>NC_092711.1:282243076-282548802 GCF_047496885.1 Scyliorhinus torazame | reverse complement strand
AGAATATCTAGATATTTAAAATTTCAGGAGATATGACTCTCTCAATGTGCATAGGCGCCAAGCACAAAACGATACAGCTAGCATGCCAATTACGAACAACAAGATGCACAGATACATTTTTGGGGACCATGGCTGTGGCCTGAAGATGCAGCTGCTAATAACTATTCAATTCACTGACTAGTTAGTGAATCCCGATCCAGTGATACACATTCAACAACACAAAACATAACTTAGGGGAACGTTTGATTCACGACAATAATGATGTTTAGAATATTTTGGAAGAGATCAAAGAGGTCTAAAAAGAAAAAATCGAACATTTGAAGACACATCTTCTCAGTGTGTTGTAAGTTCCACAACCTGGCTAAACAGAAGGACAAACATATTTGTGCCAAAATACAGGAAGAGAGTTTTGGCAATTGAAGCCTGTGAACATCAACAGCCAAAAAAAAAATGCAGAGGGCAAAATCATGATGAAACGTTTCAATTCACTTCCAGATGAGTTCCAGAATTCTCCTTCAGAAGATATTTTGCTCCAACTAAAAGGTTGACGAAAACAAGCAGAAGGAAAACTAAAAGAACCCTATTTCTTCTGTCAGAGCAGAGGCAATTACATTGTGTTGCCAATTTAAAAGTCCTGAATTGCCAACAGTGAGTATATAATGCAAATAAAATTACTTTGAATAAATTGCCTCAATATTTCTGTTTTGCGCAATCACTATTGAAGCTAGTATGTAATTAGCGTTCTTTCATAAAATGCAGTTGATTCAAAATTATTCTGTTTTAATGTATATATAAACTCTGTACATGTAGACATGTAAATATGTTTGTATCTATTCCACAAAAACAGATTGTATGTACTGAGCCCAAATGATTATTGGGCTGGATTCTCCGGTTTCCCAGCCACATGTTTCTCGATCGGCATGCCATTCGCTGGCGGCTGGATTCCCTCTTCCCACCGCTTGCCAACGGGATTTCCCATTGAAGCCACCCCATGCTGCTGGGAAACCCACGGGATGGGCTGTGCCGCCGCTGGAAACAAAGAATGCAACGGCCAGAGAATTCAGGCCTATATTTTCTGTGGTTGTATCCCGGAGGCCTCCTCAATGTGCGCTCAGTTGTTAAGGTTTGTAACCCTTCCATGTCAAAAGTTCTGACATTACTAATAGAGTAGACACAATCGATTACAGATTGAGAATATGTGAACTTGAGTTGATAAATGGGAAACTGCTTTGATTATTCCCTCTGTCACAGTGGGCAGCAAAAGTCTTAATGGATAGAATAATTATTTCTGTAGTTGTTTCTGATCTAATTTATAGTTTGCCACATGTTATCAGAAAACCTGTGCGCTTGCAAACTCTTGCAAACCAAACTGTACAGAATTTTACCTCTGACTGAGAGGAATCTGAATGACTTCATGAGTATTTAATCTTTCTTGCAGAAAAGAAAACAAATGGCCCATCAGTGCAACCACACCAATGGTAAGTAGTCAATGTGATATGGTCCCCAGCGCAGAGACGACTGAAAACAAGCATCAAATGGTCATCCAGATCATAGAAACGTAGACAGCGCCTTCCAAAGCCACAACCACTACCATCTAGAAGGACAACAACAGCAGATACCTGGGAATCCCACCACCTGAAGGTTCCCCTCCAAGTTACTCACCACGCTGACTTAGAAATATATCGCCTATCCTTTACTGTCACTGGGTCAAAACCCTAGGACTCCCTTCCAAACACACAGTGGGTGGACCTATACCTCAGGGACTGCAGCAGTTCAAGAAGGCAGCTTGCCACCATCTTCTGAAGGGCAATTGATGCTGGCCTAGCCAGCAATGCCCACATCCACTAAATGACTATTACAAAAAGGAATGATAGAGCGCAGAAGGAAGCCATTCAGTCCGTCATGCCTGTGCTGGCTCTTAGAGCTGTACAATTAGTCCCACTCCCCCACTCTTTCCCCAGAGTTCAGCATTTTTCTTTCAAGTACTTATCCAATTCCTGTAATTATTGAATCTGCTTTCACCAACCTTTCAGACAGTCCACACCAGACCACAGCAATTTGCTGAATCAAACTATTTTCCACGTGTTGCTTCTGGTTCGTCAGCCAATTAAATTAATTAGTTACCGTGGTAGGCTATATTAGGGGTATCGCGGTACCTATGTGGCTTGTACCTTATACTGTAGTATGAGTGGTGGAACTTGCCTGCTGGTTCCGCCCAGCAGGCGGAGCATAAGAGTCTGTGTTTCACCCACAGCAGTCATTCTGTACCGGAGCTGCTGGGGTAACTACTTGTTCATTAAAGCCTTCAATTGGACGACAATCTCGCTTCAGTAGTGATTGATCGTGCATCAATTTAATGAACAAAATTGAATACGGTTGCTCTTCGCATCAAACCAGAGTGTCTACAAATCAACCCCCACGCGGCAAATGCAGCAGCAACTTTTAAACATTGGCTGGCATGTTTCAACGGGTACATCAGGACGGCCCCAACTACCCCCACGGAGGAACAGAAAATGTAAGTCCTCCACTCAAGGGTGAGCCCAGAAATCTACATGCTTATCGAAGACGCAGACGGTTTCGAGGACGCAATTACTTCGTTAAAAGAGCACTACGTCCGCACCATGAATCAGGTATACGCTCGTCATCTTTTAGCTACCAGAGGCAGATCCCAGGGGAATCACTGGACGATTTTTACCGCGCATTGTTAGTGTGAGGTAGAAACTGTAACTGTCCACAAGTCTCAGCCAATGACCACACCAAACTCTTAATACGGGATGCTTTTGTTGCGGGCATGCTGTCCTCTAAAATCCGCCAGCGACTGCTGGAAAACGACACTCTAGGGTTTAAAGAGGCACGGAAACTTGCGCACTCCCTAAATGTAGCCTCCCACAACGCCCAGGCCTACGTTCCCGACCACGCGGTACCCGCATGGACAGGGTGGACCCCACCCGCGGCCGATTCCAAAGCACCACCCCTAAATTCCCCACAAGCTTGTGCAGTGCGGCAGCCAGGAAACCCCGGGGGGGGGACCGATGCTATTTTTGCGGGCAAAACAAACACCCCCGGCAACGCTGCCTGGCCCGATCCGCAATCTGCAAGGGCTGTGGGAAGAAGGGGCACCTCGTGGCAGTATGCCAGGCCCGGTCGGCCATCGCTGTCTCCACTGGCGAACCGGGCCCGCTGCCATTCCTCTCCTCACAGGCCATGTCCTATTCATGCGAGCAGCCATCTTGGATGACGTCTCAGGACCTCGACTCGGCTGGCCATGTATTGCCTGATGAGATCTCCCAGCCAGCCATGTGAGATTCAGGGGGACAGCCATCTTGAATAACGTCTCAGGACCCTGACTCGGGTGGCTGTGTATCGCCCAATGAGATCTCTCAGCTTCTGCCACAACTTGCTTCAGTGACACTGGACCAGTCTCGGCCCCCGAACGCTTTCAACCGCTACGACATCGGTACTCATCAACGGGCACAAGACATCCTGCTTGATCGACTCTGGGAGCACGGAGAGCTTCATCCATCGCAATACGGTAAGATACTGCTTCCTCGCTGTACACCCAATTAAACAAAAGATCTCCCTGGCCTCTGGGTCCCACTCTGTGGAGATCCGGGGGTACTGCATAGCCAACCTCACGGTCCAGAGCGTGGAGTTCAATAACTTCCGACTCTACGTCCTCACCCATCTGTGCGCTGCCACACTCCTGAGACTGGACTTCCAGTGTAACCTGCAAAGTTTAACGTTCAAATTCGGCGGCCCCTTACCCCACCTCACTGTCTGCGGCCTTGCGACTCTCAAGGTCGACCTGCCTTCCCTGTTTGCATACCTTACCCCTGATTGCAAACCCATCGCCACCAGGAGCAGACGGTACAGTGCCCAGGACCGGACCTTCATTAGGTCAGACGTCCAACGGATACTAAAGGAAGGCATTATCGAACATAGAACATAAGAACATAAGAACTAGGAACAGGAGTAGGCCATCTGGCCCCTCGAGCCTGCTCCACCATTTAATGAGATCATGGCTGATCTTTGTGGACTCAGCTCTACTCTCCGGCCCGTACACCATATCCCCGAATCCCTTTATTCTTTAGAAAGGCATCTATCTTTTTCTTAAAAACGTTTAAAGAAAGAGCCTCAACTGCTTCACTGGGCAAGGAATTCCAGAGATTCACAACCCTTTGGGTGAAGAAGTTCCTCCTACACTCCGTCCTAAATCTACCTCCCCTTATCGAGGCCAGCAACAGCCCCTGGAGAGCTCAAGTGGTGGTTGTAAAGACCGGGGAGAAACATAGAATGGTCATAGACTACAGTCAGACCATCAACAGGTATACGCAGCTCGACGCGTACCCTGTGGTAATACCAGGTATTGCGGTACCAGAGAGAGGAATAACCATTGGCTAGACCGCGGGGTCTAACATTGGGCAATGTACATAGCCCCGCCCTGAGAGGCGGGGTATAAGAACCAATGCCGTCCCAGCAGCCTCCACTTCTGTAACATCACTGCTGGGTACAGTTCTATCTGATTAAAGCTGAATCGATATGACTCCACGTGGACTCAAGCGTATTGATTGTGTATCATACCCTCTCCCCAGCATATCTGAAATGGTCAACCAGATAGCGTAATACAAGGTTTTCTCCACAGTAAACCTTAAATCAGCCTACCACCAGCTCCCCATTCGCCCGGACGACCGCAAGTATACTGCATTCGAAGCAGATGGGCGGCTCTACCACTTTCTAAGGGTTCCCTTTGGTGTCACAAATGGGGTTTCGGTCTTCCAACGGGAGATGGACCGAATGGTTGACCGGTACGGTCTGCGGGCCACAGAGACAATGTCACCATGTGCGGCGACGACCAGCATGACCACGACACCAACCTCCGCAAATTCCTCCATAACGCAAAAATCCTTAACTTAACCTATAACAAGGACAAATGCGTGTTTAGCACCGATCGCCTAGCCATCCTCAGCTACATAGCGTATGATGGAGTCAGAGGCCCAGATCCCGAATGCATGCGCCCCGTCATGGAGTTTCCCCTCCCCCACTGCCCCAAGGCCCTGAAACGTTGCCTGGGCTTCTTTTCTTATTACGCCCAGTGGGTCCCCAATTATGCGGACAAGGCCCACCCACTAATCCAGTCCATGGTTTTTCCTCTATCGGCAGAGGCCCGCCAGGCTTTCAGTCGCATCAAAGCAGACTTCGCCAAGGCGACGATGCACGCAATTGATGAGTCCCTCCCCTTCCAGATCGAGAGCGACGCATCAGGCGTAGCTCTGGCTGCCACCCTCAATCAGGCGGGCAGACCCGTGGCCTTCTTTTCACGCACCCTCCACGCTTCAGAAATCCGCCATTCCTCCGTCGAGAAGGAGGAGATGTCGAAGCTATGCGGCATTGGAGGCATTACCTGGCCAGCAGGCGATTCACTCTCCTCACTGACCAATGGTCGGTAGCCTTCATGTTTGAGAATGCACAGCGGGGCAAAATTAAGAATGATAAGATCTTACGGTGGAGGATTGAGCTCTCCACCTATAATTACAAGATCTTGTATCGTCCCGGGAAGCTCAATGAGCCTCCTGATGCCCTGTCCCGCGGCACTTGTGCCAGTGTACAAGTAGAGCGACTCCGGACCCTCCACGACAACCTCTGCCACCCGGGGGTCACCCGGTTCTTTCACTTTGTTAAAACCCGCAATCTGCCCTACTCCATCGAGGAGGTCAGGGCCGTAACCAGAAACTGCCAAATCTGTGCGGAGTGCAAGCCGCACTTCTACAGGCCAGAGAAAGCGCACCTGGTGAAGGCTTCCCGCCCCTTTGAACGCCTCAGCGTGGATTTCAAAGGGCCCCTTCCCTTCACCGACCGCAACACGTATTTCTTAAACGTGATTGATGAGTACTCCCGGTTCCCTTTCGTCATCCCCTGTCCCAACATGACGGCTGCCACCGTCATTGAAGCCCTCCACAGAATCTTTACCCTGTTCGGTTTCCCCATCTACATCCATAGCGACAGGGGGTCCTCCTTCATGAGTGACGAGCTGCGTCAATTCCTGCTCAGCAAGGGCATTGCCTCCAGCAGGACGACCAGTTACAACCCCCGGGGAAACGGGCAGGTAGAGAGGGAGAACGGGACAGTCTCGAAGGCCGTCCTACTGGCCCTATGGTCCAAGAATCTCCCAGTGTCCCGATGGCAGGAGGTCCACCCCGATGCATTTCACTCCATCCGATCACTACTGTGCACTACTACCAACGAAACACCTCATGAACATCTCCTTGCCTTCCCTAGGAAGTCCTCCTCGGGGACCTCGCTCCCAACATGGCTGGCAGCCCCCAGACCCGTCCTACTCCGCAAACACGTATGGGCCCACAAGTCGGACCAACTGGTCGAGAGGGTACATCTCCTCCATGCTAATCCCCAATACGCCTATGTGGCGCACCCCGATGGCCGACAAGACACGGTCTCCCTCCGGGAACTGGCCCCCCCTAGATGCCCCCCCCGCCAACCCCAACCATTTTTTCACCGGCGCACCCCACCGCAGCCCCCTTCCCAGGAGGATCCATCCTCCCACTGGCCCCATCCGGATGCGATGAAGCTGAAGATGACACGCTCCAAGAGCCACAGATGCCCGAGCCGACGCCAGCATCACCGCCGGGACTGCAACGATCGCAGAGGACGACCAGGGCCCCCGACCGGCTGATAGTTTCATTGTAAAATGAACTTGTAAATAATTGTCTATAAATATGTGTATTGCATGTAAAGGCACCGAAGGATATTGCTATAACCTCTACCACTGTAAAAGCAAGGCTACCACCCCCGCCGGACTCTTTTTTTAAACAGGTGGTGAATGTGGTAGGCTATATTAGGGTTATCGCGGTACCTAGGTGGGATGTACCTTATACTGTAGTATGAGTGGTAGAACCTGCCTGCTGGTTCCGCCCAGCAGGCGGAGCATAAGAGTCTGTGTTTCACCCACAGCAGTTATTCTGTACCGGAGCTGCTGGGGTAACTACTTGTTCATTAAAGCCTTCAATTGGACTGCAATCCCGTTTCAGTAGTGATTGATCGTGCATCAGTTACTAGCCCTAGTGCCACTGGAAGCAGTTTCTCCTTATGTATCCATTAAATTCCTTTCGAATTTTGAGCACCTCAATCAAATATTCCCGCTTCCAGTGGACTCTGCTGGGACCATAGAGCTGTTATCTCAGAAGCGGGACTTCCTCCCCTTATGGGGTGCAAGTTCTGTCACAAGTTAATGAATGACCTCTGAGCATTAAATGGCTATGGGGTGGTCCATTGGAGCAGGGGACAGTGACTGCTCCATTGCGCATAATATCCCATCTTGTAACTGCATTTACAAAGCCAAGGATCCAAAATACCATTCTCACACCCTTCTCAACTTGTGCCGTCATCTCCAAAACGTTCTGTGTGTGCACTTCCAGATCTCTTTCTTCCTTTAAAATTGGACAATTTAGTTTGTATTGCCTCTCCTCATTCTACCTACCAAAAATAATCCCTTTTCTGTGTTAAATTCAGTTGATGTTGGCTTGTCAAATTGAATAGCCTGCTGTAATTCTGCACCAGAGATGGAGCACTTAGTCTAAGCTCAACACTTCAGTGTAGATCAAGGTAGCTGTCAATAGTTGGAGGTACCATTCTTGGATGAGACGTTAACTGAGGTCCCATCTTCCTGATTTTATTTTCAGATGAATGCTAAAGTTCCATTGGCACTACTGGGAAAAAGTAGTGGTAGGGGTAGGCTCCTTGTAATGCCTTCTTTATTCTTCTCAACCAACATTAAAGCAGAGTGACTGGTAATTCCATTTATTTTTGTTTAGATATTCTGTGCTAACATATTAGATGCTCTAGCTGTCACATGTGTCTGCACAACAACAACCACTTCCCTTCAATGTAACTTGTGGCAGATGAAATACCTTGAGACAATTCTGAGTGATATGGCATTACATGTTATAGATTAAAGTATTCATTCTCTAATTTATTTATTTCTGGGGCTTTGTGACACAGAATGCAGCTCACATATGATTGATCAAACTGATGCCTATTGATCTCCAATGTCGAATGGTTATTGCAGTCATTTATTTCTTGTTGAATGAAGCATCAAGTATATCTTGGGCGAGATTCTCCGACCCCCCGCTGGGTCGGAGAATCGCCGGGTGCTGGCGGAGATTCGGCGGGGGGCGGGAATCGCGCAGCGCCAGTTGGCGGGCCCTCCCCCGCGATTCTCCGGCTCGGATGGGCCGAAGTCCCGCTGCTAGGATGCCTGTCCCACCGGCGTGGATTGAACCACCTACCTTACCGGCGGGACAAGGTGGCGCGGGCAGGCTCCGGGGTCCTGGGGGGGGGGGCGCAGGGCGATCTGGCCCCGGGGGGTGCCCCCATGGTGGCCTGGCCCGCGATCGGGGCCCAACGATCCGTGGGCGGGCCTGTGCCGTGGGGGCACTCTTTTCCTTCCACCTTCGCCACAGTCTCCACCATGGCGGAGGCGGAAGAGACTCCCTCCACAGCGCATGCGCGGGGATGCCGTGAGCGGCCGCTAACGCTCCCGCGCAAGAGCCGCCCGGAGATGTCATTTCCGCGCCAGCTGGCATGGCACCAAAAGCCTTTTCCGCCAGCTGGCGGGCCGTAAATTAGTCCAGCGCGGGCCTAGCCCCTCAAGGTTGGGGCTCGGCCCCCCAAGATGCGGAGGAATCCGCACCTTTGGGGCGGCGTGATGCCCGACTGATTTGCGCCGTTTTTGGCGCCGGTCGGCGGACATCGCGCCGATACCGGAGAATTTTGCCCTTTGTTCTCATCTCAACCTCGTTCTTCGTCTTCGTCGAGTTTGGGAGCTGGGTAACCCACAGTGGCACAGAGGTTAGCACTGCTACCTCATCGTGCCAGGGACCCGGGTTCAGTTCCGGCCTGGGGTAACTGTATGGAGTTTGCCCGTTCTCTCCTGTCTCTGTGGGTTTCCTCTGAGTGCTCCGGTTTCCTCCCACAGTCCAAAGATGTGCTGGTTAGGTGGATTGGCCATGCTAGAATTGCCCCTTAATATCCTAAGATGTGTACATTAGGTGGGGTTACAGGGATGGGCCTAGGTAGGGTGCTCTTTCAGAGAGTCACTGCGTACTCAATGGTATGAATTGCCTTCTTCTGCACTGGAGGGATTCTAGGGATTCTAATCCTTCACATTGCAAACATTGGGAAGAATGTTCACCTTCCAGCCCACATTACTGGAGAAAGACGGAATGTATGACAGTCACAGCATGCTGCACTGGTGATCACCAGCTGAATTACAAGCAAGGACTATCTCTGTCAGTGTTGGATGAGCAATGTTCTACTTCATCAATAAGCATGAATACTAAACATTTCTGAATAGTTGACACTCTCAGCAAGCACTTGGTTATTGTTGCTATTCAGGGCATTCAGTGATAGCTATTATTTGACAATTATTACACCCGCACCCAGCTTCTTCAGCATATATTCTTCTACCTGGACACGTTTCCCGGGCCAAAGAGATGAAAAAAGACACTGACTTTTTTTTAAAAAATCACTTATTTATATAATTTCCTCAACTTCTTATTTGGGGCACTGCATTAACATTCCGTATCATCTCTTTCCAGGCATTCTTGCACATGAAAGAGCAATTTCAGTCAATGAAGTCATTACATGGCATGCATCAAACTCAGTTATTTCCCCATTTACCAATACCTATCTCCCGATACTAAATTAAAGAATTTGAAATGATTTTGCTGTACCATTCGATTTGCTTTGGTAAGATATAATGCCTTACAGCAAGCCTAAATTATTAACATCAGTGAGGTTTTCCGTTTCAAATAACGCCTTCATTATTCAAAGGTCCCTGGAAATTACTTTTTCTCAAACTTCTGGAAAGACATGATATCAGTGTGATATTGCACTGCCCAGGTATTAGATAGAAAAAGACTGCATGAGTTCAAATAAATGATTAACAGCTACTTTGTTGTGCATCCAAATGACATTTCTGAATGAAGTAATAAATTTCTATTCTGTTGACCCGTGAGGCAAAATCTATTCACACTGCTGCATTGTGGTCATATAGGAACCAATGCTTGACTTATGAAAATATCTTGTATAAATATGTAAATATATTTCCACATTAAGAAAAAGTTAAGTCTTCCTTTTAATTCTTTGTCAGAATTGCAAGGCCATAATACGTTGACCAATTCTATTTGACCTAAGAAGGTGATAGTTATCTTCTTGTTTAATACAATTGAGTGACTTGCTCCGCCACTTCATATGGATGTTAAGCATGATCCACATTGCTGTGGAACTGGGGTTGTACATAATCTGAGCAGGTTCTTTTCCCTAAAGGGTACGAGAGAACCAGTTACGTTTTATCACAATCTGATAGTTTCACGGTTGCTTGCATTCATACCAGATTGTATTTTTATTATTTCTAATTTTTAAAAAATGTTATTGAAATTCTCAAGCTGCCAGGGTGGGATGTGAAATCACATTCTGTAGATTATTTGTCTGTGCCTCGGGATTAGTAATCTAGTAGTTAAATGGCCATGTTCCAAATTTAAGGAGATAGATAGCGTGGAATTGTGAAAAGGTCATTCATTCTATCAAGACTGCTCCTTCCATTAACTGCCCATAGAGTGGTCCTTTCCTTCAGTGTTACCACAACAATTTGCAGTTATATGGCACCTCAATGTAGAAAACATCTCCTGGTGCTTACATGAGCACAGTATAAATAAAAATTGACACTGAGACAAAGGAGGGACTATTAGGTTAGGTAATTAAAATTTTTGTTTGAAAGATGGAGAGTGAAGTGTAAAATGAAGGTCAAAGGTCAGCCATGACCAGATTGAATGGCAGATTAGGTTTGGGGGAACCATAGCAACCACCCCTGCTCCTATTTCTTATGCCCTCGAGTATGAGTTAGCTATCGCGCAGGGTGAATACCGCGGTAGAAAGGCCAAAATTGAGATTTGCGCCAGGCATGAACCATTTTGAGATTCACCCGTCCCGCTCCCGTTGGCGAGTTCCGGATCTTGCCCCAAAAGACTAATTTGCATTCATTTCAATCTCATTAATGTGATTCAAGTCGGACACAGCGACCTCCCGGGAGTCAACCAAGTCCCCAGTGAGAAGTCACGCGAACGTCGTTTCGGACTACTCCACAAAAAATGGGAAGCTAGCGCAATGGCTACCGAGGGGAAGTGAGTAGTCCATTCCAATTACCAACGTGCAGCTCAAGTGCACCGGAGCTGCTGTCCCAGAGCTCGGGAGGGAAGGGGGGGCAGCATCAGGGGGGTTGGGGAGGTTTGGGGTGCTGGAGGTGCCAGGTTGGGGGCCAGCCTGGAGCCGTGGAGGTGAGGGCTGTGGTGTTGGGTGCTCTGGTGCACAGATGAGCCAACCCAGTTGTATGTGGTACAACTCTATTTTATTTTAACTCTTATAATAGTTCGTTCTGGATACTCTGCACGTGCTGTCTCCCTGAGTGTGTCGTGTAGCAGGTCTGTCCTGGTCCTCCTCTCCAGCTAATATTGACCACCAGGTGTCGTGTTTGTGCTTTTATATCTTTCTGTGATTGGTTGTGGTGGTGTGTGTTCTGATTTGTCTGTTGGTGTGTCTATCATGATGTGTGTGTTTGAATATCATGACATCCCCCCTTTTTACAAAGATATGTGCCTACGTGGTTATAAATATAATCGTGTCATGAGTGCATCTAAGAGTGTGTGCGTGTGTTGTGTACAGCGTGTGTATATGACGTAACTATTTACATGGGGCGATGTCGGGTGCGTCACACTAACAAGGTTGTACCATAACAAAACATGAATGCGAGAAAAAAAACAACTTGAACAGTGGTCCGGTCAGACGATATCTGGAACGATAAACAACAACAGGTTATAATACAGAAGTGTTTGACTTTTTGAACGTATGAACAGCGTTATAAGTCCAGTCTAATGGGTGACCGCCTCAAGAATAGGCTGGTCCTCAAGCCGGTTCAGATGTGGAGATTTGGGTTCACACTGGTTCACCTTGGACTGTTGGAGGTGATGCTGTTGCCGAAGTCTCTACTTTTCCATTTGTTGTACTTCGTGCAGTGCTTGGTTTTTCATTCGTGCAAATATAACATTCAACATCTTTGTTAGTGTTGCCTTGGCTGTGGTTTGGTTCTGGTGGCGATGGAAGGGGCATGATCCGTGGCATCTCCACGAAGTCATCCTTGGGAACCAGTGGAGGATCCGGCGTGTGCGTACGGTTCAGTTGCGAGCGTGGAAGGCGGCGCAAAGCTCGCTGATTGCACCTACGCACCAATCCATCCGCCCTGCATGCCAGGAACAAGGTGGAGTCTTTTTTCTTTTTATGTTTGTGGTGGACGGCATCTTGTAGCCGATGGGTCGTTGCCATCGAAGTAGCACCATCACTAATATCATGCAAGGCGATGACTGTGCCAGATGTGGAAGTTGGCCGAGACCGTGCGCGCTGGTTCCGGCCACCTGCTGTGCCGGAAGGGCGACTCCGCAGAGAAACGTCGAAGCATGTCGCCTTGGAGAGAGAATTGCTGCTCGCATCAACGTCTGGCGATGGCGCGAATTAGTGTGTCCGTCTTGGACCGCCGGTGCTGGTCGCCACTGCCGACCCAGTGGGACTGCCACGCGATCCATTCCCTGTCGCCGTGGCATCCGCCGTCACCCTGAGTGTGCCATCACCGAGGCCGTGACACCGCCCGTCCGGAGCAAGGTCTGGCGTGCGCGAATCAGAGTCGGCGCTTGGCTGCTCCCCATCTGGAGTCCGGTCTGCCTTCCGTCGATGCTCCCCATCCGGAGTCCCAACAGGTTCACTGGAGGCAGCCGAGATTCCCTGAAGCTGCACTTCTGGAGTCGGAACATGCAGGAATGCACCAACCAGTGGAGAGGCTCGAGCCATCGAGGGTGGAAGCGGTGCGCCGCCACCGCAGTCGTCAGTGGTCCCACCGTGATCGTCGAGTGCCTCGGTACGCACTAGGCGAGGTCTGTCACCTTGCACCTTTTGCATGGGAAGTGGGATGCTGTCGTCACTCGTCTCACATCACGTGGATAGATCCTCATTAGCAGCTTGCTGTTCACTAGGGTTGGGTAAATTGTCAGAGTTTTCATCTGGTGGTGCACACCATGTCGGTGGACTGTCATTGTCTTGCCGTTGTCCTTCATTTGGGCTTTTCTTCTTTGGAATTTTAAATCTTCCCCCAGACATTGCAGAACCTTGTTTATTACCCCCAAATTCTCCCATATGTATGGTCTCGAATATAGGATCCAATGTTTCTATCGACATTGTACTATTTTCCAAAGAACATTCCGTTTCACTTTTCTTCTCAGATACCTCATATGTATCTTTGTCTAATGTACATGCCTTCATGGTCTCTGGGTCTGATTTTGCTGGGACTGGCATGGTCACAGTCTCTCTTTTACTGTTCTCAATTGCCCACATTATACTCCCCATACATAACTTCTTAATCACTGGGGTTAGTGTGGTACAATGGATAATCGGGTCGACCTTATCTGCATCTTCACCATTAGTGGAAAGCACACTTGGTTCACTTGAAACTGCTGCGGGTTTTAAATTTGTTATCTGGCTACTCGATGTCGGTGTCCTCAGGATTCTTGCTCCAATGTTCTGCTCATTTATCAGTGGAGTGTGTATAGGTTCAATGCAATTAATGTTCCCCTCAAGGTTTGAAGAGTCATTACTGACTAACTGCTGGTCTCCGAAGTTGGGACTTTGCAGCGTTGTGTTGATGGGAGACATTTGTCCCTGCTGTAGATATGATTCAGATTGTGTTATTTCCATTACCTGAGGATCAATGTTTTGTCCATTTTTTCGATCCGTACTAAAACACTGGCAATTCTCAGTCTGCTCCTTGCAAGTTAAACATTCAATTAATTTCTTTAGCAAATCCTCAGCATCCTTCTGTGACCGTGCAGCATTATTAATCTCTGTTCGGCTATAATGATCCTGAAGGTCAGCGCATAAACCTTTTTTCTTCGGGCTTGGAAGAGGCGATTCCTTTGGCTTGTCTTCAGTTGGGCTTGAACAGTCTTCAGCGCTGTGCCCTTCATTGTAGCATGAGAGACCGTCATGGTCATGCTGCTGTGTAGTGGAGCATGGTAGGCTGTTATAGTCTTCTTGCTGTTCACGTGAGCATGGCAGACTTGCATCGTCTGCCGCTGGTTGGTCAGGAGAGGTTGCTAGACCCTCATGGTCTTGTTCCTGCAAGGACCGCACATTGGAGTCTTGCGTTGCTTCTATCGTGGAGGCTGTCCACGAGCTCTCTGTGGAGGCTTGTGACACTGGAGTCACTTCTTGTTCGTGCAAGGACTGCGCTCTGGAGTCTTGCGTTGCTTCTATCGTGGAGGCTGTCCACGAGCTCCCTGTGGAGGCTTGTGACTCTGGAGTCACTTCTTGTTCATGCAAGGACTGCGCTCTGGAGTCTTGCGTTGCTTCTATCGTGGAGGCTGTCCACGAGCTCTCTGTGGAGGCTTGTGACACTGGAGTCACTTCTTGTTCGTGCAAGGACTGCGCTCTGGAGTCTTGCGTTTCTGCAATTGTGGAGTCTGTCCACGAGCTTGCTGTGGAGGCTTGTGACACTGGAGTCACTTCTGGTTCATGCGAGGACTGCGCTCTGGAGTCTTGCATGTCTTCTTTCATAGAGTCGGGAACGTTGAGCGGGACGTGGACCACGCTCTGTGTGGCAGCAGGGCGCTCTCCGTGTGCTTGCAGCGCTCCCTGTCTGTTAATGTCAGGCTGCAGCATCATCCGGTACTGATAAGTTGGGACATCATATCTGCTGGATTGAAGATCCTCAAATCCGAAAAATGAATCCGCATCTGCGTCGGATTCAATGTGGGGGCCGCCAATGTGCAACACAAAAGGTTTGTCCGAGTCATAGTCGTATAGGACCACGGAGCTATCATTGGGCTCGCGAGGTCCGGAAACACTGTAAAGATCGTCATCAAAGTATTCGAGGTCGGAATCATCGGCTTGTGCGTAGGTAACTGCTTGTCGGAGGGTTCTTCGGAGGTCAAATTCATCTCCTGGGTCAATTTGCGGCAATGTGCTGTCATTCCAGGTGAGGGAAGGTTGTTTTACAGCTTTAACAGATTTTTGTTTTTTTGATTTGGGACGTTTCCCTTTTAAATTGGATTTGGGACGTTTCCCCTTTAAATTGGTGCGGTCTGGGGCCTCTGACATCCTGACGCTCGGTATGTAGCACGTAGGAAGCGACTGCGCATGCTCAGATCGCTGTTCCTTTACCGATGGCCGTTTTCTTGACTGCGCATGCGCAGCATCTCGCGCATGCGCAAACGAAACTTCCGGTTCTGCGCACTGCTCGCGCAACTGTGCTAGCGTGATACCTTTTGCAAGATGGCCGCCGACCTCGACCCAGCCCTCTCTCAGGCCCTGGATTTCGGCCTCTGGGAATTCGGGCTCCGGGATCCCAGCCACGAGGTGAGTACTGCCGCTTTTCTTACCTTTACTTGCCGATTGGATTGCGTTTTCTTCACAGTACTTGGAGAATTTGTCCAGGACTGCCTGGTAATCGTACCTTTGCTGCCTCCTGAAGAACCTGAACCTTGTGAATATTTCTCTTGCCCTTGCACCGGCGATGGTGAGGAGAAATTCAATTTTTTCGCTATCATCCAGGTCTTGGAGTTCAGCTGCCACCAGGAACAATTCGAACACTTGCCGGAATCGCCGCCAGTTTTCGCGGAGATCGCCGTAGCACTGGAGCGGCTGCGGAACCGGGAGCTCTATCATTTTGCCTGGGCACTGCTGGTTGTCTGTGTACACTGAGGTATGCCGGCAGGTATCGATCCACTCCTGTACCATGTGGTGTTGGGTGCTCTGGTGCACAGATGAGCCAACACAGTTGTATGTTGTACAACTCTATTTTATTTTAACTCTTATAATACAGTTCGTTCTGGATACTCTGCACGTGCTGTCTCCCTGAGTGTGTCATGTAGCAGGTCTGTCCTGGTCCTCCTCTCCAGCTAATACTGACCACCAGGTGTTGTGTTTGTGCTTTTATATCTTTCTGTGATTGGTTGTGGTGGTGTGTGTTCTGATTTGTCTGTTGGTTTGTCTATCATGATGTGTGTGTTTGAATACCATGACAAGGGCCTTTGTGCCTGTGAAGCCTTCAAGCCATCTTTCAATATTGTGTAAGACCCATAACATGGGGAACCACAGATGTCTGTCCGACCAAACATTTCCAGGGCAGAGCCCTGATGAAAGTCAACTACACCTGATTTTATTTTTAGAAATTCAGAGTACCCACTTACTTTTTTTCCAATTAAGGGGCAATTTAGTGTGGCCAATCTACCTAACCTGCACATCATTACATTGTGGGAAGAAACCGGAGCAACCAGAGGAAACCCAGGCAAACACCAAGAGGAAGTGCCTCCTCACAGAAACAGGTGCCGTGTCTGAGAGAATGATTCATGCAACCTTTGATGCCCGAACAGTGTGCCTGGACTTTCAGAGTGTCAACACCATAGAGGCAGCTGCCAACAATCAAACACTAAGTAGCAGGGCTTCACCTCTCACGACCAAAGGCAAGTGTCAGGATGGACAGAGGGCAGCTAAGAACAAGGGGTGAAATTCTCCGGACACGGCGCGATGTCCGCCGACTGGCGCCCAAAACGGCGCAAATCAGACGGGCATCGCGCCGCCCCAAAGGTGCGGAATGCTCCGCATCTTTGGGGGCCGAGCCCCAACCTTAAGGGGCTAGGTCGGCGCCGGACGAATTTCCGCCCCGCCAGCTGGCGGAAAAGGCCTTTGGTGCCCCGCCAGCTGGCGCCGAAATGACATCTCCGGGCGGCGCATGCGCGGGAGCGTCAGCTGACGGCATTCCGCGCATGCGCTGTGGAGGGAGTCTCTTCTGCCTCCGCCATGGCGGAGACCGTGGCGGAGGCGGAAGGGAAAGAGTGCCCCCACGGCACAGGCCCGCCCGCGGATCGGTGGGCCCCGATCGCGGGCCAAGCCACCGTGGGGGCACCCCCCGGGGCCAGATCGCCCCGTGCCCCCCCAGGACCCCGGAGCCCGCCCGCGCCGCCTTGACCCGCCGGTAAGGTAGGTGGTTTAATTTACGCCGGCGGGACAGGCATTTTAGCGGCGGGACTTCGGCTCATCCGGGCCGGAGAATCACGCGGGGGGGGCCCGCCAACCGGCGCGGCGCGATTCCCCCCCCGCCGAATCTCCGGTGCCGGAGACTTCGGCAACTGGCGGGGGCGGGATTCACGCCAGACCCCGGCGATTCTCCGACCCGGCGGGGGGTCGGAGAATCTCGCCCAAGCTCCCTAATGTTGCTGGCAGAGGTCTGGGGTCTAGGGGTTCCTGATCTGGCTGAGGGTGAGTGTGCAGAGTAACATTTGCCAGCACAATGGGCTCACTGGACGGCATCTGAGTGAAGGCAGGACAGTAATGATAAGGGTGGGGAGGCCTGGGGGAATTTGAGGGTCCCAGGATGGAAGACATAACTGATTTTGGTCTCTCTCCTCCTCCAATACCTTCCAGAAACAAAAATGTTAGCTGGTGTAGTTCCCGCAGAGGTTGTCCTCGCTATGCTTGTTGCAACCAAGGTAGGTAGACGTCAAAGACAGCAGCACTGCCAATGCAGGCTGGAGGCGGTACCACATGCGCAGGGAGCTACCGCACACTTTGAAGATCCAGCCACCCAAGAGGGAACCAGAAGGGGAGGCAAGCGATAGGCCAAGGTGTACAGGTGTTGTTGGTCCTTCCATGAGCTGATGGACAGCATATGCCTCAGAAGACTGCATCTCTGCAAGAAGACGGTGCAGCACCTCCTCTCAGACATGGCACCTATGCAGTAGGAGGACACCTGCTCCTGGTGCTGCACTGAACCTTTACTCTACCATGTTATTCCAAGGCACGAGTGGGGACCTGTGTGGCATTTCCAAACCTTCAGCCCACAGGTGCATTCGGGAGGTGACGGATGCTCTATATGCCCAGGCATCAGACTACATCAAATTCGATCTGGACCAGGCCCGTAGGCGGCATGGTGGCACAGTAGCTAGCACTGCTGCCTCACAGCTCAAGGGTCCCTGGTTCAATTCTGGCCTCGGGTGACTGTCCGTGTGGAGTTTGCACTTTCTCCCCATGTCTGCGTGGGTTTCCCCCGGGTGCTCCAGTATTCTCCCACAGTCCAAAGATGTGCAGGTTAGGTGGATTGGACATCCTAAATTGCCCCTTAGTGTCCAAAAGATTAGGTGGGGTCACTGGGTTACAGGGATAGAGGCGTGGGCTTCAGTAGGGTGCTCTTTCCAAGGGCCGGTGCAGACTCGATGGGCCGAATGGCCCCTCTCTGCACTGTAAATTCTTGATTCTGTGCCCGGGCTGCAGGATTCGCTGCCATCACCAGGTACAGGGGCAATCAATATCACAGAGTTCGCCCTGTGAGCACCAGGGCATCAGGAGTGCCCTATATTAACGGAACGGGGATTCCACTCCCTGAATGTTCAGATTTTGTGCAATCACCTCCTGAGGAATATGCCTGTGTGCGCACACTACCCAGGGGGCATGCATGCTGGGGCACTTGGAGATGGCCCGGTGTCTTCGAGAACCACCCCAGGATGGCGGGTTGATTCATGGGGGACCAGAGATACCCGCTAAGGTCATGGCTGATGATGCTGGTGCGGAGGCCTGCGACCAACTCGGAGACCCATTACAATGAGGCGTACATTGCCACCCGTGCCGTCTTTGAGCGGTGCACTGGGCTGTTGAAAATGCAGTTCCTATGCCTGGAACTGTATGGCGGGGCTCTGCAGTACACCCCTCAGATCATCTTCCTCTTTGTCTTTTGTGCCCTCCACAATCTGGCACAGAAGCAGGGTGACATGCTGGAGGAGGAGGAGGTGGAAGGACAGGCGGCCTCCTCTGAGGAGGAGGAAGTGGACCAGGATGGGCTGGAGAACGGGCCCGGGAATAAGCCGGATGATGGAGCATAGGCGAGAGTCCGACATGCCAGGAGGACCAGGGAGGCACTCATCATCTCCAAATTCTCCTGGGACAAGGCTTGGTCTGTCAGCTCTCCAAACGACCTCTGGAGGGCCTGGAGATGGAGGCCCCCGGCCGAGTTACTGGTGTTACAGACATCACTGTGCCATCCTGTTCTACCCACTGCTCTTGAGATGCGCCGGTGTCAGGTGGTGGGGGGGCAGGATTCAGAAGAACTGCAGACCCCTTTAGTCCTTGGTGGAAGATCCCAGGGTGGGCTCCAGTGCTTCCTCCTCCAAGAAGCTGTCCGTAGGGCCCTGGGTGACGCCATGGGACGCAGGGACAGTTGGGCAGCTCCAGAAGCCTTTGAGTCACCTGGCACTGCCAGCTCTGGATACTCCCATTGTCTCACCATGGTTTCATCGCCCTCGACGATGCTCCTCAGTGCCAAGCTCTGGAGTGCATCAGCAATGTCCACCTGAGCCTGGGATTTGTCCCTCATGGACTGGGACATGATGCTGAGGCCCTCAGCCATAGTCATCGCAGACTGAGCCATGCCTTGGATGCCACCACTCAAGATGGAACGTGCTCCAGATTCTCTACTGTGGTGGCAACCTAGCACTGTTGACTTGGATACCAGGCATTGCCAGAATATCCTGCACCTGAAGGCTTTGGGACTCCTCCAGTCAGCCTTGCAGTCGCTGGAATGTCACTGCCACCCCTCCTGAATGTCACAGCTGTGTTCTATCATCTGCATCAGCTCTTGGAGAATCTTGTCCAGAGGCTCGACACCTGGCTGGGACCCCGCTGAGTCCTGGTACCCAACAGCCCTCTGACTGCTGACTGCCATGGATGTTCCTGCCTGCACCTGATGTGTATCACCAACTGTGTGGGTGCCAGGAGGTTCTGAGGAACAAGCTTCAAGAACGGATATTGAGAGAGTACGTGGAGTCAGCCAGTAGATTGCGGGGGAGGGATTTGGGAAATTGAAAGGTGGCATGCGGGACTGATGCCAGGAGAGAGGTGGCAACTTACCCTTTCAGCTCATTTGAGGTTGTTCGTCTTCTTCTGACATTGACGGTGATCCTCATGGCCATGCAGTGCCACTCACTGCAGCTGGCACTACCTCCCAAGCGGCATTGCTGACCCTGCTGCTGGTTGTCCGACTCACTCGGGTGAACAGGGTACCCTGCCTCTCGTCCAGGGCATTGAGAAACCTGACCAAGTCGGCATCCACAAAGTGAGGAGCAGGTTTCCACACAGCCATCCTCGTTTGCATCCTTCGTACTTATGGAATGGAGATGGTGGGGGTGAGATTTTGGGGGGGGGGGGGGGGGGGGGCAAGGATAGCGTTGTGGATCGAATTGATCACCCTTAGGTCAAGTCAGTTCCAGGATCAGGCACAGACTTGGCCCATGATCTGTAAATCACTAACCACTGTTACTGTACAGTAACTTGGAATGTAAAGGTCTCTGATCAGTTCTTCCTCCGTATGAAGGCAAAATGAATGTAGCTAATGCTAAACATATAGGCCCGCAACTTCTACTGAGTTGTGATCAGCGGTGGATTGCCACTCTGTGGCAACTTAGCTTCACTTGAAATCCAAAGCCCCTGCCTTGCCCAATCTCCTTGACTCAGGCCAGATGAGATTGAAACAGCGAAGCAGCTCAGGGGCTCCAACAGTGAGGTGTAAATGAAACGCAGCAAAGGAGGACATGCCCCCTTTTTATGGCATTAACTGCTGCTAGGGTGGTGTGTTTAAAGGGACCGTTGAAAAGGAGAAGGTAAGTTTCAAAGATAAGTGAATGAGGTGTGGGGTGAGGGCAGGACTGGGCTGGAGGTCGGGGGTTAGGCCAGGTCGGGATGGCCAGGCCGGGATGGGCCATGGGGGCTAAGTGGGGGTGCTTGGTTGTGGGAGTTATGGGGGGGTCCTTTGGGGGATCAGGGTGATGTGGGGGATCCCCTGGAGGGCCTGGGGTGGAATACTGGGGAAGTCCCCTGGGGGTGTTGCGGTGTCCTGTGCAGTGGCCGGTCTGGGTGTTTCAAATACATATTCTGGAGTTCGAAGTGGTTTTTTTTTCCTTCTAACTCTTTCAGAGTAATTATCAGGGTAAAACTGGCAGAACCATCCAAAGGTAGCAATTTAAATCACTTTGTCGGATGGCTCCAGCCCAGCGCAATTGCATGGGAGAAGTTAACTTTTCTGGACAATTGCCGGGCAAATCTTTACATGGGATCTTCGAAGAGGGATTCCCCAGAACACCTTTGAGATACCCCCCAAATCCTACAGTGGGGAGTCAGGATGTTATGAAATAAAATGAAAATGAAATAAAAATTGCTTATTGTCACAAGTAGGCTTCAAATGAAGTTAATGTGAAAAGCCCCTAGTCGCCACATTCCGGCGCCTGTTCGGGGAGGCTGATACAGGAATTGAACCCGTGCTGCTGGCCTGCTTTAAAAGAGAGCGATTTAGCCCAGTGTGCTAAACCAGCCCATAAGGTAATAAATATTATTATGAAAATATTAATGTATAAGAAACATTCTCAAAGCTATGGTAGTTCTTGTAAATTTCTGGTAATGACAATTTTCAGTGAGCCCCTGCCAATGAAAGATTGGGCAGAAATGCAGAAATGTTAATCTGAGAACTTGCCTTGTACAGCTTTCATCACTCACCACCTTCAAACATTCACATGGAACTAGAAAGTTGCTTTTGATCTTTGACTTGAATCTTTCCCTTTCGGCCTTCTATCTCTTTCCTAATTAGATGTTTTCTAACTTTTCTAACTGTGTTGTAAGACAGCATTAATATTTTGCTGGAGATTTTTTAATACATATAGAGTCAGAGTCATATATGGTGGAGGAAATCATTCCAAGCTCTTCTTTGCTTGAGACTTGTTGCTTTATTACTCTAGTTCAGAGCTAAAGCCCAGAGGCATTAATTAGGCAAGCAGGTAGGTGTTTTAATTTTATTTTCTTTCTCTAAACTGGAGTAGGTTAAACTGGATACCAGTAAATATAAATAGTTTCTTAAATTGATAGACTAACCAGTTAAACTCCGTAACATAACTATGGATAATCATTGAGTAATATTTCTCAACTTAAAACATATAATCAGTTAAATAAAACAAACCAAATGTGGAAAGGCTAGTGATGTGTTGCAGCTGTAACATGTGGGGTTGGTGGACACCATGATAACCACATTTAAAGTAAGTGCCAGTGAGGCTAGAAATAGGAGGATTGTGCAGCTAAATATGTGGCTAAACTGGTGGTGTAGGAGGGAGGGTTTTAGATTTCTCGACCACTGGAATCTCTTCCGGGGCAGGTATGACCTGTACACGAAGGACGGGTTGCATCTAAATTGGAGGGGCACCAATATCCTGGCTGGGAGGTTTGCTACAATCACTCGGGAGGATTTAAACTAGTATGGCAGGGGGGTGGGAACAAGAGCGCCAGCTTAGAAGGTGTAATAACTGAAGGGGAAATAGAGAACAAAAATAAGAGAACAACATCACCCTGTCTGCTCAAACGCAATAGTTTGAAGTGTATTTGGTTCAACGCCAAAAGTATAGCGGGTAAGGCAGATGAACTTAGGGCACTTTATCGTACTTGGAATTACGATCACAGAAATGCAGGATTGGCAGCTGAACATTGGAGGATATAGATGCTTCAGGAGAGAGAGAGGGAGATGTAATAGGGATGGGGGAGTAGCATTCCTGGTTAAGGAGAATATTATAGCCATACTGCGGGAGGACACCTTGGAGGGCTCATACAATGAGGCAATCTAGGTACAGCTCAGGAACAGGAAGGGGGCAATCACAATGTTGGCCATTTAGTACAGATCCCCCAACCTCTAGTGAGAGATAAAGGAACAGATAGGTAGAGAGATTTTTGATCGGTGCAAAAGTAACAGCGTTGTTGTGGTAGGGGATTTTCATTTCCCCTATATTGATTGGGACTCACTTAGTGCTAGGGATTTGAATGGGGCAGAGTACTGAGGGAAGCAAGGGAGGAAATTGCTGGAGCCTTGACTAACATCTTTGCAGATTGGCAGGGCCTCAGTTTTGGGGGCACAACTATTTATGGCTTAGATGAAGGGACCGAGGACATTGTAACCAAATTTGCTGACAATACAGAGATAGGCAGGAAAACTAATTGTGAGGAAGAGAAAAGGAGTCTACAAAATCAATTAGATAGTTTGAGTGAGTGGGCAAACATTTGGCAGACCGAGAATAATGTGAGAAAATGGGAGGGTGTCCACTTTTTCAGTAATAATAGAAAAGTTGAATATTATGTAAATGGTAGACTGCAGAAAACTGTCGAACAGAGGGATCTGGGTGTCCTTGTATATGAATCTCAAAAAGTTAGCATGTAGGTACAGCAACTAATTCAGAATGAAAAAAGAATGTTGGCCTTTAAGTGGAATGGAGTATAAAAGTAGGGAGGTCTTGGTACAGTGCAGTAGTGAGACCACATCTAGAATACTGTTTACAATTTTGGTCTCCGTATTAAAGGAGGAGTATACCTGCATTGGATGAGGTTCAGAGAAGGTCCATGAACAGGTTGTCTTATGAGGAAAGGTTGAGTCTTGAAGAATGAGAGGTAATCTTATTGGAACATAAGATTCTGAGGGAGCTTGACAGGATAGGTACTGAGGGGACTTTTCTCTCGTTGGGGAATGTAGAACTAAGGGGCACAGTTTAAAAATAAGGGGCTGGATTCTCCGTTTCTGAGACGCGAAGTGTTGACGGTAACAGAGAATCCGTGGAATTTCAGAACAGAAAAATTGGCGCCACACCTGTACCGATCCCGCTACTGTTCAGGAGCAAGCACAGGCGGCACGTGGAACACAATCATTTCTAATGAAAAACGGTGCCGGATTCACCAGGTCCGAGATTGACACTCAGGAGGCTGACAAGGCGCAGCCGTGCATAAACAATTCTCCCCCCACACGCATCATCCCAGCCAACAAGATGGCTGTAAGGAGAGCAGCGCCACGGACCTGGAACTGGACACCCTCCTGGACACTGTGGAGGAGCGGCGGATGACACTGCACCCCGGCCGGGGAAAGAGGCTGCCAGGCATTGCCAACTGTCGTCCCTGGGCGCAGATAGCAGAGGCGGTTAGCGCCATGGGCAACGTTGCCCGTACAGGCATGCAATGCCACAAGAAAATGCATGACCTCCTCAGGATGGCCAGGGTGAGGAGGCAGCAAGGTGCCCCTGCATCGGCCCTGCCACCCCCACACACCTATACCCTGCCTCCTTCTCCCCGCGAGTGACGGCGGAATCCCCACCCTGCCACACATGCCAGCACCCATACCAGTCGCCACGGCCGGGTACCCTGGCCACTGAGGCCTCCAGCTACCCACCGCCGGGCTGCATGTGTCTGACCATCTAACATTGTCGTTGTATGTGTTCCCCCCACCCCCAGAGGAGGGCTGCACACAACCGCTGGAAGCGGGAGAGCACTGGTGGGGTGTGGTGAATGTATTATGCCAATAATCCACCATTGTATTTGTACCTGTGCTGTTGCCCTTGTATTTGTATCTGTGCTATGCTGTTGTCCTTGTGGGCTCCTCCTATGGGCCATTGTATGGCATTATCCATCGGGGAACATGTTGGGGCCTGTATGGGCTCCGCCCATGGGTCCTCCCCTTGAAGGGAGGTCTAAAGAGCAGTCGACCTGTAGGTGGTTCTCAGTATTGGATCAGTCGCAGGCAGGCACTGTTCTAAGTTGATTAAAGCCACAGTTTACTTCTACTCCCGTCTTGAGTGAATTGATGGTCGCAACTATGGAATCGGCCCTGAAACCTGACCGACTGGAACTCGATCCGCAGGCCACGGAGGCAAAAGAAGTCTTTTCACAGTGGCTCCGCTGTTTCATGGCCTATCTCGCAGCCTCCCCCATGCCTTCCGTCACCGACGAACAGAAGCTGTGCCTCCTCCACGTACGGGTGAGCCATCAAATCTCTGTTCAACTCGACGAGGCCTCCTCCTACGTAGCAACCCTCGCGATGCTCGAACGCCTCCATGTACGGCCCGTGAACGAGGTCTACGCGTGACACATCCTCACCACTCGCCGCCAGCGCCCCGGGGAATCACTAGAAGACGACCTACGCGACCTCGCACGCAGCTGCAACTACCAGGCCATTACGGCCACTCAACATATGGAACTCTCCGTCCGAGACGTCTACGTGGTGGGAGTCCAGTCCACTACGTGAGACAGCGCCTACTCGAAAATGGGGCCCTGGACCTGGATCAGACGGTAAAGTTAGCCTCCTTTCTGGAAGTAGCGTTCCAGAGCCTTAACACGTTCCCGGCTGACCACGCGACCCCCTCATGGACCCCCGACCAAAGACTACCCCAGGCCTGGCCGCGCGGCCACCCGCCCACCATGGGGGGGCTACCCTGCTATTTCTGCGGACAGTCCCGACACCCCCGGCAGCACTGCCCGGCCCGTAACGCGAACTGCAGCAGCTGCGGGAGAAAAGGACATTTCTAAAAAGTTTGCCTGGCCAGGTCCAAGAACTCTAACTCACAGGCCCGATCCTCAGACTCACAGGCCCGCAGACCTCGCAGTGTGGCAGCGTGTCTGCCGACTCCGCCCCCTGTAGACGCGTCATCAGCCCCATGCTATCCGTGGGACCAGCCATCTTCCAGCCCACACAGCACGTGCGACTCACGGGGGCCGTCAGCTTGGCCATCCTCCCCCACGCAGCCGGACACGTGCGATCCATGGGGGCTGCCATCTTGGACGCCATCTTGCTCACCGCCCGCCACGCACGGCCAACGGGGGCCGCCATCTTGGCCGCCATCTGCTACGCCGCTCGACGCGTATGATCAACAAGGGCAGCCATCGCGGAACCGCCCCAGCACCTCCGACCACGCTAGCTACCCGCAACTCAGCGCGGTCACCCTGGACCAGTCGCGACCCAAGCACCTCTGGAGCTCCATGATGACCGTCCGGGTAAACGGGGACGAGACGCCTTGCCTTTTCGACTCCGGGAGCACAGAGAGCTTCATTCACCCGGACATGGTAAGACGCTGTTCGCTCTCAATTTTCCCGGCGCAATTTTCCCGGGCCCCGATCGCAGGCCAGGCCACCGTGGGGGCACCCCCCGGGTCCAGATCGCCCCATGCCCCACCCCCCCCAGGACCCCGGATCCCGCCCGGCCGCCTTGTCCCGCCGGTAAAGTAGGTGGTTTAATCTACGCCGGGGGGACAGTCATTTTAGCAGCGGGACTTCGGCCCATCCGGGCCAGAGAATCGCGGGGGGGGGCCCACCAACCGGCGCGGCGCGATTCCCGCCCCCTGCCGAATATCCGGTACCGGAGAACTCGGCATCCGTCGGGGGCGGGATTCACGCCAGCCCCCGGCGATTCTCCGACCCGGCGGGGGGTCGGAGAATCTCGACCAAGATTTCCAATGCAACCTCAGGAGCCTAACCCTGAAGTTCGGGGGGGGGGGGGCCCTACCCCCACTCACCATATGCAGCCTTGCGACCTTAAAAGTCGACCCTCCCCCACTCTTCGCAAACCTCACCGCCGACTGCAAACCAGTCGCCACCAGAAGCAGGCGGCATAGCATACAGGACAGGACTTTTATCAGGTCCGAGATCCAGCGACTCTTGCGGGAGGGAGTCATCGAGGCAGCAACAGCCCCTGAAGAGCTCAGGTGGTGACCGTCAAGACCGGGGAAAAGAACCGGATGGTTGTAGATTACACCCAAGCCATAAACCGGTACACGCAACTCGATGCGTACCCCCTTCCCCGCATTGAAGACATGGTAAACCAGATCGCACACTACTGGCAGTTCTCCACGGTGGATTTGAAGTCTGCATACCATCACCTCCCAATCCGCCCAGAGGACCGCCACTGCACGGCCTTTGAGGCATACGGTCGCCTTTTCAACTTCCTCCGGGTCTCCTTTGGCGTCACGAAAGGTGTTCCAAAGAACAATGGACCGAATGGTGGACCGGTACGGGCTGCGGGCCACATTTCCGTATTTGGACAATATCACCATCTGCGGCCATGATCAGCAGGACCACGACGCCAACCTCCACAGATTTCTCCAAACCGCCCAAACCCTAAACCTCACGTACAACAAGGAGAAATGCGTTTTCCGCACAACCAGACTAGCCATCCTCGGCTTCGTCGTGGAAAACGGGGTTCTAGGACCCGACCCTGACCGTATGCGCCCCCTCCTGCAACTCCCCCTCCCCCACTGCCCCAAGGCCCTGAAGAGGTGCCTCGGGTTCTTTTCATATTATGCCCAGTGGGTCCCCAACTATGCGGACAAAGCCCGCATCAGAGGTCACTCTCGCCGCTACCCTCAATCAAGCAGGCAGTCCAATAGCGTTTCTTTCGTGCACACTCACCACCTCCGAAATTCGGCACTCCTCAGTCGAAAAAGAGGCCCAAGCCATCGTGGAAGCCGTACGGCACTGGAGGCACTACCTCGCTGGTAGGAGGTTTACCCTCGTCACCGACCAACGATCGGTAGCCTTAATGTTCCGTAATCAGTAAGGCAGCTCCTTTTAAATTTCAGGAGTTTAAATTAATTTAAATTAAGCTAGAATTGTGCAGTGTAGGTTAACAAGGGCTGCCCCACACACTCACATAACTGGTTGGCAGTTAAGTGTCAGTCACTTAAATCTACCTTGATCTAAAAGCAGGTGGGGGAAGGGAGTCAATTCAGGACAGTTTAAAAAAAGCAACTTGTAAACTCACTCCCAGTGAGTTCTCCCAGTGAGCCAGAGAAGACAGAGCCAGGAGTGAGACACAGCTAAGAGTGAGTTTGGGAATTTGAATCTAGGTGGGAATTTGAAGCTTGCGGGGGAGGAAGTGCTTTTTATCCCTGGTAAGTGACTGGTAAGTAGTGTTTCTGTTTTTCTGTTTCTTTTCATTGGTATATTTATTTATTTATTTTTTGTTTTTTTTGTTGAAATTGTAGTTGTTGAAATTAACCAAAAGTTTAAGACATGGCAGGAGATCTCAGACCCGTGTCATGCTCCTCGTGTGCGATGTGGGAGCTCAGGAACACGTCCACTGTCCCTGGCTCCTTCATGTGCAAGAAGTGTGTCCTGTTGCAGCTCCTGTTAGACCGCTTGACGGCTCTGGAGCTGCGGATGGACTCACTTTGGAGCATCCGCGATGCTGAGGACGTCGTGGATAGCACATTTAGCGAGTTGGTCACACCTCAGGTAAAAGGTACTGAGGGAGATAGAAAATGGGTGACCAAAAGACAGAGCAAGAGTAGGAAGGCAGTGCAGGTGTCCTCTGCGGTCATCTCCCTGCAAAACAGATATACCGCTTTGGATACTGTTGAGGGAGATGGCTCACCAGGGGAAGGCAGCAGCAGCCAGGTTCATGGCACCGTGGCTGGCTCTGCTGCGCAGCTGGACAGGAAGATGAATGGCAGGGCTATAGTGATAGGGGACTCAATTGTAAGGGGAATAAACAGGCGGTTCTGCGGACGCAATCGAGACTCCAGGATGGTATGTTGCCTCCCTGGTGCAAGGGTCAAGGATGTCTCGGAGCGGCTGCAGGACATTCTGAGGGGGGAGGGTGAACAGCCAGCTGTCGTGGTGCACATAGGCACCAACAATATAGGTAGAAAACGGGACGAGGTCCTACAAGCTGAATTTAGGGAGCTAGGAGTTAAACTAAAAAGTAGGACCTCAAAGGTAGTAATCTCAGGATTGCTACCAGTGCCACGAGCTAGTCAGAGTAGGAATGTCAGGATAGGGAGGATGAATGCGTGGCTCGAGAGATGGTGCAAGAGGGAGGGATTCAAATTCCTGGGACATTGGAGCCGGTTCTGGGGGAGGTGGGATCAGTACAAACCGGACGGTCTGCACCTAGGCAGGACTGGAACCGATGTCCTAGGGGGGTGTTTGCTAGAGCTGTTGGGGAGAGTTTAAACTAATGTGGCAGGGGGATGGGAACCGATGCAGGAAGTTGGAAGGTAGTAAAACAGGGCCAGAAATAAAAGGCAGTAAGGGGGAAAGTGTAAGGCAGAGAAGCCATAGTCAAAAATCAAAAAGGGCGACAGTACAAGGTACAGTGACTGAGGGGAGCTCAGTGAATAGGACCAGGAATACTAAAAGAAATAAAACGGGAAGTGAAAACATTAATGGTCAGCGACGCAGCAGGTTGCTACATGAAGATATGGGTTCAACGACAAGAAAAATTAGGAGAAAGGTTAAGAGGAAATATAACTTAGGAGAGGTTACTGATCGAGGTGTTAAGATTCAGAACAGAGGTAAAAAAGCCAGCATAAGTGTACTTTACCTGAATGCTCGTAGTATTCGGAATAAGGTAATTGAGTTGATGGCGCAAATCATCGTGAATGACTATGATTTGGTGGCCATTACTGAAACATGGTTAAAGGATGGTCACGACTGGGACTTAAATATCCGAGAGTATCAAACTTTTCGGAAGGACAGAGTGGATGGTAAGGGAGGTGGTGTAGCTCTGTTATTTAAGGATGACATCCGGGCAACAGTAAGGGATGACATCGGTACTATGGAGGATAAGGTTGAATCCATTTGGGTGGAAATCAGGAATAGTAAGGCGAAAGAATCACTGATAGGAGTAATCTATCGGCCACCAAATAGTAAAAGTAAAAAGGTTGCTGCATAAGATAAAGATGCATGGCATTAAGGGGAAAGTAGTAGCATGGATAGAGGATTGGTTAATTAATAGAAAGCAAAGAGTGGGGATTAATGGGTGTTTCTCTGGTTGGCAATCAGCAGCTAGTGGTGTCCCTCAGGGATCAGTGTTGGGCCCACAACTGTTCACAATTTACATAGATGATTTGGAGTTGGGGACCAAGGGCAATGTGTCCAAGTTTGCAGACGACACTAAGATAAGTGGGAAAGGAAAAAGTGCAGAGGATACTGGAAGTCTGCAGAGGGATTTGGATAGGCTAAGTGAATGGGCTAGGGTCTGGCAGATGGAATACAATGTTGACAAATGTGAGGTTATCCATTTTGGTAGGAATTACAGCAAAAGGGATTATTATTTAAATGATAAAATATTAAAACATGCTGCTGTGCAGAGAGACCTGGGTGTGCTAGTGCATGAGTCGCAAAAAGTTGGTTTACAGGTGCAACAGGTGATTAAGAAGGCAAATGGCATTTTGTCCTTCATTGCTAGAGGGATGGAGTTTAAGACTAGGGAGGTTCTGCTGCAATTGTATAAGGTGTTAGTGAGGCCACACCTGGAGTATTGTGTTCAGTTTTGGTCTCCTTACTTGAGAAAGGACGTACTGGCACTGGAGGGTGTGCAGAGGAGATTCACTAGGTTAATCCCAGAGCTGAAGAGTTGGATTATGAGGAGAGGTTGAGTAGACTGGGACTGTACTCGTTGGAATTTAGAAGGATGAGGGGAGATCTTATAGAAACATATAAGGTTATGAATGGAATAGACAGGATAGATGTGGGCAGGTTGTTTCCACTGGCGGGTGAAAGCAGAACGAGGGGACATAGCCTCAAAATAAGGGGAAGTAGATTTAGGACTGAGTTTAGGAGAAACTTCTTCACCCAAAGGGTTGTGAATCTATGGAATTCCTTGCCCAGTGAAGCAGTAGAGGCTCCTTCATTAAATGTTTTTAAGATAAACATAGATAGCTTTTTGAAGAATAAAGGGATTAAGGGTTATGGTGTTCGGGCCGGAAAGTGGAGCTGAATCCACAAAAGATCAGCCATGATCTCATTGAATGGTGGAGCAGGCTCGAGGGGCCAGATGGCCTACTCCTGCTCCTAGTTCTTATGTTCTTTTATGTTCTTATCTTTGATAATATGCAGCGGGGCAAAATCAAGAACGATAAGATCTTGAGGTGGAGGATCGAACTCTCCACCTATAATTACGATATAGTATATCGTCCTGGGAAGCTCAACGAGCTCCCAGAGGCCCTGTCCCGTGGCACATGCGCCAGCGCGCAAGATGACCGGCTACGGGCTATCCACGATGACCACTGCCACCCGGGGGTCACCCGGCTTATCCACTATATCAAGGCCCGCAACCTGCCCTACTCCACCAAGGAGGTCAGAGCTATGACCAGGGACTGCCAGATCTGTGCGGAGTGTAAACCGCACTTCTTTCAACCAGATAAGGCCCACCTGGTGAAGGCATCCCGGCCCTTTGAGCGCCTCAGTATCGATTTCAAAGGGCCCCTCCCCTCCAATAACCGCAATACATATTTCCTCAACATTTTTGGTGAGTTATCCCACTTCCCCTTTGCAATCCCTTGCCCCCGACATGACCACGTCCACCGTCATCAAAAGCCCTACATAGTGTCTTCGCCGTGTTTGGTTTCCCCAATTATGTCCACAGTGACCGGGGCTCGTCGTACATGAGCGACGAACTGCATCAATACTTGCTCAGTAAGGGCATTGCCTCGAGCAGGAGTACCAGTTATAACCCCAGGGGAATTGGGCAGGTGGAGAGGGAGAACGCGACGGTCTGGAAGACCGTCGTACTCACCCTGTAGTCCAGGAATCTCCCAGTTTCTCACTGGCAGGAGGTCCTCCCCGATGCACTCCACTCTATTAGATCCCTACTTTGCATGGCTACAAACGAGACCCCTCATGACCGCCTATTTGTTTTCCCGAGGAGGTCCACCTCAGGGGCCTCGCTTCCAGTCCTACGCAGAAAACACGTCAGGAGTCATAAGTCCGATCCTCTGGTAGAGAGGGTCCAGCTCCTACACTCCAACCCCCAGTACGCTTATATCGAACACCCCGAATGCCGACAGGATACGGTCTCCCTCTGGGACCTGGTGCCCGCCGGTTCCACCACCACCACCACCACTGCCCCCCCACCATATCCCGCCCAACCTACCATGACCAGCGCCCCCGCCCCTATATAACTCCCGCGCTCCCTCCCGCCCGCCATCCCCCCTTCACCGATCCACAGGAATGACACTCCACAAGAGACGCTCCTAGAGTCCACGTCTGTACCCGCACCGGCGCCCTCACTACCGATGCCAGCACGGACGAGCTCGACACCCGGGCCAGCAACAATGCCAGAGCTTCGGTGATCACAGCGCACAATCCGTGCGCTGGACCGGCTGAACTTATGAACCCGTCATCCCCGGCGGACTTCATTTTTTTAACAGGATGAATGTGGTGAATGTATTATGCCAATAATCCACCATTGTATTTGTACCTGTGCTGTTGCCCTTGTATTTGTATTTGTGCTATGCTGTTGCCCTTGTGGGCTCCTCCTATGGGCCATTGTATGGCATTATCCATAGGAGACCATGTTGGAGCCTGTATGGGCTCTGCCCATGGCTCCTCCCCTTGAAGGGAGGTATAATGAGCAGTCAACCTGAAGGTGGTTCTCAGTATTGGATCAGTTGCAGGCAGGCACTGTTCTAAGTTGATTAAAGCCACAGTTTACTTCTACTCCCGTCTCGAGTGAATTGATGGTCGCATCATGGGGGACCACCAGACCTGCGGCCCCTCACCATGGCCGAGCAGAGGGCCCTGGATGGGTCCAGCGGCCCAGAGGAAAGTGAAGTCGCCGAGGTGGAGTGCAGCTATGGGCTGGGTTGCGGTTCCCCATGACACCACCCTCACCCCCACACCACACCCACATCACCCTCACCTTCCACCAGACACCCCCCCCTCCCACCCTTACCCCCGTGCTTTTCCCACTCCCTCCTGGCCCACGGTCAAATCACGCATGTTGTCTTGTATCTTGCAGGACTTGCCGGAGATGGGGCGGGTTAATCTGGCGGCCCCCGCCCCCAGCCAGTGCCAGAGCCGGTGCCCCTGGTCAGCCGAGCAGTGATGAGGAAAGCAGCTCGGACACCAGCCCTCTCCCCGAGACCCTGGACACCCCGGAGCTCGGGTCGAAGGATGACATTGAATTTCCATCACAGCTGCCTCCAACACCCTCCACCATCCCGGAGGTACTTCATTGAGCGCTTCATTGAAGAGGCTCCTTGGACACTATCTGGTGTGCACCACACATCACATCCAGTATATTAGGTGGAGGTAGGAGCACCCAAGGGGGCCGGACAGTCAGAGAGCAGGCCGACCCCAAGAACTAGCTGCTGTCCAGATAGGTCCCAGGCTTCTGGAACATCTCGTGCCAACTACAGTGGACCTGCAGTCAGAGAGCCAGGGACTACATGAGGGGATTGTGGTAGGCTATATTAGGGGTATCGCGGTACCTAGGTGGGATATACCTTATACTGTAGTATGAGTGGTAGAACCTGCCTGCTGGTTCCGCCCGGCAGGCGGAGAATAAGTGTCTGTGTTTCACCCACAGCAGTCATTTCTGTACCGGAGCTGCTGGGGTAACTACTTGTTCATTAAAGCCTTCAATTGGACTACAATCTCGCTTCAGTAGTTATTGATCGTGCATCAATTTAATGAACAAGAATTGAAGAATGGCTGCTCTCCACATCAAGCCAGAGTGTCTACAAATCAACCCCCATGCGGCAAATGCAGCAGCAACTTTTAAACATTGGCTGGCATGTTTCAACGGGTGCATCAGGACGGCCCCGACTACCCCCACAGAGGAACAGAAAATGTAAGTCCTCCACTCAACGGTGAGCCCAGAAATCTACATGCTTATCGAAGAGGCGGACGGTTTCGAGGACGCAATTACTTCGTTAAAAGAGCACTACGTCCGCACCATGAATCAGGTATACGCTCGTCATCTTTTAGCTACCAGACGGCAGATCCCAGGGGAATCACTGGACGATTTTTACCGCGCATTGTTAGTGTGAGGTAGAAACTGTAACTGTCCACAAGTCTCAGCCAATGACCACACTGAACTCTTAATACGGGATGCTTTTGTTGCGGGCATGCTGTCCTCTAAAATCCACCAGCGACTGCTGGAAAACGACACGCTCGGGCTTAAAGAGGCACGGAAACTTGCGCACTCCCTAGATGTAACCTCCCGCAATGCCCAGGCCTACGTTCCCGACCGCGCGGTACCCACATGGACATGGTGGACCCCACCCGCGGCCGATTCCAAAGCACCCCTAAATTCCCCACAAACTTGTGCAGTGCGGCAGCCAGGAAACCCCGGGTGGGGTGCCCGATTCTATTTTTGCGGGAAAACAAACACCCCCGGCAACGCTCCCCGGCCCGATCCGCAATCTGCAAGGGCTGCGGGAAGAAGAGGCACCTCGTGGCAGTATGCCAGGCCCGGTCAGCCGCCGCTGTCTCCACAGGTGAACCGGGCCCGCTGCCATTCCTCTCCTCACAGGCCATGTGCGATTCATGGTGGCAGCCGTCTTAGATGACGTCTCAGGACCCCGACTCGGGTGGCCGTGTATCGCCCAATGAGATCTCTCAGCTTCTGCCACAACTTGCCTCAGTGACACTGGACCAGACTCAGCCCCGAACGCTTTCAACCACTACGACGTCGGTTCTCATCAACGGGCACAAGACATCCTGCTTGATCGACTCTGGGAGCACGGAGAGCTTCATCCATCCCAATATTGTAAGACACTGCTCCCTTGTTGTACACCCGATTAAACAAAATATCTCCCTGGCCTCTGGGTTCCACTCTGTGGAGATCCGGGGGTACTGCATAGCCAACCTCGCGTTCCAGGGCGTGGAGTTCAATAACTTCATACTCTACGTCCTCCCCCATCTGTGCGCTGCCACACTCCTGGGACTGTACTTCCAGTGTAACCTGCAAAGTTTAACTTTCAAATTCGGCGGCCCCATACCCCGCCCCCCTCAGTGTCTGCGGCCTCGGGACCCTTAAGGTCGACCCGCCTTCCCTGTTTGCAAACCTTATCCCTGATTGCAAACCCGTCGCCACCAGGAGCAGGCGGTACAGTGCCCAGGACCGGACCTTCATTTGGTCGGATGTCCAGCGGTCACAGAAGGAAGGTATTATTGAGGCTAGCAACAGTCCCTGGAGAGCTCAAGTAGTGGTTGTAAAGACCGGGGAGAAGCATAGGATGGTCATCGATTACAGTCAGACCATCAACAGGTATACGCAGCTCGATGCGTACCCTCTACCCCGCATATCTGAATGGTCAACCAGACAGCGCAATACAAGTTTTCTCCACAGTAGACCTTAAATCAGCCTACCACCAGCTCCCCATTCGCCCGGACGACCGCAAGTACATTGCATTCGAAGCAGATGGGTGGCTCTACCACTTCCTAAGGGTTCCCTTTGGTGTCACAAATGGAGTCTCGGTCTTCCAACGGAAGATGGACCGAATGGTTGACCCGGTACAGTCTGCGGGCCATGTTCCCGTACCGCGACAATGTCACCATCTGCGGCCACCACCAGCAGGACCACAACACCAACCTCCGCAAATTCCTCCATACCACATTAACTTAACCTACAACAAGGACAAATGCGTGTTTACCACCAATCGCCTAGCCATCCTCGGCTACGTAGTGCATGGTGGAGTCATAGACCCAGATCCCGAACGCATGCGCTCCCTCATGGAGTTTCCCCTCCCCCACTGCACCAAGGCCCTGAAACGTTGCCTGGGCTTCTTTTCTTATTACGCCCAGTGGGTTCCCAATTATGCGGACAAGGCCCGCCCGCTAATCCAGTCCACGGCTTTTCCCCTATCGGGTGCCCGAGCCGATGCCAGCATCACCGCGGGGACTGCGACGATCGCAGAGGACGACCAGGGCCCCCGACCGGCTGATAGTTTCATTGTAAAATGAACTTGTAAATAATTGTCTGCAAATATGTGTATTGCATGTAAAGGCACCGAAGGGTACCGCTATAACCTCTACCTCTGTAAAAGCAAGGCTACCACCCCCGCCGGACTCTTTTTTAAACAGGGTGTTAATGTGGTAGGCTATATTAGGGGTATCGCGGTACCTATGTGGGATATACCTTATACTGTAGTATGAGTGGTAGAACCTTCCTGCTGGTTCCGCCCAGCAGGCGGAGCATAAGAGTCTGTGTTTCACCCACAGCAGTTATTTCTGTACCAGAGCTGCTGGGGTAACTACTTGTTCATTAAAGCCTTCAATTGGACTACAATCTTGCTTCAGTAGTGATTGATCGTGCATCAGGGATGTCAGCGCGGATTCAACACCTGCAGGCGCAGGCGGGTGGCGGCCGGTTGGGTGGTGACGGTGTGGCGGGGGGTGGGGTGCAAATGTAGAGACATCCATACGCTGGTGTCACTGTGCAGAACCAGGGACCAAGGTGGGTGGTCAGTGGATGCACAGTAAGATGGCCACCGTAATGGCGATCGGTGCCTGGGAACTGCCCCCGTCCCATGGGGGAGGGTAGCCCGGCTGCTTGGCCTGCTCTCCGCACGCCCCACACCCTCGTTCCCCCCCCTCCCCCAGCCCTGGCAGGGCCATTCCCCACCCCAGCCAGTACGGCCAGTGCCAGGCCGGCAGCCTGTGGTTGCTCCTCCCCGTGTCCTACCGCCTCTCTCTCTCTCTCTCTCAGCAGCCACCACGCCAGTTTCACGATTTGTGAGAGCATGTGTGGACCATGCAATCGGGAACTCGGTCCATCGGAGGCAGACAATCACGGGTGGGCCCACTGATGAGATGCAAAAGAAGTTTAAACTCCGCGCGACACCTGTCGCATTTATGCCATTTTCGAGGTGACGAAGAATCGCGATTTTGCGTCAAACCGGCACCTGTCGCGGTTTTGGCATCGGAAGCTATTCTCCGCCCAATCGCATTTCTCGATTTCGGTGTCGGCCGACGGAGAATTCTGCCTGAGGGGTCTCCGATTTGGGACAGAGGAGCAATTTCTTCTCTCAGAGGGCCATTGGTTTTGGGAATTCTCTACCCCAGAGAGGACTGAGTTAGTGAGTTCGACAGATATTTTGTCGACAAGGGAATCAAGCGTTGGGGGGGCAGAGCAGACGGGCTAAATGACTTAATCCTGTTCCATTTCTTATGATCTTACAGATCAGGTTAAATGACTTGTATATAAAATATTACTTCCTCCCTGCATTATATATACATATATATATGAAGTTCTGATGAAAGATCATCGCTGTACAATGCAAACTCTGTTTCTCGATCTATAGATGCTGCTAGACCTACTGAGTATTTTCAACACTTCTTTTAATGCCATATTTCCTTTGAGTCTTACTCTTTTCTTCTGCAACCAAAACACATTTATTTCTGAGTATCCCGTCACAACTTCAAACTCTAAATCTTAGAGGCATCCTCATTGCTTGGCTCTGAACTGCCTCCAACGTCAGAAAAAAATGGAAGACTTGCGTTATCGCACTTTTTATGACCACCGAATGTCTCAAAGCACTTTACAGCCAATGAAGTGTCACCATTGTTATAATGTAGGAAACAGGATCAACGGCTTTCGAAATGGTTCAGTGCCTCTAAAGTGGAAAGAGCTTGCATTTATATAGCACCTATAACATAGTAAAACATATCACATTGCTTCATAGAAGTACTATCCAACAAAATTTAACACTAAGACAGATAGGGAGATATTTGGACAGGTGACCAAAAGTTTGGTCAGAGGTAGGTTTTAAGGGGTGCCTGAAAAGGAAGAGGACACAGATACTGATGTACCTAATGCATGAAAGTAATGTGGCAGGTATTAAATCGGCATATTTTTATGTAAGCTACGGAAACACAGGGCTGGATTTTACATACGGGGGAGGCGGGGGGAGGGTGCGCTGGTGGTGCTCTGCCCGCCAGCCCCCATCCCACCCGAACTAAAGATTTGGTCGGAATCTGACTAGTGAAAGAGAAATCTGCCCTGCAGTGATAGCATGCTGGGGGCGGCAACAACAAGGCAATTGTGAGACTTCCACCCCTCACTGGAAGAAGGTCCTACCCTCAGGAGCTGCAGGGTGTGCTTGAACTCCTGGCAGTACCAGAACACAGTAGTGACATTGTCGGGACTGGTGTTTATTCTGGGCAGGTGGGCAGGCCCAGAATAAACACCAGAATGGACCCTGGACTCTTAGAAATCTGGGGTATTGGGCGGGGATGGTTTGTCCATCTTAGAGGGCTTGTTGATTTTGCAGCACAGGCGGGAATGAGCGAAAGGGAGCTAGGGCAGCATGGTAGCACAGTGGTTAGCAGAGTTGCTTCCCAGGTCCAGGGTCCCAGGTTCGACTCCCAGCTTGGGTCATTGTCTGTGTGGAGTCTGCACGTTCTCCCTGTGTCTGCGTGGGTTTCCTTGGGTGCTCCGGTTTCCTCCCGCAGTCTAAGGAAGTGCAGGTTAGGTGAAGTGGCCATGCTGAATTGCCCTTAGGAGGTGTGCGCTTAATTAGGGGTGCCCTTTCCAAGGGCCGGTGCAGACTCGATGGGCCGAATAGATCCATAGATAGAAAATAGGAGCAGGAGGAGGCCTTTTGGCCCTTCGAGCCAGCTCTGCCATTCATCACGATCATGGCTGATCATCCAACTCAATACCTAATCCTGCTTTCCCCCCATAGCCTTTGATCCCATTCTCCCCTGTATCCGGTGCTTTATCCAGCCGCCTCTTGAATATATTCAAAGTTTTAGCATCAACTACTTCCTGTGGTAATGAATTCCACAGGCTCACCATTCTTTGTGTGAAGAAATGTCTCCTTATCTCTGACCGAAATGGTTTATCCTGAATCCTCAGGCTGTGGTCCCTTGTTCTGGACACACCCATCATTGGTAACATCTTCCCTGCATCTGCCCTGCATCTACCCTGCCTAGTCCTGTTAGAATTTTATAAATCTCTATGAGATCCCCCCTCATTCTTCTGAACTCCAGCGAAAACAATCCCAACCTAGTCAATCTCTCCTCATATGACAGAGCCGCCATCCCTGGAATCAGTCTGGTAAACCTTCGCTGCACTCCCTCAAGAGCAAGAACATCCTTCCTCAGAGAAGGAGACCAAAACTGCACACAATACTCCAAGTGTGTCCTCACCAAGGCCCTGGACAATTGCAGCAACACATCTGCTTCTATACTCAAAACTTCTTGCAACGAAGGCCAATATACCACTAGCCTTCTTTACCGCCTGCTGCACCTGCATGCTTACCTTCAGTGAATGGTGCGCAAGGACACCCAGGTCCCGCTGCACACTCCTCTCTCCCAATTTGCAACCATTCAGGTAGTAATCTGCCTTCCTGTTTTTGCTTCCAAAATGAATAACCTCACACTTATCCAAATTATACTGCATCTGCCATTGGTTTGCCCACTCGCCCAACCTGTCCAGATCTTGTTGTAGGATCCTTGCATCCTCGTCACAGTTCACCCTCCCACCTAATTTGGTATCATCTGCAAACTTTGAGATGTTACATTTTGTTTGCTCATCCAAATCACTCCTATATATTGTGAATAGCTGGTGTCCCAGCACCGATCCCTGTGGTACCCCACTGGTTGCTGCCTGCCAATTTGAAAAGGACCCATTATCCCTACTCTTTGTTTCCTCTCTGCCAACCAGTTTTCTATCCACCTCAATACATTTCCGCCAATCCCATGCGCTTTAATTTTGCACAATAATCTCTTCTGCGGGACTTTGTCAAACGCCTTCTGAAAGTCCAAATATACCACTGGCTCCCCCTCGTCAACTGTACTGGTTACATCTTCAAAGAATTCCAACAGATTTGTCAAGCATGATTTTCCGTTCATGCTGACTCTGACTGATCCTGCCACTGCTTTCTAAATGTTCAGCTATAAAGTCCTTGATAATGGATTCAAGCATTTTCCCCACTACCAATGTTAGGCTTACTGGTCTATAATTCACTGCTTTCTCTCTACCTCCCTTTTTGAATATCGGAGTGACGAGAGCTACCCTCCAATCTGCAGGGACTGTTACAGAGTCCATAGAATCCTGGAAGATGACCACCAATGCATCCACTATTTCCAGAGCTACCTCCTTAAGCACTTTGGGATGCAGATTCTCAGGCCCTGGGGATTTATCCGCCTTCAATCCCATCAGTTTTCCCAGTACCATTTCTCTACGAATGTTGATCTCCCTCAGTTCTTCCCTCTCACTAAACCTTTCATTCTCCAACATTTCGGGATCTGATTTGTGTCCTCATTTGTGAAGACAGAACCAAAGTATGTATTCAATTGCTCAGCCATTTCTTTGTCCCTTATTATGCATTCTCCTGTTTCTGTCTGTAGGGGGCCTACATTTCTCTTCAACAATCTCTTTCTCTTCACGTATCTGTAGAAACTCTTAAGTGTCAGTCTTTATGTTCCCTGCAAGCTTCCTTTCGTACTGTACTTTCCCCTTCTTAATCAATCCCTTTGTCCTTCTTTGCTGAATTCTAAACTGCTCCCAGACCTGTTATTTTTCTTGGCCAATCTGTATGCTTCTTCCTTGTATCGGATACTATTTCTAATTTCTTTTGTAAGCCATGGATTGGCCCTCTTATCCCCTTTGCTTTTGTGCCAGACAGGAATGAACAGTTGCTGTAGTTCCTCCATGCGCTCCTTGAATGTTTGACATTGTCTATCCACTGTCATCCCTTTAAGTAACTCTCCCCAATCTATCAAGGCCAACTCACGCCTCATATCCTCATAGGTCAATGTATTAAGTTCAGCACCCTAGTCTCCGAATCAACTACTTCACTCTCCATCTTGATAAAAAGATTCTATCATGTTATGGTCGCTGATCCCCAAGGGGTCTCGTACAGCCAGATTAGCAATGATTCCCTTCTCATTACACAGTACCCAGTCTAAGATGGCCTGCTCTCTAGTTGGTTCCTCCACATATTGGTCAAGAAAACTATCCCGTATACACTCCAGGAATTCCTCCTCTACGGCATTGTGGCTAATTTTATTTGCCCAATCTATGTGAAGATTAAAATCACCTATGATCACCGATATTCCCTCATTACATGCATCTCTAATTTCTTGTTTAATGCCATTCCCAACCTCACCCGTGCAGTTTGGGGGTCTACATATGACACCCACTAATGTTTTTTGTCCCTTGGCATTTCTCAACTCTACCCATACAGATTCCACATTGTCAGAGCTAATATCCTTTCTCATTATCGTGTTAATTTCCTCTTTAACCAGCAGTGCCACGCCACCACCTGTACTTTTATGCCTGTCCTTCCTAAATACTGAGAACCCTGGGACAGTTCCCATCCCTGTTCACCCTGCAGCCATGTCTCCGTAATCCCAATTATATCATACCCATTTATATCTATGCCCGATTAGTCCATCCACTTTATTACAAATGCTCCGTGCATTAAGGCACGGAGCCTTTAAGTTTGTCTTTTTCACAATGCTTGTCTTGCTCCCAATATTTTTCTCTACTGCCCTGTTTGAATTTTGTCCTTGGTTTCTCCACCTATCACTTTTCTTATGATCTACTTCTGCACTGTAAATTCTAATTCTATGAGATTATCTTTGGGAGGTGCCTCCGATGTGCAAAGAGTACCCCCAAAGTGAGTACATCCCTCCTTTCCTACCCTTTTAAAAATAATTTTGAAAGAACAAGTTGTTGCCTTCCGACCTGCTTTCCCTGGGCAACTCGGCTATGATACGGGCAGCATAATATTGTAAGGCAGCACGGTGGCACAATGGCACATTTCTGCTTCACGGCGCCGAGGTCCCAGGTTCAATCCCGGCTCTGGGTCACTGTCCATGTTAAGCTTGCACATTCTCCTGTGTTTGCCTCTGTTTCACCCCCACAACTCAAAGATGTGCAGGGTAGGTGGATTGGCCACGGTAAATTGCCCCTTAATTGGAAAAAATTAATTGGATACACGAAACTTATATTTTAAAAAAGCATAATATTGTAAACAACTCAATTGACCCTCAATTATTTCTTTACATATGGCGGGTGGGTTGTCGATTTCAGTGCCTGCCACTTCCTGTATTATGGGGGACAACTTGGGGGTGGATGCGACAATGCTGGATGATGGGTGGCATGGTAGCAGAGTGGCTAGCACTGATGCTTCACAGCACCAGGGTCCCAGGTTCGATACCCGGCTTGGGTCACTGTCTGTGTGGAGTCTGCATGGGTTTCCTCCCACAAGTCCAGAAAGACGTGCTTGTTTGGTGAATTGGGCATTCTGGATTCTCCCACAGTGTATGCCAACAAGCACCACAGTGTGGCGACTAGGGGCTTTTCACAATAGCTTCATTGCAGTGTGAATGTAAGCCTACTTGTGACACTAATAAAGATTATTATTATTATAGTGTGTCCTCTGTTGACAACACGATGATCAGGGGGAGCTTTAAAATCCAGCCCAAAGTTTATGAACCTTCAGGAAATGTAAGCACAATGTACAGAATATTTTAATAAATAGAAACTACTAAAAATCAACATTTTAAAAAAGGCAGGCTACACAAGACCCTACACAGGATATACCCACAAAGCATGATACTGATATAAACTGTGAGCCATTTCTCTGGAACATGCACTATTTTTAAGTTACTAGATTTCAGTTCGTGCAACTGTTGATTCTGTCCTGTCAAAATTGCAGATTGTGCTGGCATGTTTTTGACAACCGATTTTCCTTTATTTCAGATCCACAAAATGTTTGTGCCGCGTCCCACTTTAAAGAAATTATTCCTTACAACGATCGTCTCGAGTGCCAGTCACATCTGTGCAACTATCCTTTAGCTAGTTTTCCATCATACATGAACTGAAAGATACTAATCTAACTCTCCCATGAACATTATATTATATTTTGAAATCCAGTTGATTTTTTTGAAAAGTCCTGACTCTGTTATTCACTTGTTCAATTCATAGTTGCACTAAATAATAGAATTGTTTTATCTTTATGAATCAAAGTGCTTGAAAATGGCTGTCAGCAAACCTTCGGGTAACAGGAACCTCACTGACTTTTTGTCGCCTTTTATAGTCTAGGCTTTCTGGGGCCAATAACAAACCACAACTGTCTGAAAACAGCCAATTCAGCATAATTCAAGAATCCATCTTGAGAAGTTCTGCCCTGTTTCTGCATTATTCAAGTATCAGCTCAGTCACAGCGCAGGGTCTGTCCATCGATTTCAGATTTATTCATTTAGCTTATTTTATAAATCCTGAAAACCATTCGCAATCTTGTACAGCTCCATTGTTCAAACACTTCAGCTTTTCTACTGAGCCTCAGAGGACAAGAATGATTTTATAAAACTTCCTCTCCCTCTTCCTCCCAGAAACACACACTCCCCACTTCTGAGAATACTCCAAAGGTATTCACAACCTCTTGAATCACCCACCCCACCCCCCCCAAGATCTTTTCTTTGTCCTCGCCTATCTCTCATCAACATGCTGCTTCTGTGACATCCTCTGCAAACACACCAGCTTCCACTGCGCACACTGATGACACCCAGCTCTATCTCACCACCACTCCTCTATTTCTATTGATTTGTCACATAATTAGTCCAACATCCAATAATTGATGAGCAGAAAATGTCTCCAATTAAACATTGAGAGGAACAAAGCCATTAGCCGGAACTGCCTGTTCACATCGGTGGGATCTTCCTGTCTCGCCGTCGGCGTACCCCAGCCATAGGTTTCCTGGTGGTGAGGGGTGCATTCCACGGGACATCCCGTTGACAACAGCAGGACCAGAAGATCCTGCCACTGACCAATGGCAAGCCACCCCCGCAGCCACGTGTGCGTGGGAAAATCATGCCAAATGGTTTTTGTCTCCATCACGAACTCCATTGCTTATGCAGCGACTCTAGCCCTCTTGCACTTTCTGAGGTTTCCTAGCGCTGTGAGGCAGCAGTGCTAACCACTGTGCCACCGGTCTCCACCCTGCCTCTGCTTATCTGATGTTAAAGCTCTCATCCATGCCCTTGTTGCCTCTAGACTCAACCATTTCAATGTTGTCTTGACCCGTTTTCTATTTCACCTTCCATGAACTTAAGGTAATCTCACTTAAGAGTTGCCTAACTCATATCAAGCCCTGTCTACCGTCATCCCGATGCGCGCTGACCTCCACTGACTCTCAATCTGACAACATCTTGATTTTAAAATTCTCATCCCTGCTTTCAAATCCCTCCGTGGCCTTGACTTTGCTACTCCCCACCTCCTCCAGCACAAAATCCTCTGAGGTGTTGCCACACCTTGGATTTGGATTTGTTTATTGTCCCCTATACCGAGGTACCGTGAAAAGTATTTTTCTGCGTGCTGCTCAAACGGATCATTTAGTGAATGAAAAGAAAAGAAAATACATAACAGGGTAATACAAGGTACACAATGTAAATACATTGACACCGGCATCAGGTGTTATGTGTTATGTACTCTGGGATAACACAGGCTGCAACTGGATGCAGCTTTAACAAAAAGATACTCCAGACCTTGAAGTTAGTTCAATCTGATTTATTGAACCAGTAGCACAGTTAGCACAGTTCTCTAAGAGTTCGACTCTCTGCTAACCTAAGTGTGGTTACTCTGTCTGACTGAACCAGACTAGCTCTCAGCTACGTGCTGGAGGTGTGATACTGTAAATACACCCTGACTCACTCTGTAGATGTTCATCAGTGGAAAGAGGCGGAGTGTGAGTGCCTTGTGCCTTTTATAGTGAGATACCACCCCTGAGTGGCTTGCCTGCTCATTGGTCATGTCCTGTTCTCTGTGTTCATTAGCTGCCTGTCTGTGCCTGTGTGTATGTCATTATCTGCATGTCTGCATATCATGACATCTCCCCTTTTTTTAATGTTTTGTTGGCATATGGGAACGTACTTACATGTGGTGGCATATATTAACATATTTACAAGTGGTGGCATATGTGAACGTATTTACATGTGAAGAAAGCTGTCTAATGTGAGAAAACAGCACATAGCAAACAAAACAAATGTTCATAAGTCCAGTCTCTGGGGCTTGCGTCTGATCCTTGTCGACCGCTGGAGAGGTGGTGATGGGGACGACGGCACCTTGACAGGCAGGATGGAAGCCTGACTAGTGGTGCAGACCTGCACAAGGCTGCATAGTGTCCAGGCTTAACGCAGTTTAAACATCGCCTGCCTCTTACAGGGCAGTGTTTCTTTAAGTGGGCGTTGCCACAGTTCGAGCACGTCATGACGTCGGCGTCCTGACACTCCGCCATCGTCGCACATGCGCAGTGCGGTCGGCAGACGTCTGCTCCTGCGCAGTGTGGGTGTCGGTCGCTTCGTGCATGCGTGGGGCCCCGGGAAAAGCGTGCAAAATGGCCGCTTTCATCAATGCTGAGGTGCTGCATCCAGGAGATGGCCTGCACACACTCTGCCTCATGGGAGGCAAGTTTCCCATTTTCAGCCGATTTGTACTGGGCATAGCGATTTTGACGTGCTCATGCACTGTGCATGTTTCAATCGCGACTGGCAGGGTCATATGCTTGATTTTCAGTAGCTGCTCTCTCAGAGCATCAGAGTGAACTCCAAAAACGATTTGGTCTCTGATCATGGAGTCAGCCATATCACCAAAGTTGCAGGACAGCGCTAGCAGGTGGGTGTTAGTTAAGGAGTTGAAAGATTCATCTTTGCCTTGTAGACACTGTTTCAATATGTAGCGCTCGAAGATTTCATTGGTGTCCACTTCACAGTGACTGTCAAACTTGTCCAGGATGGTCTGAAACTTTGTCTTGTCCTGGCATTCGGTGAAGTGAAAAGAGTTGAATGGTTTGATGGCTTGATCACCCGCTGTTGAGAGGAGAAGCGCGATCTTCCTTGCATCAGACGCACCCACGAGGTCTGAAGCTTCGATGTACAGCAGAAACTTTTGCTTGAATGTCCGCCAGTTGGCACTGAGATTGCCTGAGGTCCTGAGCTGGTGAGGAGCCTGAATCTTCTCCATGGTGCCGGGATACATTCGCTGGTCATCACGGAACAGACTGAGGTAAACCACCTAGATTGAGCAGTCTCCTGGTGGCATGATGTGTTATGTACGCTGGGATAACACAGGCTGCAACTGGATGCAGCTTTAACCAAAAGATACTCCAGACCTTGAAGTTAGTTCAATTTGATTTACTGAACCAGTAGCTCAGTTAGCACAGTTCTCGAAGAGTTTGACTCTCTGCTAACCTAAGTGTGGTTACTCTGTCTGACTGAACCAGACTAGATCTTAGCTACGTGCTGGAGGTGTGATGCTTTAGGTCACCTCGCCTAACATCTCCTTATGTGGCTTGATGTTAAATTGTGTTTGATAAAGCTCCTTTGAAGCGCTCTGCTATGTTCAAGTAGTTATATAAATACAAGCTGTTGTTGTCCTTGAGTCACGAAACACAACAATTATCGCGCCCAAACTGGGCCTTGGCAAAAAAGGTTATTGCGAGAGAATTCCTCATTCTGTTTCTGGGGCGTCCTTCTCCGACCCCCCAGAGGGTCGGAGAATGGCTGTTGGCCGCCGTGAATCCCGCCCCGCCGGTTGCCGAAGTCTCCGAATGGAGAAAAGTCGGCGGGGCGTTAATGTCTCCGCTGCCGTCGGAGAATGGCACGGGTCTAGCGCAAGGCAGCCGATTTTCGGCCTGCCGATATTCTCCCTTCCGGATGGGCCAAAGTCCCATTGAAGTGATGACCGTTCACGTCGACGTAAATCAAACCTTTTCATCGGCGTGACCCTGTGCTCCAGGTTCACGCCGACCAGCGTGGAGGTGAGTGACGGCCTGGGGGGTTGGCTCTGGGCAGGCGATGGCGTGGCCGCAGTCTGAATGTGTGAGGAGAGGTGTGTCTCGGGTTGTGTGTGTGTGTGTGCGGCGGGGGGGGGCGTCCGTGCCGGGGAGGAGGTTGGGGTCTGTGCCGGGGAGGAGGTTGGGGGGGGTCCGTGCCGGGGAGGGGGATGGGGGGGGTCCGTGCCGGGGTGGAGGTTGGGGGGGGTCCGTGCCGGGGAGGGGGATGGGGGGTCCGTGCCGGGGAGGAGGTTGGGGTCCGTGCCGGGGAGGAGGTTGGGGGGGGGGTCCGTGCCGGGGAGGTGGATGGGGGGTCCGTGCCGCGGAGGAGGTTGGGGTCCGTGCCGGGGAGGAGGTTGGGGGGGGGTCCGTGCCGGGGAGGGGGGTGGGGGGGGTTCGTGCTGGGGTGGAGGTTGGGGGGGGGTCCGTGCCGGGGAGTGGGATGGGGGGTCCGTGCCGGGGAGGAGGTTGGGGTCCGTGCCGGGGAGGAGGTTGAGGGGGGTCCGTGCCGGGGAGGGGGGGGGTCCGTGCCGGGTTGGAGGTTGGGGGGGGTCCGTGCCGGGGAGGGGCATGGGGGGTCCGTGCCGGGGAGGAGGTTGGGGTCCGTGCCGGTGTGGAGGTTGGGGGGGTCCGTGCCGGGGAGGGGGATGGGGCGTCCGTGCCGGGGAGGAGGTTGGGGTCCGTGCCGGGGAGGAGGTTGGGGGGGGTCCGTGCCAGGGAGGGGGATGGGGGGGGTCCGTGCCGGAGTGGAGGTTGGGGGGGGCGGTCCGTGCCGGGGAGGGGGATGGGGGGTCCGTGCCAGGGAGGAGGTTGGGGTCCGTGCCGGGGAGGAGGTTGGGGAGGGGGGGGGTCCGTGCCGGGGAGGGGGATGGGGGGTCTGTGCCGGGGTGGAGGTTGGGGGGGGGTCCGTGCCGGGGAGGGGGATCCATGCCGGGGAGGAGGTTGGGGTCCGTGCCGGGGAGGAGGTTGGGGGGGTTCCGTGCCGGGGAATGGGGGGGGTCCGTGCCGGGGTGGAGGTTGGGGTGGGGTCCGTGCCGGTGAGGAGGTTGGGGGGGTCCGTGCCGGGGAGGAGGTTAGGGGGGGGGGGTCCGTGCCGGGGAGGTGGATGGGGGGACCGTGCCGGGGAAGAGGTTGGGGGGGGGTCCGTGCTGGGGAGGGGGATGGGGGGTCCGTGCCGGGGAGGAGGTTGGGGTCTGTGCCGAGGAGGAGGTTGGTGGGGAGTCCGTGCCGGGGAGGGGGATGCGAGGGCAAGTGAGTTGGTCCACCTGGCCAGGTGCCAGCCTCCAACCGTTGGACCCATGCGGTCCATGCCACCTGGCTGGGGGGAGGAGGGGACATGGGCAATGATGACATGTCGTCGTTCCCCTCCCCCCCCCCCCACCAGGCCGTCATGTTTTCCGATCATCCAGCGATGTTGGCCGCCGTGGCGGCAGCCGCTAATGTCTATGTTGCCCTGGATGAGGAGGAGGAGGAGGAGGAGCCTGCCAGAGAGGCGGCACAGGCTGCCACCGAGGGACAGGCGGCAGCCGCCCAGGCTGGAGGGACACCTGACCGACAGGACGAGGAGGGGGAGGAGGACGTCGCGGCCCCACGGCAACGGAGGCACCCGAGGGCGCCCCGTGTGTACCAGCCCCGGCAGTCATACCAGGACCTCACGGACCGGGAATGCAGGAGGAGACTCCGGATGAGGCGGGAAACCGTGGCACACATCTGCCACCTGCTGGCACACCTGTCACCGCGTGGCACTGGCGGGGGACACCCTCTCCCCGTGTCCATCAAGGTTACGGTGGCCCTGAACTTTTATGCAACGGGGTCATTCCAGGCACTGAGTGGGGACCTGTCCGGCATATCGCAGACATCGGTGCATCCGGGCAGTGACAGACGCCCGATATGCCATGGCGCACCGCTACATCCGCTTCCCTGTGGACCGGGCCAGCCAAGATGCCCGGGCCGTGGGCTTCTCTGCCGTGGCCGGGTTCCCCATGGTCCTGGGCGCGATCGATGGAATGCACGCCACTGTGCGGCCACCTGCAGATAACAGGGCCGTGTTCACCAATAGGAAGGGGACCTATTCGATGAACATACAGGTGGTCTGCGACCACCGCATGATGATCCTGCACGTCTGCGCCCGTTACCCAGGCAGTGTACGCGACTCATACATGTTGTCGCGGTCATCCATCCCCGGCATGTACGAGGGACGCCATCCCCGGCTGAGGGGCTGGTTGCTGGGCGACAGGGGCTACCCATTGCGATCGTGGCTGATGACGCCTATACGGAGGCCACGCAATGAGGCGGAGAACCGCTACAATGATGCCCATGTAGCGACAAGGGGAGTGATAGAGAGGTGCTTTGGCGTGTTGAAGATGCATTTCAGGTGCCTGGACCTCTCTGGGGGCGCCCTCCAGTATCGGTCAGATAGGGTCGGCCGCATCATTATGGTGTGCTGCGTCCTGCTCAACATAGCCCAGCAGAGGGGCGATGTGCCGCAGGCAGAGGAGGGCGGAGTGGAGGAGCAGCAGGAAGAGGCGCAGTCCTCCCCAGATGAGGGGGATGGGGGTAATGGTCAGGGCAGACGGGGTAGACACAGGCGGGTGGCTGTCCACCGTTACCGGCTGGCCCAGCGGGCACGGGACAGACTGATAGACGCCCGCTTCACTGACTAGATGGGCGTGAGAATCGGGTAGTATGGCCACAGACCGCACACCATGGCAACAGCCGACCACCCACACCCCCCACCCATCCACCCACCCAGCACCCTCAACCCCCCCCACCCCACCCGCATGCACACCACCCCACCCCCATTGCCGATCCACCTGCGGCACAACGGGCCGGGCTCACACAGTTGCGGGTGGACGCGTGTCTATTGCAGGCCATGGAGGATGATGACAACCCGCCCTGCGGTGAGTTCCTGGCTCCACATCGTTGGACTATGTCTGACCCATGGCCACAGTACCACCATCCACCCGGACCATCCCTGCATGCGGCTGTGACACTGCAGCGCACGGTCCCGTCCTCTGCCCGGGGGATGTTGATGGCGGCCCAGGGGGAAGGGGGCAGACTCACCTGGGGCTGAGGTAAGACCACCCCTCACACACACACTTGCGCTCAACGTACATGACACCCCCGTACGCTTTGGACAGAGCACAAAGGCAGCTTCTGTAGGTGTAACATTGACTTTAATAACCAAACGAGTTCATGCACGTGCCCTAGCCCCTAAAACTCATCTGTGCCCTGCACCCGTGCCAACTTACTCAGTGTCTAATTGTTTGGCCTTACGGGCCCTTTGACTACGTCTACGTGGTTGCCCAGACGGTACAGCAGAACTGGAGGTGGACTCCTGTGATTCCTGCCCTCTGACACTGGATCCCTTTGGCGGCCGTTTCCTGGGGCGTCCTGGCCTAGATGGGCCAGGCTGCGGCCCGGGCGACTGGGATGGCGAGCTGCCAGCGTGTCCTGCCCATTGCCCACCCGATGCACCTGGGACGGAAGGGGGGAGTCCGAGGTGTCGCGGTGTACCGGGACCTCCCCTACAGGGGGAGCCGGGACGGACCACACCACCTCCTCCTCCCTCGGGGTGCCCGATGGCCCCCAGGCCTCGACATGGGTGGGGGATGCGAACGGACTGGCCATCCGACGCCCCCCCGACATCTGGCGCTGCCAGTCCTGGAGGCCCGTGCTGGTATCGACAGGGGTCTGCAGGTTTGCAGCCATGGAGCCCAGGGGGTTGGCAAACCCTGTCTGTGACAGTGCGACGCCGGCTCGCACATGGCCACTGGCGCCGATGCCCTCAGCGATGGCCTACAGAGACTGGGCCATGGCCTGCAGAGACTGGGCCATGGCCTGCAGAGACTGGGCCATGGCCTGCTGAGACTGGGCCATGGCCTGCTGAGACTGGGCCATGGCCTGCAGAGACTGGGCTATGGCGTTGAGCGCCTCTGCCATCTGGCGCTGGCACTGGCTCATGGCCTCCTGTGAGAGGGCAGCCATGTCCTGGGCCACAGACGCCGCCTGCACGGAAAGCCCCAGGCCTCGCAAACCGTTCCCCATGTCTGACGCCATCGCACCCATTGCCTCCACCACGAACGCCACCCATGCGGTGTCAGCCTGGGTGGCACGCATGACCGGCACCACTCCCAGCTCCTGGACGCGGGTGGACTCCTCCACCTGCGACTGCAGCCGCCGCAAGCCGGCCGTCACCCTCTTCGCTCTTCTCCGGGTCGGTGGTTGCATCGGATCTATGTGTGGGTGTGGAAACTCCAGGAACCCGGGATCCATCTGGGCGGCAGATGTTCGCTTGGGCTGGGCTGCCCTCCGACCGCCCGGCCCCTCTGCTGCTCCTACCTCCACCTGCTGTACCAGGACGGCTGTGTTGTGCGCACCAGTGAGTGTAGCAGACGCCTCATCACTAAAGTGCCCAACCGAGGTGAGTGTTTCTGCGATGGTGGAGGGTGTTGGTGACAGCAGTGGCGTTGTGTCGTGCTCTTCGTCCCACTCTGAGTCCATGGCACTTTGGGGTGTGGGTTCGTCTCCACCCATCCACTCTGACTCACTGTCCGGTATTTCGTCTTCCTGGGTAGTGCTGTCCTGGGTAGGGGTGTCCTGGGCAGTGCTGTCCCGGGTAGTGGTGTCCCGGGTAGTGGTGTCCTGGGTAGTGGTGTCCTGGGTAGTGGAATCCTGGCTCGGATGTGACGGGGGCCTGTGGCTGCCCCCCTCGTCGCTGGGTGGTCGCTCCCGCACGTGACGTGGGTGTCGTCTCCCTGTTGCTCCAGGTCTCTCCGTCTCCCGTGGTGTGCGAGCGGCATCCTGCGGGCGTCGCATGCTGGAGGGTCCGGGTCTCTCCGTCTCCCGTGGTGTGCGAGGGGCATCCTGCGGGCGTCGCATGCTGGAGGGTCCGGGTCTCTCCGTCTCCCGTGGCCTCCGAGGGGCATCCTGCGGGCGGTCTGCATCTGCGGGGATGGGTGCCTGGACGTTTGGTCCTGCGATACACAATGAAGCATGCATGGTTAGACATCAGGCAGTGATCAGGTGATATGGGGGAGGGGGATATAGGGGAGGGGGGATATGGGGACGGGCTGTCGGTGGCTCACTTGCTAGTATGCCCCCGACCTCTGCATCAGCAACCTCCCGGTCGTCAGGTCCGCCAGCCAGTTCCAGGGCCCTTTCCTCGTGTTCGGTCAGTGGCCTCTCATCAGCGGGGCCTCCTCCAGTCCTCACATGCTCCCTATTGTTGTGTGCACGCTTCTCCTGTGGGGGGGCGGGGGGGGTGGCAGGGGTAAAAGGCAACACTGTTAGGCAGGTATATGAATGCACACCATCGGTTGCGCGTGCATTGCAGACGTTAAGATTAGGGCTGGATTCACTTGGGGATATGGGGGAGGGGGGATATGGGGGAAGGGGGGATATGGGGGGGGATATGGGGGAGGGGGGATATGGGGGAGGTGGGATATGGGGAGGGGGGATATGGGGAGGGGGGATATGGGGGAGGGGGATATGGGGAGGGGGGGATATGGGGGAGGGGGGATATGGGGAGGGGGATATGGGGGAGGGGGGATATGGGGGACGGGGGGATATGGGGAGGGGGGGATATGGGGGATATGGGGGAGGCTCACCCTGCCTGCTCTGACGAGGTCATTCACCTTCTTGTGGCACTGGGTGCCTGTCCGTGGTGTCAGGGCCGCAGCGGTGACGGCCTCTGCCACTTCCCTCCACAGATGCCGGCTGTGGCGTGGGGCAACTCTGCGGCCGTGCCCGGGATACAGGGCGTCCCTCCTCTGCTCCACCGCGTCCAGGAGCGCCTCCACATCCCGTGACTCGAACCTCGGGGCTGAGCGGCGGCCAGCCATCCAGTCGGGTGTTGCGGTCGGGTGTTCCGGTTGGGTGGAGGGGAGCAGCGCGGCCTTATGAGCCGTCACGCCGTGCGGCACGTATGACGCTGCACGGCGTGAACCACTGCGCAAGCGCGGATCCCGTTACATCGCTGCTAGCCCATTTCGGGCCGGAGACTTTTGACCCATTTTTCCGACGTGACGCAAGTGGGATTTGCGCCGTTTCTTGCGCCGATCGGCGGACTTTCCGCCGATAACGGAGAATTTCGCCCCAGAATTCCTGCTCCATGCGCGGGACTGGGGCTTGTGTCCATTCCTAATGTCCCTGTTCGACTGAAAACAGACGCAATATTCAAACTTCAGAGCAGCAGTCACTGCAGGCAATCCCAGTGACTTTCAAAGCGCGCAGGCACGACTGGGAATGTGATTGAAAGTTGTCCTCCTGCACCGTCTTGCTGTGTGGGAGCTTTGGAATATCAGCTTGTGAGGCGACATGAAGCCCGCCGCGGCGCCTCTCTAAAGGCTCCGGGGGTCCACGTGAGAGTTGTGTTTTCCATTCAGCACACCGCGCTGTTGACAAACGCCAGCACAGGACTTGTGCTTCGCAGTCCGCTCCGCAGTTGCAGGGATGTGAAGGGAGATGCTGCTTAATTCAACGTCAGATCAAGTTTGATCAATATTCCCCCGCCGCTCCAATTGGAGGCGCATGTTCAGATCCCCGCCTCATTTCACCACCATCTTTGCCAGGGTGAAACAGTCCGATGTTCCTCTGGCAGAATATTTGATCCTCGCTCAGCTCGGAACTGAAGCGTTTTGAAGAGAGCGAGCGAGCGAGAGTGTGCGTGAGGAGAGGGAGGAGAGAGTGGGATTTATATCCAGAGCGGTGCCTTTTTCAAGTCGGATTGAAAGAATTGAAATCAGGGAGAAAATGGGACAAACCTTTCTGCAGTCTGTCTTCCTATTACTCAACGTGCTTTTTGGTGTAGCCTTGGGTGCTTTCCCCAGCAATGTCCAAATAGGTAAGCCACTCCTGTATTTTACTACATTAATTGGGATATAGAAGTTCACAGCGAGCAAATCACAATGTTTGAAAATAAAGCGAGTCATTTGTAATTGCGACTGTTTAAAGCCTTAATCTTGACAGAAAGTTAAACTGATTTGTGTCCGGGTTGTGTTTAATCACATTAAGATGTAGCTAAAACACTCTAATCTGGGGTAGCTGCTCTCTCTGTTACTGGTGCTTGTTCTGTGGAGAACGGAGGGTTATGCGGCACACATGTCGATGTGATCTCTCTTTTTAAATTCTGTACAGGGGGACTGTTCGCAAGAAGTACAGATCAGGAAAATAGCGCCTTCCGATTCGGAATTTACCTTCACAACACAAACCCTAACATCTCAGAAGCCCCGTTTGCTCTCACCCCACATGTCGATAACCTGGAGTCTTCCAACAGCTTCTCAGTGACCAATGCTTGTGAGTACAAGATGTGTTTAGTGTCACAGCTCGCCTCTTGTTTTATTTCGGACTAAAGCGCTGACATTAAACCCCCTCCCCTCCAAAAAAGAAACCTTCAAAGAACTTAATGAAGTCAGCCCGCTGATGCTATCACAGAAGGAAACTAATTGAAACCCACATCACTAATTTTCGCCAGATATTTACTTCTCACACACTTCTGGCATCCTGTAAACATACAAAGCACAATGTGATGTCCTGTTCGAGATAGTGCAGCGATGTTAAAGGAGCACCTCTCTCTCTGCCTGTGCATTACAGGTGTACTGAGGTCAAATAAATTTATTTGTTTATAGGTGTCCATTTCGATTGGTGAAACTTCTGTATTCTGCGGAAATCCAAAATCTCTAGTTTGCGATGTTAGGCAGAGATGTTAAGATGCTGTCTGACACATCGCGGAGTTATTGTATTTGTGTATAGTTTTGGGTACAGTCTGATCTACACTGGACTCTGCTGCCTCCACTAAAGACATTTCCGATGAAAAATGACTCGGCTACGTTTGCAGATTCTCTCCGCCACGTCCTTTTTTTTTATTTTACCAGACTCTGCAGTTGTTGCAAGGTCCTGGCTCATTAGTAAGCAGATCTCGAAGCACTTTATTGCGCTGCCTTGACAATAACCGCTGCCGATCGCCTATCCCTCAAATGGTTTGGGGATGGAATGTGTGTGTGTTTAAAAATACTAACCTCCAGGTCAGCAGGAATAACATTTGATGTGACAGCATTCTCCCTCCCGTCAGCTACAATCTCTTACCAATCCAGGCGTGTTGACCCTCCCTGCTACAGGATGGAGAGAGAGAGAAGGCTCTCAATATAAAACCGGTGCGGACTCTCAATCTCAGCCATCCACCTAGTTAGCCATGTTCCATTCATTTCCACCCTGTTCTTGCAAGTGTCCCACCAATTCGAGATGCTGATTTTTTTTTTTAAACATTTATTTCAAGAGATTGCTCTGGAATATAAAATCCTTAACTGACCTTTTCCTGCTTTAATTGGATCTCCACCCCATGTATTCAGCGCCACCCAGACGCCCGACAGCCTCTTGACAATGAACAACAATCTGGGGTCACATTCTCCAGCAATGCAAATCTCAAAGTTTATTCCCCCCCCCCCCCCCTCCCAAGCGGAATCTTCCTCCTCGCCCTCCGTTTCCCCTCCGCCTCCCTCATTCCTTTCCTGCCACCCCACCTTTCCCGAGTTCCCTATTAAGGAATGTCTGGGCGAATTCCCTTCTGGGACCACAGCGGCTATTTGACTTTAGAAAGTGGCATTTTGAATGAATGCAGTCATTGAAAGATTGACGGGGGAAATGCAGAGTGCACACACACACACACACACTGCGGGAGAACATCCTAGCAAGCCAGGAGTGCCATGGGGCTGGATGATTTCTTTAACACGCTGGGAAGAATCGGCAGTGGGGTTTCATGCGAAGTTGCTGTTCAATGCGCCAAATCTGAAGTTCGCAACATCGCTGAACGTTTAGCGAGAGCCTGAGCATGATGTGGTGTGAAGTGCGTTCGCCCCACTTAAGAGAAACGTGTGAAGCGGTTCGATCATCGCCTTGCAAACCTCCATCTCAGTCACTCGGAACCCCGTGGCAGAATTTCGCCGCTTGATGGGTTCAGGTTAAGACGAGTTGTCCCAAAAGCTGCCACCGTTCGGCCTTCAAGGGGTTAACCTAGCCCCTCCCTCTTGACACAGCCGCTGCCTGGCCCTGCTGAGCTGTTTTTCATTTCCACACTCCCAGCATCTGGAGCATTTTGCTTTCTGTAAAAGTGTCCACCCCATTCTTATGGGTAGTTTAAGTGCAACAGCACCCCCCCCCCCTCCCACACACACCCACACGCCCAAAAGCGAGCACTGCTAAATTGGTGTCAATGTGAAGCAGCGAAGGTGCACAGCTCATCTGATACAGAACTGAATCATTGTAAAATATTGGAAGAATAATGATCAAGATGAAAAGCGGTGGGGCGTTCTTTTCTCTTTTCTTTCGTTGCACGGTCGATAAAACCTTGCAAATATTGACAAGGGAGATGTACTATATGGGTATGAGGAAAAGAAAACTGTAAGGGCAACCTATCATCGCAGAGACTGCCCAGCGATGTGTAAATAAATCAACTTACAGCAGGTCAGAATCTGCTTTCTGTTGGTACATTAAAAAATATTTTTCAGAAATGCAAGACCCATCCCCCCCCCCGCCCCGAGATGACAGGAAAATGGTGTCAAATATAAAATCACTGCCTCCAGGCGGGAGAACATTGTCCCAGTCTTTCGGGGGTTAAGTGTGTCAAATTGCATTTAACAATGCAATTATTGAACCATTCGGTAATATAATTAGGACAGTCTGTTGGATTTTTTTTTGCATTCCAAAAAGGTCGACAAAATGCAGTGACTACAAATGGGGCCCTGGGATGTAGGACACGATGCAACCCTTCCCTAGGGCAACCGGCTGATTTGTAGTTTAGGAGCGGGAGATTTCACTGCTGACATTCTGTTCTGGAAGTGAAATCACCTTGACACGAAAATTAACAAAAGATCCAGATGACCCAGAACACAAGCACCCGCAGAGAACTCCTCCTACCTGCTCGTCAACCTGTGTACTCGTGTCTCCCGTCACATGCTCATTTCCATTCCCACAGTCCCCCTCTCCTCCTGGGCAGTCCCCACAGAAACAGTTCTAACGCCAACACAGATGCGACACTCTTGCAATCGGAAGCTGCTTCACTTTTTGCCTCTTTGTCTCTGCTTTAGCAACAAAGTTGCTCATTTCTCATCCTGTCACTTAACTAATGGTGTGAAACCGAGTTCCCTGGGCTGTGCAATCGCCTCTCGTGTTGCACGGTGCTGAGTGGGGAAACATTCTACTGCTGAATCCCTGACTGATATTCTTTTCCGCCTTCCACAAACCATCTACTTCGCCAAAATGCACTCATAAAGCGGGAAGTTTGTGCCTAGAATCTATTTCCAGCCGGTAGGCCTCCTGACACACTCCACCGCCTCCTTACATAATGAGCAGCATTTATGAAGATGCCTAGTTGACTGATAACTATGATTAATTTCCTACATAATTTTTTAAAACTCTTATCAAATCCTATAAATGATTACCGATTTCGATTTCCTCTTGGACAAGAACATATAATGGTGCTGGAAGTATAATTCAATGCTTAATCCAAAATTTGAAACCCAGACACGTAACGTATCATATAATTAATGGTTCGCTGGCAATTTCCTACTTTTGGCATTAATTAGATTCATTCGGTATCTGTTTACTATTCGAGCGCATCCTATCAGAGAAAAATAAAGGATTAAAAATCAAGTTCCAGATATTAACAGACATGAAAACATGGATTTGACAATCACGTCAGTGTAAGCGAGGACTTTTAAACATTTCCTCAGTTGCTTAGAGCTTAGTAGGTCACGTTTTGACAATCATTACATTTCCCCTTCAGCATGATCTGGACAAAAACACAGTTATGGATTGTGTGACAGTAAAAGGACACCATCAACGGGATGAGGCTGAATGAGGGATGATAGCAAAGAATACTGAGCTCTTCTGTCTGCACTCTGTGCATATTAAGGCCGACCCTGCAACGATAGGCCGACCCTACAACGATTGCAGAACTATCAGCTTGCAATCTTTGGAGTAAGACCCATTCAGTTTGCTATGAAGATGGGACCAAAATCGACACAGCTCACTCTTTCAAGTAATTGCGGCTCACTGTGCTTAAACGCCTTGCACTTGGTCTTTCTCAATACGTTTCCTTGATGTTGACAGTCAATGTCTGCCATTGTTGCCATCTTACTGAGGCTTACAGTGTCTGAATAGATTAAACTTCCGTTTATTTTTATAGGGCTATGGGGTCATTTTGTAATTCCATTGATTTTTTTTGTGTGAAGCCACAAACAAGTGGTAATGGTTTTCAGCATATGTTATCTCTCCGGCTCACCTTAGGTGAATAATTTAATTATACATTCCAGTGACTTACATGTCAGAATATGTAAGATAATTAAATTTATAACTCTCATCTTTTAACATACTGAACAATCATTTTTTATTCTTTTTAGATCATAGATAAAATTAAACTTAGCCTATCTATTAATTGGCCAAATCGGATAGTAAGAAGGGTTATTGGTGCAGAGCTTTCTTTCCCCAAATGTAAATATTCAGAGCTGATATCAGTATTCCCAAGTTCACTAGAAAAATGCTTCAGAGTTTTTTTTCTGTTCGTATATAATACATTCTTGAAAAAGAGACCTATTGATAGCTAAGAATCAGTTGGCAGTTTACTAAGCTCTTAGAGATTAGCAAAAAATTATGATACAGTAACAGCAGTGCTCACGCATGTGTGCATTCTGCAAATAATAACTCTGAGTTTCTTCTGATTACCCAATGGTACAGATCACAATTTGAATAAAGTTTCAGGAAGCACTTCAATCATCATTCAAATCTGACTCGGAATTGTAATAAAAGCAAAGTATGAATTATGAGAACTTTTTAAGCCGGTACAGAGAAGACCCGACAAGAAATAGGGTGGTCTTGGACTTAATGTTACGTAACCAAGCCGGGCAAGTGTTTGAAGCATCAATGGGGAGCATTTTGCAGACAGCGATCATAACTCTGTTAGATTCAAGATTGTTATGGACAAGGACAAGGATGGACCCTGAAATCAAGGTTCTAAACTGGGGGAAGGCCGATTTTGATAAGACCAGGGCTGGGATTCTCCAGCCGTTGCGATTCACTTTTCCCACTCGCAGCGCATCCTGGCCCATGGGTTTCCCAGCGGCGTGGGGTGGCTTCAAAGGAAAATCCCATTGACAAGCAGTGAGAGTAGTGAATCTCGCCGCCAGGGACCGGCGTGCCGCAGAGAAACGCGCGGCTGGGGGACTGGAGAATCCAGCCCCAGATATGATTTGGCCAGAGTGGACTGGGAGCAGACACTTTTAGGTAAATCTGTGACACAACAGTGGAATGCATTCAAGAAGGAAACAGGGAGTGTACAGGTCCAACATGTTCCTATAAAGGAGAATGGTGGGTCCAACAAATCCAGTGGATCCTGCATATTGAGGGATATACAGCATTGGATCAGGCGAAAAAGGGAGGCTTATAGCAGATATCAATGGCTCAAAACAGCAGAAGCCCTAAAGGGGACATGAAAGGATATTGGGAGAATAAGTTGTTTTATAAGTAAATTATGGGTAAAAGGATAACTAGGGAAAGAGTAGGGTTCATTAGAGACCACAGTGGTAATTTGTGTATGGCACTGGAGAATGTAGGTAGGGCTCTATATGAAAACTTTGTGTCAGTGTTCACTAGTGAGAGGATATATAAATCAGGGAGAAGGATTGTGATAAAATTAAAGAAATTAACATAGAGGAGGTTCTGAGTGGTCTGGCAGTAGACACACCTCCAGGTCCAGATGAAATGTATCCCAGGTTGTTGAGTGTGGCAGGAGGAAGTAGCAGAGGTGCTGGCAATAATTTTCAATTCCTCTCAGGCCACAGGAGAGGTGCTGGAAGACTGGAGGATATCTAATGTGGTTCCATTATTCAAGAAGGGAGGAAGGGATAAACCAGGAAACTACAAGCCAATCAATCTAACTTCAGTGGTGTGGAAACTATTAGAAGCAATTCTGAGAGACAGAATTCATCTGCATTTTTAGACGCAAGTATTAATCAAGAACAGTCAACATGGGTGTGTTAAGAGTCATGTCTGAACAACTTGGTTGAAAGGTGTGTAGATGATGGAAATGCATTTGACGTAGTCTATATGAACTTCAACAAGGCTTTTGATGAGGTGCCACATGGGAGACTGAGAGCGAAGGTAATAGTCCATGGGATCCAAGGAAATTTGGCAAATTAGATCCAGAATTGGCTGAGTGGCAGGAAGCAGTGGATGGTGGTCGAGGGGTATTTTTCTGACTGGAAACCTGTGTCCAATGTGGTCCCGCAGTGTTAGGAGCCTTGCTGTTTATGGTTTATATCAATGATTTAGACATCATAGATTATCATAGAATTTACAGTGCAGAAGGAGGCCATTCGGCCCATCGAGTCTGCACCGACTCTTGGAAAGAGCACCCTACCCAAGGTCAACACCTCCACCCTATCCCCATAACCCAGTAACCCCACCCAACACTAAGGGCAATTTTGGACACTAACGGCAATTTATCATGGCCAATCCACCTAACCTGCATATCTTTGGACTGTGGGAGGAAGCCGGAGCACCCAGAGGAAACCCACGCACACACGGGGAGGATGTACAGACTCCGCACAGATAGTGACCCAAGCCAGAATTGAACCTGGGACCCTGGAGCTGTGAAGCAATTGTGCTACCCACAATGCTACCGTGCTGCCCATGAATGAAGGAGGGTTGATCAGTAAGTTTGTGGATGATCCGAAAATTGATGGGATAGTAAATAGTGAGGAGGATAGCCTTAGATTACAGGAGAATATAGATGGAATGGTCAGATGTGCTGATCAGTAGAAAGTGGAATTCAATCCGGATAAGTATGAGGTGATGCACTTGACAGGACAAACAAGGCAAGGGAATGCGTGTTTAATGGCAGGATCCTGGGAAGCACCGAGGATCAGAGGGACCTTGGTGTGCATGTACACTAGTCCCTTAAGATAGCAGGGCAGGTGGATACAGTGGCTAAGACTTGCCTTTATTAGCTGAGGCATAGAGTTTAAGAGCAGGGAGGTTATACTGGAACTGTATTGTCTGTGGTTCTGGAATCCACTTTATAGGAGGGATGTGATAGCACTGGAAAGGGCGCAGAGCAGATTTACTAGGATGTTGCCTGGGCTAGAGAGTTTTGCAATGAAGAGAAATTGGATAGACTAACGTCGTTTTCCTGGGAGCAGAGGAGATTGAGCGCAACATTCTTGACTTCCAAAAGGCCTTTGATAAGGTGCCTCACGGGAGACTGCTGAGTAAAATAAGGGCCCATGGTATTCGAGGCAAGGTGCTAACATGGATTGACGATTGGCTGTCAGGCAGAAGGCAGAGAGTCGGAATGGCAACTGGTGACAAGTGGTGTCCCGCAGGGTTCAGTGTTGGGGCCACAGCTGTTCTCTTTATATATTAACGATCTAGATGACGGGACTGGGGGCATTCTGGCTAAGTTTGCCGATGATACAAAGATAGGTGGAGGGGCAGGTAGTATGGAGGAGGTGGGGAGGCTGCAGAAAGATTTAGACAGTTTAGGAGAGTGGTCCAAGAAATGGCTGATGAAATTCAACGTGGGCAAGTGCGAGGTCTTGCACTTTGGAAAAAAGAATAGAGGCATGGACTATTTTCTAAACGGTGACAAAATTCATAATGCTGATGTGCAAAGGGACTTGGGAGTCCTAGTTCAGGATTCTCTGAAGGTAAACTTGCAGGTTGAGTCCGTAATTAAGAAAGCAAATGCAATGTTGTCATTCATCTCAAGAGGCTTGGAATATAAAAGCAGGGATGTACTTCTGAAGCTTTATAAAGCATTAGTTAGGCCCCATTTAGAATACTGTGAGCAATTTTGGGCCCCACACCTCAGGAAGGACATACTGGCACTGGAGCAGGTCCAGCGGAGATTCACACGGATGATCCCAGGAATGGTAGGCCTAACATACGATGAACGTCTGAGGATCCTGGGATTATATTCATTGGAGTTCAGGAGGTTGAGGGGAGATCTAATAGAAACTTACAAGATAATGAATGGCTTAGATAGGGTGGATGTAGGGAAGTTGTTTCCATTAGCAGGGGAGACTAGGACCCGGGGGCACATCCTTAGAATAAAAGGGAGTCACTTTAGAACAGAGATGAGGAGAAATTTCTTCAGCCAGAGAGTGGTGAGTCTGTGGAATTCATTGCTACAGAGGGCGGAGGAGGCCAGGACGTTGAGTGTCTTTCAGACAGAAGTTGATAAATTCTTGATTTCTCAAGGAATTAAGGGCTATGGAGAGAGAGCGGGTAAATGGATTTGAAATCAGCCATGATTGAATGGTGGAGTAGACTCGATGGGCCGAATGGCCTTACTTCCACTCCTCTGTCTTATGGTCTTATGGTCTTATGATTGAGCTGTATGGAATTATGAGGGGCATAGAAAGAGTAGACAGGAAGAAACATTTCCCCTTGGTGGAAGGATCAATGACCTGGGGGTATAGATTTAAGGTAAGAGGCAGGAGGTTTAGAGGCGATGTGAGGAAAAATATTTTCACCCAGAGGGTGGTGAGTGTCTGGAACTCACTGCCTCAAAGGATGGCGGAGACACAAACTCTCATAACATTTAAGAAGCATTTAGATGTGCACTTGCGATGCCAAGGCTAACAAGCCCATGGGCCAAATGCTGGAAAATGGGATGAGAATAATTAGGTGGTTGTTTGTGACCGGCGCAGACACAATGGACTGAAGGGCCTTTTCTGTGCTGCAGACCTCTTTGATTTGATGTGATTTTATTATCACATGTACCGAAGTACAATAAAAAGTATTTTTCTACCAAGGGAATGTCGACAGTATGTACATAGTAGACAAAAATCATAATCAACAGAGTATCCAGGAAGTCAAGTATCCAGCTGCACAGGGAAGGGTCAAGTCCAAGATTGCAGAGTTTGGATTTTAGTCTTGTCGGGATAATGGTGTTGAAGGCGGAGCTGTAGTCTATGAACAGCAGTCTTAAGTAGGTCTCCTTGTTGTCGAGGTGTTCGAGTGTTGATTGTAGAGCCAGGGGGATAGCATCTGCTGTGGACCAGTTGCGATGATAGGCAAACTGCAGTGGATCGAGACCTGGGAGGCTGGCATTGATCCGTTTCATGACTAGCCGCTCAAAACATTTCATGATAACAGACGGCAGGGCCGCCCGGTTGGTAGTCATTGAGGCAGTCTACCTTGTTCTTCTTTGGTACTGGTATTATGGTGGCAGTATGACTTTATGAGTCCATGATTCTACTCAACTGATTTCACCAATCTGTATAATATTGTCAGGAAAATGTGCTGAGAGCGAAATAACATAACATGCTGGTGTTTTCAAGCCACTAGCACAATGGCAACATGTAAGAATAAAATGCAGAAATTAGCAAGGGTCACAAATTTTTGCAACTTAAAGCTGTGGAGGCCATTATGTTACAGATCATATTTAGAGTAAAAGAGTTAAGTAAGTGAATTGTGAACTTCAGCAGAGGTTGGTAGTGGTGGCACAATTTGCCTGATGGATTTAGCCTCCAAAGCAGCAATTTTGCTTTTTGATTCACTGTATTAATGAGGCCTGTGTGAGGGAATTAATGCTTTTCAGATAATTGTCTATCTGACAAATGCGAGGAATATTAACTTAATAGCAACCTCTGCTGGAATTCATACATTCACTTACTGAACTCTTTCAATCTGAATATAATACTGTCACGTTTCCTCGTAGGCAGAGTGAAGGGGTGTACTCTCGTCAAGCCGAGAAATGTTTCTACATGGTACATAAATCTATCCTAATCATGTCAATTCAATGTTTTCAAGTAATTATAATCATAAAAGCACCATGTTTTGTAACAATTCCAATTCAACAAAGTGGGTGTGTGAGTAAACAACCAGGGAATCAGCTGTTCTGCGTAGGTTATGAGTTCCACTTGTATTATTTCAGCCTGATTGCTTAGCCTTTGCTGTGTAATTTATAAGTTTGCAGTCTTCCTCCTCTTTCCACCTCTCCCTTTCTGAAGTCGGATAAATTTATCTTCTGATATTCTCTCTCCATTTGTCATCTGATTGGCTGGCTGGCCAACCTTGAACAAGTCTTATCCCCTCGACAGCTTGAAAGCAATTAATCATATTTTATCATTCATAAGTTTTAACTTTTGTCACAGATTTAGCTCTATTGTCAGTAGTACACATAGGAATGATCACTTCTTGTGTTGAATGCACTTAGAAATGGAAGTCTAACCTCAAATTTATTTGACATTCACCAGTCTTGATAAAAGTGTTTTGTCAGGACTCAGTTCCTCTTGAAAATTAGGATGCTGAAAAATACACAATTGCAATCAGTCGGTTCTTGAAGTTGTGAGGCATCTTTTCAATAAATTATAAAAATAACAATATTTTCAATCTAGACAATTTTAATTACAAACATGGCTTATAGAGCAGAGCAGATGTTTATCCAAATAGAGCGTGGTGAGTTTCTCACTGACTCAGTGGGAAAGGGCAATATCCTTCCTACTCGGGTATCTGGTTGAACTAGTAGGTAATGCAGATCAGAAAGAATGCTAGTTAGATCTCAGTTGATAATCAGTTAGCTAATATGAGGTTTGCTAGTGTCACACAGGAGGGTTTAAACTAGTATGGCAGGGGGAGGGTGGGGGGGGGTGGGGTTGGGCACCGGAGCAATAGGTCAGAAGGTGAAAGCATTGAGGGAGAACTAGGGAATCGGGCCATTATGGCTCTGAGGGAGAGCAGACAAGGAGATGTTTCTGAAAACAGCGGGTCTGGTGGCCTGAAGTGCATATGTTTTAATGCAAGAGGTATAACGGGTAAGGCAGATGAACTTAGAGCTTGGATTAGTACTTGGAACTATGATGTTGTTGCCATTACAGAGAGCTGGTTGAGGGAAGGACAGGATTGGCAGCTAAACGTTCCAGGATTTAGATGATTCAGGCGGGATAGAGGGGGCTGTAAAAGGGGTGGAGGAGTTGTGCTCCTGGTTAGGGAGAATATCACAGCTGTACTGTGGGTGGACACCTCAGAGGGCAGCGAGGCTATATGGGTAGAGATCAGGAATAAGAAGGGTGCAGTCACAATGTTGGAGGTTTACTACAGGCCTCCCGACAGCCAGCGGGAGATAGAGGAGCAGATAGGTAGACACATTTTGGAAATGAGTAAAAACAACAGGGTTGTTGTGATGGGAGGCTTCAACTTCCCCAATGTTGACTGGGACTCACTTAGTGTTAGGGGGCTTAGACGGGGCAGAGTTTGTAAGGAGCATCCAGGAGGGCTTCTTAAAACAATATGTAGATAGTCCAACTAGGGAAGGGGCTGTACTGGACCTGGTACTGGGGAATGAGCCCGGCCAGTTGGTAGAAGTTTCAGTAGGGGAGCATTTCAGGAACAGTGACCACAATTCAGTAAGTTTTAAAGTGCTGGTGGACACGGATAAGAGTGGTCCTAGAGTGAATGTGCTAAATTTGGGGAAGGCTAATCATAACAATATTAGGCAGGAACTGAAGAACCTAGATTGGGGTCGGATGTTTGAGGGTAAATCAACATCTGACATGTGGGAGGCTTTCAATTGTCACTTGGAAGGGATTCAGGACCGGCATGTTCCTGTGCGGAAGAAGGATAAATACGGCAAATTTCGGGAACCTTGGATAACGAGAGATATTGTAGGCCTCGTCAAAAAGAAAAAAGTAGGCATTTGTCAGGGCTCAAAGGCTGGGACAGATGAAGCCTGTGTGGAATATAAGGAAAGTAGGAAGGAACTTAAGCAAGGAGTCAGGAGGGCTAGAAGGGGCCACAAAAAGACATTGGCAAATCAGGTTAAGGAAAATTCCAAGGCTTTCTACACGTACATAAAAAGCAAGCGGGTAGCCAGGGAAAGGGTTAGCCTTTTGAAGGATAGGCAAGGGAATCTATGTGTGGAACCAGAGGAAATGGGCGAGGTACTAAATGAATACTTTGCATCAGTATTCACCAAAGATAAATAATTGGTGGATGTTGAGTCTGGAGAAGGGTGTGTAGATAGCCTGGGTCACATTGAGATCCAAAAATACGAGGTGTTGGGCGTCTTGAAAAATATTAAGGTAGATAAGTCCCCAGGGCCTGATGGGATCTACCCCAGAATACTGAAGGAGGCTAGAGAGGAAATTGCTGAGGCCTTGACAGAAATCTTTGGATCCTCACTGTCTTCAGGTGATGTCCCGGAGGACTGGAGAATAGCCAATGTTGTTCCTTTGTTTAAGAAGGGTAGCAAGGATAATCCAGGGAACTACAGGCTGGTGAGCCTTACTTCAGTGGTAGGGAAATTACTGGAGAGAATTCTTCGAGACATAATCTACTCCCATTTGGAAGCAAATGGACGTATTAGCGAGAGGCAGCATGGTTTTGTGAAGGTTAGGTTGTGTCTCACTAACTTGATAGAGTTTTTCGAAGAGGTCACAAAGATGATTGATGCAGGTAGGGCAGTGGATGTTGTCTATATGGACTTCAGTAAGGCCTTTGACAAGGTCCCTCATGGTAGACTGGTACAAAAGGTGAAGTCACACGGGATCAGGGGTGAGCTGGCAAGATGGATACAGAACTGGCTAGGTCATAGAAGGCAGAGAGTAGCAATGGAAGGATGCTTTTCTAATTGGAGGGCTGTGATTAGTGGTGTTCCGCAGGGATCAGTACTGGGACCTTTGCTGTTCGTAGTATATATAAATGATTCGGAGGAAAATGTAACTGGTCTGATTAGTAAGTTTGCAGATAGATGACACAAAGGTTGGTGGAATTGCGGATAGCGATGAGGACTGTCAGAGGATACAGCAGGATTTAGATCGTTTGGAGACTTGGGCGGAGAGATGGCAGATGGAGTTTAATCCGGACAAATGTGAGGTCATGCATTTTGGAAGGTCTAATGTAGGTAGGGAATATACAGTGAATGGTAGAACCCTCAAGAGTATTGAAAGTCAGAGAGACCTAGGTGTACAGGTCCACAGGTCACTGAAAGGAGTAACACAGGTGGAGAAGGTAGTCAAGAAGGCATACGGCATGCTTGCCTTCATTGGCCGGGACATTGAGTATAAGAATTGGCAAGTCATGGTGCAGCTGTATGGAACCTTAGTTAGGCCACAAATGGAGTACAGTGTTCAATTCTGGTCGCCACACTACCAGAAGGATGTGAAGGCTTTAGAGAGGGTGCAGAAGAGATTTACCAGAATGTTGCCTGGTATGGAGGGCATTAGCTATGAGGAGTGGTTGAATAAACTCGGTTTGTTCTCACTGGAACGACGGGGGTTGAGGGGCGACATGATAGAGGTCTACAGAATTATGAGGGGCATAGACAGAGTGGATAGTCAGAGGCTTTTTCCCAGGGTAGAGGGGTCAATTACTAGGGGGCATAGGTTTAAGGTGCGAGGGGCAAGGTTTAGAGGAGATGTACGAGGCAAGTTTTTTACACAGAGGGTAGTGGGTGCCTGGAACTCGCTGCCAGAGGAGGTGGTGGAAGCAGGGACGATAGTGATATTTAAGGGGCATCTTGACAAATACATGAATAGGATGGGAATAGAGGGATACAGACCCAGGAAGTGTAGAAGATTTTAGTTTAGACGGGCAGCATGGTCGGCACAGGTTTGGAGGGCCGAAGGGCCTGTTCCTGTGCTGTACTTTTCTTTGTTCTTTGTTATGAGCAGGAAAAGCAGTGGGACACTACAGATGGTTCTGGTGTGCCCAGGGAAGGTAGGGCATATATTAAATATATTCAGCCTGGATTCTTTGCTGTTGAGTGAATGATGGTTGAAAGTCTACTATATAGATGCAACAACAGCGAACAGAGTCAGGTTTAGCTGTGAATCCACTCACTCTTCCAAAGTTCAAACATCCTAATAACATTCACCATCTAAGTTCATCTTTGAAAAATGGGCACTTGGGATAGGTACCAGAGAGGCGACCATTGCCTGAGGAACTGAACCCCAGAATGAATGGCCAACACAAAATTGAAGGTTAGGTGGATTGGCCATGCTAAATTGCCCCTAGACCATGTTATGGGGATAGGATGGGGAATTCAGCCAGGTAGGGTGCTCTTTCAGAGGGCTGGTGCAGACTCGATGGACCAAATGTTCTCCATCTGCAATGAAGATTCTATGCTCCTTCCTAGGAAAGGAAAACACCCATACTAAAATTATTCATATGGTCTACATCTGAATCTTCAATGGTGAGGTTTTGCCTCAATAACTTAATAATATTGTATTGTACCTTCAGCAAGCGATAGATGTCATCAGCCTCTGGGCAATCTAGAAAGCATCAGTGCATTCAGCAATGTGTCTGTAAACAGTCTGTTCTTGTGCAGTAATTTATCACCCAATGAACTGAGAAGTGTTTTGTTGGGATTTTCTCCAAATATTCGTTATTAATTCTGCTAGTCAAGCTTCTGATAGCTTTCCAAACGGAGCTCAGTGGAAATAACACTTGCATTGACAGGTTGTCTTCATCCAAATTAGTGTCACTTCAAAAATGTAAAAATCCATTCTGTTATTTTTCCAAACTTGAAAATATATTGTGAATTGAAGATTAATTACACACCCTGCACTTAGCCATGTACAATGCAATTCCCTGGCCTATCCTATCAATAGAATCATCAAAGATACCAATAAAGATACAATTTAAGTGGTAATTCAAAACTAACTTTTGTATTGGAAAAATTAAAATGGATTTAAATGTTCTTAGTTAATATTGATATTTTGACCTGTGCTTACAGTTAAAGTTTTGAGTAATATTTAGACATGCTCCCTCTCTGATGTCAAAACTATCCTTCAAAACTCAAAAGCTAAAGGGTAAACTAAAGCTTAGATGAAATACAGATGTAAAATCATGATTGGAATGAGGTGTGCAGGCACAAGAGAAACCCGTTATATCTTGGAAGTAATTTCCAAGCATATCACAGCAATGTATTGTATATCGGAAAGCCTCATAAAAAGATTAATAAGAAGGGCTTGCATTAATATAACATCTATTAGAAATATCTCAAAGAGTTTTGCATACAGTGAAATGCTTTTGATAATGTGTTTAATATCTTGTCTGAAGGATGGTACCAATAAAATGGTACTTCTGCACTGCAGTTGATTGTCATCTTCGATTATGCGTTCTAAATTGTCCATGATAGTTTAACATGAAAGTATATAATTTCCTGTTGTGAGACAGAATTTAATGTCGAGATATAGTAAATTCCCAAACTATACAGTAGCTTGCATTTTGTTCATCTGGAATTTAATTTAGATTCTAGTTGCAAAATTTGGATTTTTGGGATGTTTTACAAAGTAAATTTAAATAATCTGTATTCGAATAACAAATTTGTGGTTTAAAAGAGCAAAAACTGAAAGCGATGATCTCTGAATAGCAGAATATTAATATTGAAAATCAACATCACTTAGAATCAAGCATTACCTGTGCATTTTTGACAATGTTTGATAACAAAAGGTTGAGCACTTAGCTTCACATGTTACTGTAAGTGTTGATTGGTACCATTAAGCAGTCTAAATGGACAGTTCACATGTAAGGCTCTAACATGAAAATATATGTAACTAGGTACCCTTTTTTCCAAATTGTTTACTGTGACTGTTTGGAAAGATATTTAGTAGTCAAATTCCCTGTCAAATTGTTGGACTTGTGTATGTTGTTATTGTGTTTCTTTGGGCTGGGAGTTCTTTACTCTTTCTATTATATATTTGTTTTTAGCTTCTGTATTTCAAACTACTCTGTAGATGAAACCTTTCTCCTTTTGTCCCAAAGAATACCAAGATTTTAACTTCCTTGGGCACCCAGGTAGATTTGTAGTGTGCTTAAGAATCAAACAAAAATTCTTGTTCAGTTTATTTTTGGTCTGTTAGGTACCTTTGGGTGACTTTCTTGACCAAGGAAGGCAGCAGAATAACACGACAATAGAATGACTTTAATTGCCAAACAGTTATTTAAAATAATTGAACAGCAATGTTGACACAAAACATTTATAGTGCAGGTTGAGCACCCCCTATTCGAAATTCATAAACCTCTGAAATCCGTACTTTTTTAGAGTGCCAAAATCATGCTTCTAGTGTTCACCCGAGATCCGCTAGTTATGCAACGTTTCACAACTATACCTACACAGGTATTCCAAAATTCGAACAATTCCAGGGGTGGGATTCTCCGTTCCGGAGACTAAGTCCCCACGCTGGCGGGAGAACCAGCGGGAACCACTCCGGCGTCAACAGCCCCCGAAAGTGTGGAATTCTCCGCATTTCCGGGGGCCAGGTGGACGCTGAAGGGGCTGGCGCCGCGCCAGCTGGCACTGAAGGTACTGCGCGAGTTAGCGCATGCACCGAAGGGCCGGCGTGATCTTGCGCATGAGCAGAACCGTCAGTGTGGTTCCGCACATGCGCAGACTGGCCGGCGTATTCTGCCACATGCGCAGCGGGTTGCCTTCTCCGCGCCGGCCATGGTGGAGCCCTACAGGGGCCGGCGCGGAAGGAAGGAGTGCCCCCACAGCACAGGCCTGCCCGCAGAGCAGGCCCTCCCCCCCCCGGGCCTGGGCTCAGATCCCGCCCCCCCCCCACAAGGACCAACCCAGCCGACTTACCTGCCAGGTCCCGCCATGTGGGACCATGTCTTATCCAAGCCAGTGGGACTGGCCAGGAACAGACGGCCGCTCAGCCCATCAGAGCCCGGAGAATTGCCGGGAGGGGCTGCTGCCAACGGCCCCCGACCGGCGTGACGTGAACTCTGCCCCCGCCAGAAAACCAGCGCTGGAGAATATGGCAGCCAGCAGCGGCGGGGCGGGTTTCGTGACGCCCCCCCGGGGATTCTCTGCCCCAGCTGGGGAGGGGGGAGGGTCAGAGAATCCCGCTGCAGAACCCAAGACACCCTCGGCCCCAAGCATTTCGAATAAGGGACGCTCAACCTGTAGTTATTAAAATCAACAGGCGACTCATGTAATAAAACAGTTTGTGATCGCTGTGCTAAACAATGATACAATAAATATTCCTGCAGCTTTTAACTTTTCACTATGAATGGAAGTTATTTGGCCTGACTATCTCTGGAAATTTGAGCAAATCTGAAAATAATGTTTGTATTTAAATTGAGTGACTGCCTTCTTTTCCCCTTAGGCACATTGCCTCGGACAAATCTTTGTAACTATTATATCATATAAGGTCAGTTATAATTTTTGTGAATGTAGTTGGTGTTTAACACTGTGACCCAAATTTTTCTGTTAATCTAACGGCAGTCATAATATGGTTCATCATTATTGGTGGCACAGTGGTATACAATCGGGAGGGAGTTGCCCTGGGAGTCCTCAACATCGACTCTGGACCCCATGAAACCTCCTGCTGATTACCACGTACCGGCCACCATCAGCTGATGAATCTGCACTCCTCTATAGAGTCACACCTGGCAGAAAGGAAGATGGTTGTGGTGGTTGGAGGTCAAACATCTCAACTCCAGGACATCACTCAGGGGTTCCTCAGGGTAGTGTCCTAGGCCCAACATCTTCAGCTGCTTCATCAATGACCTCCTTCCATTAAAAGGTCAGAAGTGGGGATGTTTGCAGATGACTGCACAATGTTCAGCACTATTCGCTACTTCTCAGACAATGAAGCAGTCCAAGTCCAAATCCAGCAAGACCTGGACAATATCCTGGCTTGGGTTGACAAGTAGCAAGTTACATTTGTGCCACACAAGAGCCAGGCATTGACCATCTCCTACAGACAGCATCTAACCACCACCCATTGACATTCAATGGCATTACCATCGCTGAATCCCCCACAATCAACATCCTGGGAGTTACCATTGATCAGAAACTGAACTGACTAGTCATATTAATACTGTGGCTACCAGGACAAGCCAGCAGCTAGGAATCCTACAGCGAGTAACTTACCTCCTGACTCCCCCAAAGCCTGTTCACCATCTACAAGGCACAAGTCAGGAGTGTAATGAAATACTCTCCATTTGCCTGGATGAGTGTAGCTCCAACAACACTAAAGAAGCTCGACACCATCCAGGACAAAGCAGCCCACTTGATTGCTCCCTCTTCCACAAGCATTAAATCCCTCCACCACCGACGAACAGTGGCAGCCATGTGTACCATCTACAAAATGCACTGCAGTAGCTCCAAAGGTCCCTTAGACAATACCTTCCAAACCCACGGCCATGACCATCTAGAAGGACAAGAGCAGCAGATACCTGGGAACCCCACCACCTTGAAGTTCCCCTCCAAGTCACTCACCATCCTGACTTGGAAATATATCGCCGCGCCTTCACTGTCGCTGGGGCAACATCCTGGAACTCTCTCCCTAACAGCACAGTGGGTGTACCTACACCTCAAGGACTGCAGCAGTTCAAGAAGGCAACTCACCACCACCTTCTGAAGGGCAACTAGGGATGGGCAATAAATGCTGGTCTAACCAGTTACGCCACATCCCGTAAATGAATAAAAAACATATATTTATGTGAAAATGGTAAAGTAACTCCAGGCAATGAGGAGAAGTATACCTGAACTCAAATAGCCAACATTTGCTGACTAAATTGTGCTGCTGTGCCATCTGCATCACATTGTCTGGCTCACCATTGAAATATATTGACTGGTGCAAAGTTACTGTATTTGCATAAGAGCTATGAACTAAATTTGTCATAAAAAACCTTGTCCATTCCAAACTAAATCTTTGTGTATTTGTATTGTGTATTAATTACTGCAAAACGAAAAATTCCAGGGGTGGGATTCTCCGTTCCGGAGACTAAGTCCCCACTGAAAGTGATGATCTCTGAACAGCAGAATATTAATATTGAAAATCAACATCACTTAGAATCAAGCATTACCCGTGCATTTTTGACAATGTTTGATAACAAAAGGTTGAGCACTCAGCTTCACATGTTACTGTAAGTGTTGATTGGTACCATTAACAAAAAATGTGACGTGTATTAATTACTGCAAAACAATATAGCAATTGCACGGAATGAGACTCCACACTTGCGTGATAGCAGTGGTTCAGTTAGTCTCACACTGCCCCCTGAGTGACACGGTTCAAGTCCCTTTCCAAGACTTGAGTAAAAAGATCAGCACTGAGAGAGTGCTGCACATTTGGAGGTGCTGTCTTTTGGATGAGACCTTAAACTGGGACCTTGTCAGGTGGACGTAACAGATTCCATTGTGCTACTTTGAACAAGGGCAGGCAGTATTTCCAAGTTAACCCCACAAACAACATCACATAAACAGATTAGGTGGTCACTATTGCATTGCTGTTCGTGAGAACTTTCTGCATGCAAGTTGGCTGCCATGTTTCCTACATTACTACAGTGATTACATCGGCTTAACTGCTTTGTCATGTCCACTGGTTGTGGAAGACATAATTTAAATCTAAGGGCAAGAGTATTTGGATGGTGGTATCACCCGCCCCACCACTTAACAAGTCAGTAGAGAACGCACCCTGGCATTCACGACAGCCTCGCAACCAGCTAGGGAGTTAATTAGCTGGAGATGGCACCTCTGCCCCTTGCTTAGTCCCACCTCAGAGAGCTTCAAACTACCTGATTACTGAGCAAATCTGTAGTCCCAGCAACAGCAGCAGTGGCCAGCATTGAGACGATAAGCAGCCCTCACATTCATGGAGTCCAGGACCAGGTAAGTGCAGGGGAGGGTCCCATAGTGGGAAGAGGGGAGGGGGTGAGGAACTTGACGGAGAGACCAGAGAGGAAGAGAGGACTTTTTGGGGGGCCAGACTTTGGAGAGCACACAATTTTTTTAGGGGACCCCTGAGGCCAGATTTAGCTCAGGGGGCCGCTGAGATTTCGCTCAATTGGACAGCTGGTTCGTGATGCAGAACAAGGCCAACAGCGCAGGTTCAATTCCCGTACCGACAGGCTATTCCTGATGGCCCACACTCTCAACCTTGCCCCTCGGCTAAGGTGTGGTGATCCTCCAGGTTAAATCACTACCAGTCAGCTCGCCCCCTCAAAGGAGAAAGCAGTCATTACTCGTCTGGGACTATGGTGACTTTACTTTCTGGCACTAGACACCCAGTTTCTCTTGTTGCAATGCTATGATCTCATTTTCAGCAACTTTCCATTCAAAAAGTTCAACCAAAAACAAATGTACCAGGGTAGGTTTAACGAATGGCAGACACAGTTAGATGCTCCGTCATAGTAAGATTTGCCCGATTATGTACCAAATCTAGTAGCAAGCTTGAGACAAAAGTTGATCCTTGTTTGAAATGTTTTGTAAAAATAAATTTGCTTAAAAAATGATTTGGCTTGAAATCACGCTGTGTAACATTAGCAGCTGAATATGTTAACAATTGGATTATTACTATTTCCTGCAGATAGTGCACAATTAGAACAAAATCACATTAGGTGGTATTAGCATACCAACCTGTTACTGCAATCGTATGAGATTTGTTTTTCTTCTTTATTTCGTTAACTGTTTAATAAATGAGCTAAAATATTTATTAATATGGCCCGCGGTATCTTTTCAGATGACTGCATGAATAAATTGGTATAAAACAAACGGCATAATTTCCCTCAATTGTGCACATTACTGAAGAAAGCGATAGCAATCAAGTATTAATTTCTTCTCAAGTACGTATCTTATGTCACAATCCCTCAGCCCAAGGGGATTACTTATTCTGCACATTGTGCGAAAATGTAAAATAACTTGGGCAGTTAAGTAGCACAAGACACTGCAGATGGTCTTCAATCCACAGGTTGAACTCTTGCATCCTGAACAATATAATCAGTAACAAGCACAACCTTTTGGCTAGGTTCTTACCAAAACAAAGTTAAGGGCTAATCATTTGAAATCAGTTTTGGATAACTCCTAAATTACAGTGCAAAATTAACAGGAATGTCCACTTAGGTTACTTTCTCGTGCTTTTGGTGAAAGAGTGATGAGCGAAATGCAAAATAAAGGCAGAAATTAACTAAATATGAACAATGCATAGCCCTCTTTCCAGTTAAAAACTGCCGATTAGTAATGAAAACATGTTCCTTGCTCTCTTCTTTGCATAAAGAAAATTCTAGCAGCTAAACGTTCACAATGAGGAGCTGGTTTAGCACAGTGGGCTAAACAACTGGCTTGTAATGCAGAACAATGCCAGCAGCGCGGGTTCAATTCCCGAACAGGCACCGGAATGTGGCGACTGGGGCTTTTCACAGTAACTTCATTGAAGCCTACTTCTGACAATAATCTATTATTATAATGTATTTGTAATGAAGTAAGAGGGTTCATGCAATTAGAGTCCGTATCTGATTATCAAAGAGATCCATGTCCCCATGTCTTCACCATCTGTTGATCCTTTAGGGACACAAAATTACTTCTAAAAGATAGAACCTAACATGAAATTACTGTAGAATCTGGGATTCACCTCGCGTCTCTGTTTACTACAGTGCTAGAGCACTGGATTGGCACTTAGGAATCCCAGTTTTGAATCTAAGGGCATCAATTTCTCAGTTAAGTGGGCAGGTTTTGATGCTTGGGGAAGTGAAAATTACATCAGGTCCCAACTCAACATCATACTGCCCATTTCCAGCTATCACCGAGGCAGATTTCGAGTGCCAACAGGAAACCTCCTTGTGTCTGGTGGAAAAGCCATTGAGGCAATTAAGAAAGGCAATTGAAAGCCTTTGTAACCCTGGATTCCTTCTTTCCCCAACAGCCCACAGTTCTGCACTGTGCCTGCACCTCACCAGGATCGCCAAGTCTCCTGGCACAGGATTCAGTCGAACTGTCCCCCACAAACGATATAGATGAGAATGTGCGGGGGGGGGGGGGGGGAATGATAAGTAAGTTTGCAGATGGCATGGAGATTGGCAGGGTGGTTAATAGTGAGGAAGAAGGTCTTAGGGTAGATCAGTGATAGATGGAATTTAACCCTGAAAAGTGCGAGGTGATGCACTTTGGAAGGAGTAACAAGACAAGGGTGTACTCAATGAAGGGCAGCACATTAGGAATCTCAGAGGAACAGTGGGATCTTGGAGTGCTTGTCCACAAATCCCTGAAGATGGCAGGACAGGTTTATAGGGTAGTTAAGAACTCATATGGGACACTTGCCTTTATCAGTTGTGGCTAGGATTATAAGAGCAAGGAGGTTGTGTTGAAGCTGTACAAAACTTTGGTTAGGCCACCATTTTATACCCATCCATTTTACTTTCTGCTGGAGTCAAAATGGAACAGGGTTTTAAATAGATGGCTAAATAGATCCTGCAAGTTTCATGTTGGATTGGAATTGACCCTATATCTTTTGCTTAAAGAGGACATCGCAGGCTAATTGAAGTAATGGTTTTAAAATTTCTGTCTATTGAGGAGGCTCTGTAACTATCGACACTTCTGTGTTAAATTTCAGAAAACACTTTCAGTTGCGCAAATGAAAATGGTGCTATCATTGCTGAAAACGTTTCTTTATGACTGTACAACAACAGAAATAATAATAATAATCTTTATTGTCACAAGTAGGCTTACATTAACACTGCAATGAAGTTACTGTGAAAAGCCCCTAGTTGCCACATTCCGGCGCCTGTTCGGGTACACAGAGGGAGAATTCAGAATGTGAAATTCACCTAACAAGCACTTCTTTCAGGACTTGTGTGAGGAAACCCACACAGACAAGGGGAGAACGTGCAGACTCCGCATAGACAGTGACCCAAGCCAGGAATTGAACCTGGGACCTAGGATCCTGGCGCTGTGAAGCGACGCGCTAACTACTATGCTACCGTGCAGCCCTACTTCAATAGTAAGACAACAAATAATACGATGTATGGTTCTGCCAATACTGTCTCTGCAGGATCAGGTGGCTGCACTTGAAAACATATAAATTTAAAGTGTAATACTGTTATTTTTTTATAAAGAAGTTAAAAATCAAGCTTGAGTAACTTAGTAACAGTTGAAGAATTCACACTATTATTTTGCTTGCTAAGCTCATTCCAAAAATACAACTCCTTTGTCATGCATTCGTGGCTGAGCTATTGGTACATCAGACTGTTTAACTGTAATGGACTATCCATAAACCTAATATTTAAGAAATTTGTTTATTTTTGCTTCTTCTAAATCTGTGCAATCAAATTCATCCAACGCTCACATGAATCATGCTTTAAATTATTTATAATGCAGGAAAGCTCATTTATTTTACGCATTACAGTTTATCATCCTCTGTAAAACAAGCTACTTAATTTGAAAAATATACCTTGCACTGCTCTGGTAGCGCTTCCTAAGGCCTTCATTATAATTCTACACAGTGTTATTAACAATAGTTGGTAAAAGCATGTTCTACAGATGGCAAGGATATTCATCACTCAGAGGGTAATCAACTGTCACTGCACAAAATGAAGAGGGAAATGAAAAATATTAGATTAACAATTAACTTAAAAAAGAATCAAAGCAATGTCACCGAGAAGCGTGTTCTACATAATAGTTATTTCACGCTGACTGTCACAAAGTACAAAAGCACCCAATTTATTTTATTTAAAACATACTGCAGATGGTCTATTGTTGTTTACATGAACTTTACTTGAAAATATCATGATTTACTTATTATTTATTGATTTGGATTATAATATTTTGCAATATTCACTGGAAGATGGGATTCGGGCATTTTGACAGTTATAAATGAACTTTAGTGCCCAGAATAGTAGAAAACAGAATGTCTATTATGCAGCCTTGCAGTTCAGTCTTTTGTGCAATATTTTTCCGAGGGGTCCATTGCACTCCAGACAAGATCCTCAAAAGTATTAAAAGATGTCGGGCTGGATTCTCTGCACCCCCCCTGCCCCCAGCCAGCCACATGTCTCTCGGTGGCGCACCGTTCGCTGGCTGCAGCATTCTATCTTCCCGCTGCTTGCCAATGGGATTTCCCATCGTAGCCAATCTACGCCCCTGGGAAACCAGCTGCCGAGGGTTCGCTGTTGGCGGGAAAAGTGAATGGCATCAACCGGAGAATTCCGTCCGGCATCCTTTTCTGACCCAACGCTGGAGTTTTTCTGGCAAACTGCAAACATTTGCCACCAAAAGCTATTGAACTCCAGCTGACCTCAGGATCTATTTGGAACTGATTTCCATAAGACAGTAGCTGAACAATAGTCTTAAGGACATAGATTATCAGATGAACTTTGCAGCTAGACTTCAGTGTGCAGACCATCGTTGAGCAAAGTTTAAGTACATCACCTAATTTTCTTAATAAAACTGTCATCAGTTTGAAGTATTCTCACATTTGAGACAGAAAGATCTAGGTTCATGCTGCAGAAGAGAAGTTTGCACTCATTGTTGAAGATGATACTTACATTGCAATACTGATGGATGATAACATTATTGGAGGTGCTGTCCTTTAGGCATGATGTTAACTGACAGCGCTGTCTGCTTGTTCCATTGGTTCAAATGGCCATTAACAATCCCAGGGCACTATTGGAAGAAAAGCAATTAGTTCTCCTGGTATCTTCAGTCAACTAATTGGTATACCATTCACGTACCTTCTTGCTGTTTGTGGAGTCTTGCTGTGCTCAGAATGGTTACACTTCAAAGTAACTTATGTAATGCACTTTGAAATATTTCTTCAAAACATAATAATTGCAAGTTTTTATTTTGTTGTTACAGGACATCGTGCAATGAATTGTAACTGCGGAATACATCAACAGTCATTTGTTGAAGTGTAGAATGTTCCATGCAAAGCTCTTTGAAAATTAGTTACTCTGTGGCTTTCAGCTTGACATCAGTGATGTGGCCAAGGACAGGAATTTCTGCAGCAAGCAGTTCTTATTATTTCTCATGCAATGAAATGTCCCGTTTGGTTTCAGTGTCTATGGTAATATTAAATTGAATATTGAAAAATAATCCTGGGCAAATTTGCAATTCTAAGCATCATAAATTGAATGCCAGAATAAGATACAGAATACTCCTTAATTCATAGGACTTCATGCTTTATGAATAAACTAAATTAGTAATCTTATTGCAATATTTATTCTGGTCCCAAAAGCTCTATTCTTAAAGGGCAAATGTTAACATACGGAATAAAAAATACAAAATGTTTTATTTATGAGCTGTTTTTGTCAGTATTTAGTTGGCTCATCCCAGTTCATGAACTGCTTGCAACAAAAACAAAAGCAACTTGTTCCGAAGGACATTTCCTCTTTATCTTCATGAACAAAGTAGTGAAGACTGTGACAAGTTTAATTCCTAAACAGGATAATGCTTTGTACGAGAAGGCTGCTACCTCTTCATTATCTGTGGATTAAATGTAGGTTAGTTGTGTTAAATGAGCTTGAAAGTCCTACAAGGTAGATATTCCCTTTGAGCAATGTACGGCATAAGAGGGCGTAATCAAACATTAAAGGCACCATGTTCCTTTTGAAAAATTCTGAAACCGATGCACCCAATTTTATTTATTCAGTACCATGGAGATCCAGAAGATTTTTATGGCCCTCTTTTTCATTTCTTTTTTCCTGCCTACTCTCTCCCATTATTTTCAATTTTTTGAGAAGTCGCTCCATTTCGTTGCTTTTCCTTATGTTTCTTTTTAAGGCACAGAAGCACAGTGGTTAGCACTGTTGTTTCACAGCTCCAGCGTTCCAGGTTCGATTCCCGGCTTGGGTCACTGTCTCCACGTGTCTGCGTGGTTTTCTTCTGGGGTGCTCCGGTTTCCTCCCGCAGTCCAAAGATGTGCAGGTTAGGTGGATTGGCCATGCTAAGTTGTCCTTAGTGTCCAAAAAAGGTAAAAAAAAGTTGGGCGGTGTTGCTGGGTTGGGGGGATAGGGTGGAGGTGTGGGCTTGAGTAGGGTGGTCTTTCCAAGGGCCGCGCAGACTCGATGGACCGAATGGCCTCCTTCTGCACTGTAAATTCTATGATTCTATGATAAGTTGATATGTCGTTATTTTAAGGTATCTTTCAGGACTAATTTCGAATACCTTATCTGTGTTATACTCAAGACACGTTCCCTATATTACAGCAAGTAATTCATTTTTGGAAAATAAAAATAAAAGGTGAGAATTGACTTTGCAACGTTGGTGGAAGCCAAGTGCTGCTAGAAGTGCTTAGAAATTTGAGCATTGATATGAGCTATTTGTTTGCGCTGGTTTAATAATTTTGTGAAAGAAGTACATTTTCAGATTAGTCATGTTTCTCCATTCCACCGTGACACCAAAGTTAAAAATTGATCCATCTTGAAATAGTGGATAAACTGCGTAATCTGTCACACTTGCACAAAATTAGTTGTTGAAGGAAAATATGCGTACTATGGAAATGCCTAAAACACAAAGGGATACAATTAATTTCAAAGCAAACAGAGAAGAAAGCAAAAATAATGGCCACCATTTTCCAAGCCCCTTCACCACGGGTGCAAATTTTGTAATGGCCTCTAAATCTCGCAAGGGGCCAAAAACGTGATTTGCGTCAGCAAGTCCTCCAAACATGATGTTCCCGTTGCTCCCACTGTCATGGTCAGATCACACCCAGAAAGGGCGAGAACTGATTTCAATCCATTTGAATGTAATTAGTGAGTTTAAAGTCTGATGTTCTGGCCTCACTGAATCTTCCTGTCCACCAGCGTGATGTCATGTGGACACGTATTACTACTGCTCTATAAAATCGTGGACCAGGCACCATGGAGTCAGAGAGGGAGGAAGGAGGTCAGGACCGTTTTCCACCATGTACCACGTCCACAAGGGGAAAGTAACCATTGGACAGCTGTTGGTGGGGGTGGGGGGGGGGGGGGGGAAATAGTGTTCAAGGGTTCTGAGGTTTGGGGGAGTCAGGTTGGAAGTGAGGAGGGCAGGTTGGCCTCAACTGGTCCAGGCATGCCAGTACATAGAACATACAGTGCAGAAGGAGACCATTCGGCCCATGGAGTCTGCACCGACCCATTAAGCCCTCACTTCCACCCTATCCCCGTAACCCAATAACCCGTCCTAACCTTCTAAGGGCAATTTATCATGGCCAATCCACCTAACCTGCACGTCTTTGGACTGTGGGAGGAAACCCACGCAGACACGGGAAGAACGTGCAGACTCCGCACAGCAGGGAATCGAACCTGGGACTCTGGCGTTGTGAAGCCACAGTGCTATCCACTTGTGCTACCGTACATGCCCCAGGGTGGTCTCCCACATTGTTGTGGTGTGCTGTACCCTCCACAACTTGGCACACCAGGGGAGTGACATGCTGGAGGAGGACCATGTCGCTTCCTCTGATGAGAACGAGGACCAGGAGGAAGTGGAGGGTGGGAAATCCCAAGAAGGACCCGGAGGTAGGAGGATAGGCGGCAGCCAGTGTGCGCCAGGGCAGGATGGCCAGGGGTTGGTTCCCTCATTGCCTCCAGATCCACCCATTAGGTGGCTTGTTGTCCGGCAGTGCCATAACACTAAACCCCTTCCACCCACCCACTCCAGAAGAGGGCCCATTGACATCTGAACATTGATGGGCCTGTGTTATCTGCGTGATGGAGTTGCTTGTCAAGGCAGGAGGGTGATGGCAACTCGATGTGAGAAAAGCTGTGAAGCTCCTCAGGTTTTGTTTATATCTGACATCTGTCTGTTTGCTGACAGCGCACTGACCAGGGCTTGTGTCTGAGGGAGGGTCGGGGGCTCATTCCTTTGTTCCAATGCTCCAAGGTGGAAGAAGGGGAACGGTGAAGTGAGTGGTGACGCTGTTATTCCAGGATTCTGTCACTGTGGGTTTCATTGAGTTTCACTGCCGCCATTGATTGTTGGGCCTGTAGGAAAAGCTGAGTTTAGATGGGAAGATGACATTTCCCTGTGGGAGGGGGTCAAAAACAGATATTTTAAGGCTTTGAAGAGCAAAGTAGTTTAATTTGGTGAGTAGTGACAGTGATACTTCGATTACATCCTGACTACTGGAGGCTAACTTCACCCATGCCCGCTCTATGCATTTGTAACTCGTTAATCTCACGAGGCCTACAGTTACGTCTAACTGGGTCTCCAAGATGCACCTCAGAAGTGGTGGTGCAACCTGAAGCTTGAGATGCGTTTTCTGGGGGACTGGGCTCTTAAGGGATCCAGCTGACTTTTGGGTATCACTGGTTTAGCCGTATCACCCTGTCCTGCCTGCTGCCCCTGAGATGCGCCGGTGTCAGGAAGGGGGGAATTCAGAAGGGCTGGGGGCTGCCAGTGCCTCCTTGGAGGAAGGTCCAGGATGGACTCCTGCAGTTCTTCCTCCCTCGGGGTGCACATGGTCCCTGGGTTACTCCATGGATGGGCGGCAGCTGAAGTGAGCTCCAGAAGCCTCTGCGTTTCCTGGCACTACTTGTCCTGGAGGACCATTGTCTCGCCATGGTGTCGAACCCTAAGCAATGGCAATGTGGTTCGAACCAAGCAATGGACCTCTGAGACTGGGCCATGCTCTCAAGGCCTTCAGCCTGAGGATGATGCAGGGAGGTTGAGTGTTGAGCGACAGTGAAGTGGCAACAAGTGGATTAAGGGTAAAATCCCAGGGATGATGGGAGGGACGAATGCAAAGAGGAGACAGGGTCACCCCTTGTAGCTCCTAGGAGGTCAATCATATTTTTGTGACATTGAATCCCCATTATTCCTGATCATACTGCTGGTACTAGCTACTGCTGCCATCATCTCCAGGCGGCCTCCTGCCAACACGTGGGTAGATGGTTGCCCACCTCTCATCCACCGTATCCAACAGTCTTGTCAGGGCCCCTCCGCCAATCTTGGCGCAGGTCTCTAAGCGACCATCCTCCTGGCTTGACTGAGAGTGAGTGCTGAGGATCCGTGAAGTATGGCGACCAGGGATTTTCACAGTAACTTCATTGCGGTGTTAATGTAAGCCTACTTGTGACAATAATAAAGATTATTATTTAAATGCCACGCCCTGTTTACTGCAGTGCTCAGCTGGCGCTGGGGCAGGCGAATCAGGCACATGGGCAGGATTCCATGTTACCCGACACCGATATTGTAATTCAGATTGGGCAACGGAGAATCCATTCCGACGCTCAAATCGGGGGGCGGCGCTGGTTTGATGCCAGTTTTCGAGTCTCTGCCCCCTCCAAAATGGCATCATCGTGTCGCGCGCCGTTGGAACAGCGTTGGCGAGTCATCAGAATGCCCTCCCCCGTGCTCCGCCCGGACCAGACCACGCAGTAGACGTGTGGTCTGAGGGGTGGGAACCCGGCGTCGCGGCCGCGGACTGTGTCCACTGCTGGTTGGGGATGCTTCCGCGAGGGCTGGAGCAATTGGTGGGGGGTGCCCTGTGGGGCTGTATTTGGCAGGTCGCGTCCGTGCATGGCCGGTGCCATGTTGTACGGCGTGACCGCTGCAGGCCGTCTTCGGCTGCAGGCCGCCTTCATATGCATGCGTGGCCAGGGACCCGGCCATTCTCCGGCCGTTTTTGGCGCGGGAGGCGGGGGGTTTACCCGGCGCTGCTGCTAGCCCCACACCGGTCCGCTAATCGGTGAGGATTCGGTGACGATTTTGATGTCGTAAAACGCCCGGGAATTCTCCGTTTCAGCCAGCACTTAGTCGCTGAAACCACAAATCCAGCCCACAGTGTCTGCGCACAGCGTGTTTCATGAGGAGGAAATACATTTGGCTAAGTGGCTTAATATTGCGATCCGGATCAGACCCCCACCGGTGTGATTTGCACCAACGTTCGTGGTGAAAATTACACTTTGCCATTTTTCCAGAAAATTGGATCAGCAAATACTCTGAATGAGTGTTTTGAGGAATAACAATTACTACACAATTGATTTTAAAGATTAATTTAGTTACACTTATGCCATTACATTTACTTCTGGGTGTTTACGACAAAGTATATCTGTGCTATTCTTTGGCAAAGAAATTAAAATTCAAATATCCTTGCTTGGATTAAAAGTTGCATGATCTCTCCTTTGGCAATTGTCAGCTTGTTTTTTAAATGTTAATTTAATCCCTGACCAGTGCTATTTGTCAGTGTTTGTTTGACTGGATAACTACAGCCCAACCAATGAACTCAGTAGATAGTTGCAACTATACCACTTCAGAAATCCTGGATGGGATTCTCTGATCCCGCGCTGCGTTGGAGAATTGTCGGGGGAGGGCTGCGAATCCCACCACGTGCTTCGACGCCGGGCCGCAGATTCTCCGGTGACCGGAGAATCGCCGCCAATTACGCCGGCGCGGTCACTGCGGCGGGGTTCGGGAGCCGCTCAACGCGGCCCCCCGGCGATTTTCCACGCTCGACGGGCTGAGTTCGGCCGACGTCATTCGCATATGGTCCCACCCGGCGGGACCTCGGCGTTCTGGCTGCGGGGGCCATCCTGGTGGGGGGGAGGGGGTATCGGACTCCGGGGGGTGCCTCCATGGTGGCCAGGCCCGTGATCGGGGCCGACAGATCGGGGGGCGGGCTCATTCTGGGGAGGGCCTATGTACCTCCGCTTCGGGCCCCTGTAGGGCTCCGCCATGTTGTGTGGGGGCCGGCACGGAGATGGCTGTGGCGCGCATGCGCAGACCCGCGCCGGCCATGGCACGCATGCGCGGACCCACGGTCGTAAGTGCTGGGGCCCCTATCGGCAGCTGGAGCTGCGTGAAGAGCTCTAGTGCCATGCTGGCTCCCTGTGGGTTGGGGGATCGCTGCTTCTAGCAGCCAGATGACGCCGTCGTAAAACACTCCGGCGTTTACAATGGCATCAATACTCTGCCGCTAAAATGGAGAATCCTACCCCCTACTTTCGAGAATTGAGCATCTAACCAAAATTGACAATTCATTTAACCCCTATAGTGCAGAAGGAGGCTGTTCGGCTCATCGAGCCTGCACTGACGCTCTGACAGCCTGGGGAAAGCGGGCAGCATAGTCAAAAACCCCTCCCACCCGGCTTACTCATTCATCCAACTCCTTCCATCGGGCAGGAGGTACAAAAGTCTGTGAACACGCACTAACAGATTCAAAAACAGCTGATCCCCTGCTGTTTCCAGACTCCTAAACAACCCTCTTATGGACTGATGGACTTATGGACTGATCTGATCTCATAGAAATCATAGAAATTGCAGTGCAGAAGGAGGCCATTTGGACCATCGGGTCTACACCGGCCCTGGAAAGAGCACCCTACCTAAACCCACACCTCCACCCTATCCCCGTAACCCAGCAGCACCACCTAACGTTTGGACACTACGGGGCAATTTAGCATGACCAATCCACCTCACCCGCACATCTTTGGACTGTGGGAGGAAACCGGAGCACCTAGAGGAAATCCATGCAGACACGGGGAGAACGTGCAGACTCCGCATAGACAGTGACCCAAGCTGGGAATCGAACCCGGGTCCCTGGCGCTGTGAAGCAACAGTGCTAACCACCGTGCTACCGTGCCACCTTCTCTACTGAGTAGTACTACATTCTGTATGCTTCACACGATGCCTATGCATTTACATTGTGTACCTTGTGTTGCCCTTTTATGTATTTTCTTTTCATGTACTAAATGATCTGTTTGAGCTGCATGCAGAACAATACTTTTCACTGTACCTCTGTACGCGTGCCAATATATCCAACCAAAGAAAGCCAAAGAAGTGCACTCTGCCTAGGTCCACTCACCCGCCCAATCTCAACACTGCCAAAAAGCAGATTTTCTGGTCATTGAACTGTTTGGGATCATTGCTTTGTGCAATTTGACTGGCGTGTTTTCCCATATTATTACAGCGACTATTCTTCAAATGTGTTCCAGAGTCTGCTCTTCGGGACACTTTGAAAACATGAGAGATGCTATCTATATGCAAGTTGTTTCTTTTTTAATGCACAACTGCATCTTATCATTCAGCGAATCAAAAATAATGAATTGGCTTTTAAATTTAGAAAGATTTATGGCACAGAAGGAGGCCATTTGGTCTATTGTATCGATGCTGATTTTAGATTAAACACTGTGAGTTGTTTCATTGTCAACAGTATTATATAAATGAAAATAATTTTTTATCTATTTTCAGCACTTTTTTCATTTACATTTAAAATATTCAACATTTCTAAATTATTTTGGGGTGAAACAGTTTTTAAATTTTTATTAAAATGAATTTAGAGTACCCAATTATTTTTTTCACAATTGAAGAGCAATTTAGCGTGGCCAATCCACCTATCCTGCACATCTTTTTATGTTGTGGGGTGGGACCCATGCAGGCAGAGGAAGAATGTGCAAACTCCACACGGACAGTGACCCGGGGCTGGGATCAAACCCGGGTCCTTGGCACCGTGAGGCGCCATCTTCAATTCCCTCATTCTGAAGCAATGTTTTAAATTGTGTCTTGTTTTCAGTTGTATTACTTTCATACTGGAAAACGGTGTTTTCAGCTGGCTTTGATCAGTCTTCTTTATAACCTTGAAAACTTTAATTAGGTCACCTTGAAGATTTGGCTTTTCCAGGAGAAAGAAACCTAATTTCCTTAAACTGGCCTCATAGCTCAGTTTGCCAGTATCACCTTTGTCGCCTTAAGATCATATCCTCCACAAGAAAATGATATACTTGGTTTACTAAAATAGTAAACCCATCATATGGAGAAATGTTACTGGTTAGGAAATTGTAGAAGATTTTAATATATATGAATCACACTTTAAAAAATATATATTTCTATTCAAACAAAATTTTACAATATTACAAAAATAACCCCAAATCAACACAACCCCTCCCAACCAAGTATAACACCAGTAATACCTCCCCCAACCCCCCAGGCCTGTCCCCCCACTCCCCCGCACAACGAAGACCCTAATGAACTAACCAATCCCCTCTAACAGCTGACAGTAACCAGCTCCCTGAAAAAGGCAATGAACGGCTGCTACCTTGAGTAAAAACCGTCCACCGACCCTTCATCGCATATATGATCTTCTCCAGGTAGAAGAATTCCAACAGGTCCCTTAGCTAGGCCGAAGCCTTAGGTGGCTCCGGAGACCTCCACCCAAGCAGGACTTGCCTTGAGGTGAAGGCCAAGACATTTGCCTTCGTTCCCATCTACAGCAACGGCGAGTCCGACACTCCAAAAATGGGCACCAACAAGCACGGCCCCACCTTAACGCCCAGAATCCCTGACACCATTTCAAAAAGGGAGACCCAAAAATGAACAGGCTTGGGGCAGGACTAGAATATGTGTGTGTGGTTCGCCGGCCCGTCTGGTGCACCGTTCACACCTGTCCTCCACCCCTGAGAAGAACCCGCTCATACATGCCCTGGTCAGGTGTACCCTGTGCACTATGTTGAACTGTATCAGACTTAACCTTGCACACGAGGAGGTGTAATTAACTCTATGAAGTGCCTCACTCCACACCCCACTACCCCCCCAGACTAAACTCAGCTCGTCTTCCCACTTCCTCTTTATTTCTGCTAGTGATGCCTGCTGCGTCGCTAACAGCGGCCCATCAATGTCTGACATCCTTTCCTCCCCTAGCTCGTCCAAGGACTGAACCCTATCCAAAATTAGGGCGCCAGCACCAAGGGAAACGGAGGAAACTCCTTACACGCATAATCACGCACCTGAAAGTATCTGAATCCATTCATTCTCGGGAGCCGGAACATCTCCACAATCTCATCCAGACCAGCAAGCCTGCCGACCAAAAACAAATCCCTAAACCTCTCCAACCTCTGCACCTCCCATGCCTGAATATTGAGTCTACATCAGATGGCACAAACCTATGCTTCCCATAAATTGGCGTCAACATGACATAGAGCTTAATTTAAGATGCTATCTGAATTGATCCAAATCCTCAAAGAGACAATTACCACTGGGCTCGACAAAAACTTTACCAGAGAGCAGGGGAGGGATGCAGTAACAAGGCCCCTCAGACTTGATCCTATGCACGAAACCACCTCCATCTGCCCCCATATAGAATCTGAGTCCTTAAACCGCCCCTGCACCTTTTCAATGTTTGCCGCCCAGTAATATCACAGCAGATTGGGTAGTGCCAACCTCCCAGGTTGTCTCTCCCTTTGCAGAAACGCCCTGCAAACCCGAGTGGTATTACCTGCCCACAAAATAGTAGATATTAACTGATTAACCCTATCAAAGAAATCCTTAGAAAGAAATACTGGGAAACATGGACGAGAAACAGAAACCTAGGGAGAAAACCCATGCAGTATACTTAAACGATTTGGAGGAAAATGTAGCTGGTCTGATTAATAAGTTTGTGGATGACATCAAGGTTGGTGGAGTGGCAGATCATGTTGAGGATTGTCAGGGAATACAGCGGGACATAGATAGGTTGTAGACATGGGTAGAGAAATGGCAAATAGAGTTGAATCCGGACAAATGTGAAGTAATGCATTTTGGTAGGTCTAACACAGAAGGGAACTATACCGTAAATGGCAAAACTCTTAGGGATATAGAAAGTCAGAGAGATCTGGGCGTATAGGTCCACAAGTGGCAACACAAGTGGACAAGGTAGCCAAAAAAGCAAATGGAATGCTTACCTTCATTGGATGGGGCATCAAGTATAAAAACTGGCAAATCATGCTACAGTTGTAGCTGCACTTGGACTTCTGCGCACAATTCTGGTCGTCACACTACCAGAAGGATGCGGAGGCTTTGGAGAGGGTGCAGAGGAGGTTTACCAGGACGTTACCTGGTCTGGAGGGTGTTAGCTCTGCGGAGAGGCTGAATAGACTCGGACTGCTTTCAGCAGAATGACGGAGGTTGAGGGATGACCTGATAGTGGTCTACAAGATTATGAGTCGCATGGATAGAGTGAATGAGCAGGTACTCTTTCCCAGGGTAGAGGGGACAGTCACTAGGCGGCACAGGTTTACGGTCTGTAAGGAAATATTTAGAGGAGATGTGCGAGGCAGGTATTTTGCTCAGAGGGTGGTGAGTGCCTGGAACGCGTTACCGGGCGAGGTTGTGGAAGCAGATATATTAACGGCGTTCAAAAGGCATCTTGACAAACACATGGATAGGATGGGTATTGAGGCATACAACTGTAGGAAGTGCTGAAGGCTTTGGCCAAGGGTGCTATCATGTCCAGTAGAGGCTTGGAGGGCCGAAGTGTCTGTTCCTATGGTATACTGTTCTTTGTTCTTTGATATTCATCTTCCTCATCTGTACTCTTCCCGCCTGGGTCAACAGAATGGCACCCACCTCTTCAAATCAGCCTTTACCCCATCCACCAGACTGGCTAAGTTAAGTTTATGGAGCGAGGAAGGGGGCAATCGCAATATTGGGCATTTATTACAGGCCCCCAACTTCCAGCGAGAGATCGAGGATCAGATAGGTCGAGAGATTTTGGATAGGTGCAAAAGAAACAGGGCTGTTGTGGTAGGGGATTTTAATTTTCCCTATATTGACCGGAACTTACTTTGTGCTAGGGGTTTGGATGGGGTAGAGTTTGTAAGGTGTATCCAGGAAGGCATCTTGATGCAATATGTAGGTAGTGCAACTAGGGAAGGGGCAGTACTGGACCTGGTATTGGGGAATGAGCCTGGACAGGTGGTTGAGGTTTCAGTAGGGGAAAATTTTGGGAGTAGTGACCACAACTCCATAAATTGTAGGGTACTTTTGGATAGGGATGATGGTAACCCTCGCGTTAAGGTTCTAAACTGGGAAAGGCAAATTATGATGACATTAGACAGGAATTGAAGAATTGGGTGCGGCTGTTGGAGGGTAAATCAACATCGGACATGTGGGAGTCTTTCAAGCGACAGTTGATTAGGATTCAGGAAAGTCACGTTCCTGAGAGAACGAAAGATAACTATTGGAAGTTTAGGGAGCCTTGAATAACGAGGGATATTGTGAACCTCATCACAAAGAAAAAGAAGGCTTTTGTACGGTCTAGAGGATGGGGACAGTCAAAACCCTTGAGGAGTATAAAGAAAGTACTTCAGCGGGAAATTAGGAGGGCTAGGAGGGGTCATGAAAAGTCCTTGACAAGTAGGATTAAGGTGAATCCAAAGCCTTTTATTCATATGTAAAAAGCAAGAGGGTGGCCAGGGAAAGGATTGGACCACTTAAGGACAGTGGGAGGAACCTATGTGTTGAGCCAGAGAAAATGGATGAGGTACTAAATGAGTACTTTGCATCAGTGTTCACCAAAGAAAGGGACTTTGTGGAAGATGATTCTGGGGTAGGGTGTGTGGACAGTCTGGGTCATGTTGACATCAAAAAGGAGGAGATATAGGGTCTTTTAAAAGACAATAAGGTAGATAAATCTCCTGGGCCAGATGGGATTTACCCCAGAATACTGAGGGAAGCAAGGGGCCGAAACTGACATCTTTATATCCTCATTGGCTACAGGTGAGATCCCAGAGGTCTGGAGAATAGCTAATGTGATACCGCTGTTTAAGAAAGGTAGGGATAATCCAGGAAACTATAGGCCGGTGAGCGTCACATCGGTAGTAGGCAAATTGTTGGGAGAGAATTCTCAGGGACAGGATTTATACCCATTTGGAAATAAATGGACTCATTTGCGATAGACAGCATGGCTTTGTGAAGGGGAGGTCGTGCCTCACTAAGTTGATTGAGTTTTTTGAGGAGGTGACAAAGATGATTGATGAGGGGAGAGCTTTGGATGTTGTTTACATGGACTTAAGTAAAGTCTTTGATAAGGTGCCTCCTGGCAGACTGGTATAAAAGGTGAAGTCACACGAGATCAGAGGTGAGGTAGCAATATTGATACAGAACTGGCTTGGTCGTAGAAGGCAAAGGATAGCAGTAGAAGGGTGTTTTTCTGAGTGGGAGGTTGTGACTAGTGGTGTTCCACAGGGATCTGTGCTGGGGCCTCTTTTGCTTGTAGTATACATGCACAAGTTGGAGGAAAATGTAGCTGGTCTGATTAGTAAGTTCGCGGATGACACCAAAGTTGGTGGATTGGCAGATAGTATTGAAGATTGTCAGAAGATACAGCAGGCCATAGATAGGTTGGAGACTTGGGCAGGGAAATGGCAAATGGAATTTAATCCAGACAAATGTGAGGTAATGTGTTTTGGTCGGTCTAACATAGAGGGGAAATATACCGTAACTGGTAAAACTCTTAGGAATATAGAAAGTCAGAGAGTTCTGGGCGTGCAGGTCCACAGTTCTTGGAAAGTGACAACACAAGTGGACAACATAGTCAAGAAAGCATGCGGAATGGTTGCCTTCATTGAACGGGGCTTCGGGTAGAAAAACTGGCAAGTCATGCTACAGTCATGCTGTGTGCTCTGTTTCACAGAGACATGGCTCACCCCCCGATTCACCGAACTGTGCCATACAACCTGAAGGCTTCTCAATTCATTGGGTGGAATGCACCATGTCATCAGGCAAAGCAAAGGGTGGAAGGGTTTGCCTCCTCATCAACTCCTCCTGGTCCTTGGATGTGGCAACCCTGGTAACCTACTGCTCCCGGACCTGGAATACCTGACCGTGATGTGCCGCCCATACTATCTTCCACGTGAGCTCATTATCACAGCGGTCTACAGCCCACCCCAGGCAGAAGTGAAGAAGGCGCTGGACAAACTGTACACAGTCATAAATAACTACAAAACAGAACACCCGGAGGCCTTGGTCATCGTGCATGGGGACTTCAACAAGGCCAATCTCAAGAGTGTACTGCCAAAATTCCACCAACACATCTCCTGTCCCACCAGGGGCGACAACACTCTTGACCACTGCTATTCAAAAGTCAAGGGCGCCTACCGTTTCATCCCCTGACCGCACTTTGGGAAATCAGACCATAAGACGGTTCTCCTTCTCCCAGCATACAAGCAGAAACTCAAGCGGGAGCATCCAGTTAAGAAGGTTGTGCAGTGCTGGCCCAAGGAAACAGAAGAACTCCGACGTGGCTGCTTGGAGACAGTGGACTGGTCCATATTTAAAAACTCAGCGACCAACTTAAATGAATATGCCACCACTGTCACAGACTTCATCAGCAAATGTGTGGACGACTGCGTGCCAAATAAAGCAGTACGTGCGTTCCCCAACTGGAAACCATGGCTGAATCGCGAGATTGACTCCCTACTGAAGGACAGGTCTGAGGCGTTCAAGTCAGGCGACCCTGACCAATACAAGAAATCCAGGTACGACCTCTGCAAAGCCATCCGAGATGCCAAAAGAGAATATCAGACCCAGCTAGTCACAGACTAGCGTTACAGACTCTCGGCGGTAGAAGCAAGGCCTAAACAACATAACGGGCTACAAAGCGAAGCTGAGCAGCATCGCCAGCAGGAGTGCACCCCTCCCCAATGAACTCAATGCATTCTATGCTCGGTTCGAGCAGGAAATCAATGATCCGCTGTTGAGTGCCCCAGCAGCCCATAAGACACCCATACCCACCATCACAGCTTCCGAAGTCAGATCGGCTCTCCTGAAAGTGAACCCTCGGAAGGTGACGGGTCCAGACGGAATCCCAAGTCGTGCACTCAGAGCCTGCGCGGACCAGCTTGCAAATGTGTTCGCAGTCATCTTTAACCTGTCCCTATTCCGCTCCGAGGTCCCCATCTGCTTCAAGAATACCACCATCATACCGGTGCCAAAGAAGAACCAGGCAACGCGCCTCAATGACTACAGTCTGGTGGCCCTGACTTCAGTCGTAATGAAGTGCTTCGAGAGGTTGGTCATGAAGCGCATCACCTCCATACTCCTAGAACGCCTTGATCCACTGCAATTCGCATACCACCACAACCGGTCCATAGCAGACGGCATCTCCCTGGCCCTACACTCATCCCTAGAACATCTCGACAACAAGGACTCCTACATCAGACTTCTATTTATTGACTGCAGCTCTGCCTTCAACACCATAATCCCAGCCAAGCTCATATCAAAGCTCCAAAACCTAGGACTTGGCTCCTCACTCTGCAACTGGATCCTCGCCTTTCTAAAATACAGACCACAATCAGTAAGAATAAAAAAATTCTGTCCATTGATCATTTCTAACTTCCTTCCTAGAAAATGCCGAAAGAAATCTCCCCAGCGGGAGCCACCTCGTGTTTACCTCAGAGGTGCCACTGGAAGTCCATGAAGCACTCGTCCATGGTCTTAATCAGGAGTCAGACACAAATATCATATGTGCAGACTCTCCAGAGATACAATGAAGGACATAGATTGTTTAATTGTGTGCAGCCCAGAAAGCACTGAGGACACCACAGCAAAACTGTAAAAGGAACAGAAAGAAGGGACAAAAAGAATTCCTCAGTACCTGATAGCAAACTTTGGAAATAACCTGAACGTTTTTTCATGTGATTTTAACATCATGATTTGTATGTCTTTTTTTTGTATAATCAATTGTAGGAAGAAAAAACATGAAAAAGGTGTGGAAAACTGTATGAAGTGATTTGTCAATTTTGCAGCATTTGCTGATATGTGAATGATGGCTTTAAAATATGGATTTCAGTGTTAATATCTTGTCAATTTAGATTGTTAACTGCTGCTCATGGGCCCAAGGACACGGGTTCGATCCCGACCCCAGGTCACTGTCCGTGTGGAGTTTTCACATTCCCCCGTGTCTGCGTGGGTCTCTCCCCCACAACCCGAAGATGTGCAGGGTTGGTGGATTGGCCAGGCTAAATTGCCCCTTAATTGGCAAAAAATATTTGGGTACTGTGAATTTTTTTAAAATGACATTGTTAAGGTTTGTTAATTACATTGGTAATGTTAAGAGAAACAGGTGATGGTATTATCGAAACATCAGGCAGAGTTTTCCAGTTGCATACGCTCTGAGACCGGAAATTCCCATCCAAGGTCAACGGACCTTTAAATGTCAAATTTTCCGTCCCACCCGCGACAATTCCCATGGCTGGAGGTTCCAGAAAATTTGACCCAAAGGAAATAGGAGCAGGAGTAAGCCATTTGGCCCGAGGAGCTTACTCCACCATTCAATATGACCGTGGCTGATCATCTATCTCAACACCATACTCCTGTGTTTTTCTCACACCCCTTGACACCTTTAGAGTCGAGAAGTCTATCTAAACGTATTCAGTGGCTTAACTCCACAGCCTTCTGTGGTAGAGAATTCCACATGTTCACCACTCTCTGAGTGAAGATGGTTCTCCTCATCTCAGTCCTAAATGGCCCACCCATATCCTGTAACTATAGTCCCTTGTCCTAGACTCCCTCAGCCAGAGGAACCATCATCCCTGCACCCAGTCTGTCCAGCCCTGTCAGCATTTCATAAGTTTCCTTGAGAACCCCTCGCATTCTTCTAAATTCAAGTGAATACAGGCACAGACGACCCAACCTCTCCTCAGACAGCATTCCAGCCTCCATCCCAAGAATCAGTCTGGCCTACATATAAATAGCGAATAGCTGGGACACTGTTGTGTGGAAGGAGAGCTGAGAGAGTGCCCAAGTCAAGAAACTCAATAAAGGAAAGCTCTGCGTCGTGGTTTCGGCGTCACCAACCCAGTTGGATTCTATTAACACTGGATTTGAATGTTCAGCTTCGCCTTTTTATATACCAGCAGTCCATTGATCATTCTAACCTCCTTCCTAGCCTAGGAATGCTGAGACCAGTTGCAATATCGCAATTGTAACCCAGGAAAATTCAGCACATACAAGGCATTGAACAGGACACCTTTGGCCCGCATGGCTCAACTACACATAGCTTTTACCGACTGAGACATCAGGGATGCTAGAAATGCGCGAGAGCAGTAAAGGGACAGACAACAAACATGTTTGAGTGTGTATACCTAAAAGACTATGTGAGTCATTTGTCATTTCATTGATGCTGGGTTATTGAAGCTACCAGACACTTGTGGCACAGCCCATGCTTCATCGGCACCTTTTCAGTCTTCCTATTGCATTCCAGCATTTCATCCAATTTTAAACTGGTGATCATTTAGTTACACATGTTGAGTAATAAGATAGGCAAGAATTTTATAAAATATTACACAGGCTATTATTAAGCAGATTGCTTCTGGCGGAGTAACATGATTGTCAAAACCTTTCAGAAATCAAACAGCGAGAAGATTTTATTTTTTTAGGCTGCCTATTAATTTGGACCGAATAAAGTGGGAAGCAAGACTGGCAGAAAAAATGAAAGTCTTTCATCGTTTGTACTACATCTTGAAGTCCAGCTCCCATCTCAATGCATTACTCAAAATGAAAGGAAAAAAGAAACAGAACAAATGCTACCATAATACCGAGGGCTATAAATAATCGAGGAATTTGCAGCTCCATGGCCTGGGAGCAGGACGGGCAGAAGGAATGGGCAACTGAGACGCAGAGAGGACAGAAGAAGCATACAATTTGGTGAACAAACTATTTCAGGCAATCACACTTCCACCTGATGGAGGAACACTGAAAACTTATGTTCAGGCTCAGTGGGGAAGGCTGTGAGTCAATTATCCTGCACAGCCAATTGGCTATTTGTATTGCACTAGCTGTCTGACTGTGAAAACCACCCCTGCCCTCAAACTTTATGATGCAGGGTTCTTTCAGCACCACCACAACACTTCACAGAAATCTGTAAACTTGCTGTTAGCTGTGCTATTGTGGAGGTATCTGAAACCCTCCTGTTGCATTCTCCCGCATATAAATTGTTTAACAGACGTAACTACATTGGCCCCGATTGTTGGAGACTGGGCAAAAGCCCCAAGATGCACTTTGGGTTCCGTGAGGACGTCCTGATGCATTGACTCCGTGGGAATTGCCCAGGAACTTTGAACTTGTGATGGGCAATTCTCCTGCTCCAGGGATCCTCCAAAAATGTCTTTGACTCTGAGAGAGGGTGAGGAACCTCAGACAGTTCCAACTTAAATACTCTGCCATGGGAAAAGTCACTGCGAGAATACTCCTCAGCCGCCTCCCAGTGGCTGAAGAGCTCCTCCCTGAGCCTCAGTGCAGCTTCTGCCCATCAAGAGGCTCAATGGACATAATCAGCGTGTGGCAAATCCAGGAAAAGTGCAGGGAACAGCATCAACCTCTGTACATGGCCTGCTTCCATTTCACAAAGGCCTTCAACTCTGTCAACCATGAGGGACTCCTCAAATTCGGCTGCCTGCAGAAATTCGTCACCATTCTCCACCTGCTCCACGATGAGATGCAATCTGTAACCTCACCAACAGAACCATCACAGACCCAGTACGTGTGAAAACTGGGATAATACAGGCTGCGTCATCGCACCAACACTCTTCTCCATCTTCCTTGCAGCAACACTCCACCCTGTCACCCTGAAGCTCCCCACTGGAGTGGAGCTAACCTACCGGACAAGCGCAAAATTGTTCAATCTCTGAAGAAGACCACCGCAACCTCTGTCACTGAGCTGCAGTACGCAGATGATGCCATTGTGTGCGCACATTCAGAGGCCGAGCTTCAAATCATTGTCACGCATTCACCGAGATAATAATAATAATCGCTTATTGTCACAAGTAGGCTTTAATGAAGTTACTGTGAAAAGCCCCTAGTCACCACATTCCGGTGCCTGTTCACGGAGGTCGGTACGGAGAATCGGGGGCGGGCCTCAGGCAATGTCCTGAGGCCGTCGATACACAGCTTTGGAGGGGGCGGAGCATCACGGAAGCGGCGCCGCCCCCAATTTGGTCAGGAAAGTTGATTCTCCGGCAGACCGCCGAACGCGATATTCCCCTGGTACACTCAGCTCCTCTATCTCATACCATGGCCGGAGTTTTCTAGCCGTTCCCACCAGAGGGATCTCCCAGTCCCACTGACGATAACCCCTCATCGTGTGTTCCCCGCAATGGGGTTTACAAACAATGGGAAACCTTATTGACAACGGCAGGACCAGAAGATCCTACCGCTTGCTAATGGCGGGCTGACTGCTGCCGTGAAACTCGCCACAGGGGGATATGGAAAAAACACCACATATCCTGCTCATCCATCACTCCTGTCCTTGCTGACCTCTAGTGGCTTCCAAACCTTCAATACCTATCCATTGCTTTCTTTAAATCAATTCATGCTCTTTCCCCTTTTTATCTCTGTGGGGTTCATCAGTTGTACAATGCCTGCACCCCCCGCCACCACTCCCCACCTTCTACGTAACTGTCCATTCGTTGGCCTCTTTTCCACTTGCAGTCAGCCAGATTAAGAAGCTGGCTTGCTGCCGGGCAGGGCAGCCAGTGGTACAAGGCCACAGCCGATCACTGGAGACAGTCACTGGCAATCAACAGGTATTTGGGGTTGACGGTTTAGGGGGTCGGGGCATGAAAACCGGGAGGGAGCAGACAAAGATGAAGTGGTTGGGAACAATGTGTGATTCCGGCAGCAAGGAGACTGGCATAGGGGTATGTTTACAGAGCGTGGGATGGGAAGCACTCCCACTTCACCGTGCTCTCTAAATCACTGACCAGCCGATCAGGCTCCTCCCATCTCTCTGACCAACCAGTGTTAAATTTAAATCAGGCACCCAACTTCTGTAAGGAAATCTGATTTGAATATGATAATAAGGTGTTCCATATCTCAAGAGCATGATAGAGCCACTCCTCGCAACCCACTGGTACAGATACAGCAACATGTGCACAGGCTATGGTTGTGTTATTCACTTTAGGCTTTAGCCCCACTGACCTTTTCTTGCCTGTTGGGGGGAGTATGTTATTCCCTAAGTCTGAATAAAGATTGTAGACTTCCAGTTAACACAAATACTTTATTCAGTGGGTTTGTTCTGTTTCCAGAGCTTAACTAGATATAATACAGTCTAGAGATATGACCAATGAAGCTAAGGTAAACTGCTTATGCTGAGCTGTGCTGCTGCTCACTAACCTTGTGCTTCTGAAAGAGGCAGATCCTCCTGTCCTCTAGTGATGCTGTGGCTGTTCCATCTGTGCGATGGTCCCTGGTGTATGTGCAGATGTATGTACAGATGTACAGATCACTACAGGGAGTGGGGTCTTAATATCAACCCCAATATGTCTGATCTATTACCAAGTTCGAGGTTTTCTTGTTCCATCTTTCTATTATGTATTTAAAACATTGGCTGAGCACAACATTCCATTTCACAATGCACTGAAATCTGCTGTGTCAGGCTCTGCCATGCAAAAAATCCATTTCAACATGTCAACATATACTTGCAGTACCAGTTACATCAATAAGTGGCACTTTGATAGGAGATTTCAATGCTAACTTGTCAAATAACATTAGTTAGAGGAGCAGGAGCTCCAATTGCAAAGTCTTGATGTGAGTCAGCATACAGAATCCCACTGTGCTGAATGAGTGTCTTTCCAATAACATGTTCTTCTGAATGCACAGTGAGAGGTGCAGAAGGCTGATTAAAACTTGTTTTAAAGATGTAACAATTGAATACATCCAAATAAAGTGCCAGTTGCTGAAGAGGAATAAGTATCTAGTTTTATCGGATGTCTCTTCTTTCCAGTACAATTCTGCAATGATCCCCTGCTGTTATGCTTGTTTATAGCCCCAAGTGCATATTGGTGCTGGAAATATCTCTCATGGAAGCACTTAGCTGAACCTTAAAGTCAGCCTGATAAGGCTGAAGTGTTGTTGCAATGTAAGTCACACCCTGACCCTTCTCCCAATAGTTATCCACTCCTTCCTCAGCCTATAGTAACACCCCGGTGTTGTGTTATGCTGCTTTGTGTAGCATAAGCTGCTTCCTTGATGTATGTTTTGACAAAGGAAGCTCCAGACTATGAAATGAGTTCAACTTGTTTATTGAATTATTAACACAGTTCTTAAATGAGTTCAACTCTCTGTTAATCTAGCTGTAGTAACTCAGTCTATCTTTACTAGCCACGTGCTGGGTGTGATGCTGTTGATCAACCCTGATGTACTCTCTAGATGTCTGTCTGTGGAAAGAGGCAGAGCATGTGTGCCCTGTCCTTTTATATGGGTTGTGAAGTGCCCCCTTGTGGTAATGCCACCTCTGGGTGTCCTGATTATCCATTGGTTGTGTCCTGTTGTAATGACCCATTGGCTGTATGTCTGAATGTCATGACATCTCTGGTGCTCCCTCTAGTGGTTACTTAGTTGTAGTGTATTTACATTAACCCCTTGTGTATTTACAGTGATGCATATCACGACACCCGGCTTTGACTCTTTGATGTTTATATTCTGCTCCGGTGATATTCTAGATCCTTATCCCTAACCTCTTCCCTCTGCACGTTTTTCCTGGTCATGTTCCGGTACCACTGCGATTTCGAACAGGCCTACCCTAGCAGTTTTCTTGCATGGCTCAATCCTTCAAACTCTCAGTTGAAATCCTGCCATCTTTTGAGACTTGTCCCATCATCAAGATCTGGTAGAGGAAATTGAAGCGAATCTCCCACTGAGAACAAATTCCTATTGATCTGGCTGTTCCCAGCTGAGAGGAACTTGGGGCCAGGTTTAGGGCCAGGATCACTGCAACCCATCCCAGCTGGGAAGGAAAGTCATGACTAATATAGAGGAGGTTGCTTATTTCCCTGTGCATCTCTCCCCACCCAATATCCTACACAATATCCTGCACTAAAGGTTCCTAGTCTATACCCCTGGAGAAGAAGATACATGAAGAGGATCAATGGCAGGAGGGATATTGACCACCGGTGCATCTACCTATCAAAGCTCTTGCAAGCATCTCATCAAAGAATGCTTCTTCATCTAAATCATTCTTCTCATCCATAATGCACCCATATTCCCACATTGTTCATCACCATCCTTTCTAAAACATTTGAATACCTTGTTTCAATCCAGCCTTTTGACCTTGGTTTCAGAATGTATGCACCAACATTAAATCCAGTTCCATCCTTTTTTAACGCTTTACAGAAACAAATAAAATTCACCCTTGTGCTTGCTTACCTGTCCTAGTGTTTCAACCAAGTGTTTTCCCAATGGCTACAGCTTGAGAAACTGTAGGCTTTCATTAAGGATATTCCAGATGACAGTGAGCGAGTGATGTTGAGTATCTGTGGGGTTTAAGTGGCAAGCTGCAGACTGCAGCATTTCCACATGACCCGTAGCAGTCTGGCCCACCTAGTTGTGCCATACTAACAGGGGTGTCAATAGCGCAGGCCTGCTGTTGTCTTGAGAGCTGAGGCCAAGTGCTACATTCCTGGATTTACACCTCAGCACTCCCACACCTCTGTGCAAGAGTAGGAATGGTGTGATGCTCTGGAAGCCCTTGTCAACAGTGGCCCCAAACTTGAATTCTATTTGTCATAAGTTCTGCACATTCACTTAATTTGTCCAGCTACGTCCTTTTGCAATTTACTTTTCCTATCTGCAACACTTGCCTTCCTCCTAATTTACTTCCATTGCAGACATAGATATAAAATTCTCTATTGCCAAAGTCAGTCATAAATATGTTGAAAATTTGAGGCACCAGAGATAATTCCTGGGGAACATTATCACATCCTGCTAAATTGGATACATATCCTTTCTCTCCACTCTGTTTCCTACCCCCCAACCAATTTTTAAATCAAGTCAAAAAGCTACCGTCAAGTCCACGTGTTTTTATTTCTGTCAATAAACTTTTGTGTGGAACATTATCTAATCTCTCCTGGAAGTCCATATGGATAACATTCATATACGCCAGGAACATATCCTTTGTTCTTCTTCAAATAGTGCTATGAGATATTTTACATTCACCCGCAAGGGCATAAAGGGCTTCAGTCTAACATCTTGGTTGACAGACAACATCTATGCCAGTGCAGCACTCACTCAGCACCGAGGAAGCGCACTGAAGTGTCAGGCAAAAATACTTAGTTAAGACTCTGGAGTGGGACTGGACCTACAAACCTCGGTCTCAGAAGCAAAAGTATTATTGCTGAGTCACAGCTGACATTTTATTATCCACCTCCATCAATGTGAACCTTATCTGTCCATTGGCATGTCATCTGCCACTGTTTCAGATGTTAAGTGCACCTATCGCATTACAGACAATATGCTTTGTTGCAGGTTCCAAAATGATCTTTATTTTGGGCTCCTCTGCCTGGAACCTGAGCTTTGCAGAGAAATATTTGGAATCAGATGGTGTTTTATCATGTCGCAAAAATGGCCTATCTTGGGAATTTATTTTGGTGTTGTGTTTGTGTAGCCAAACTGCAGTTATTGTTAGGGAACTTAATTTTACTCTCACAAGATACAGCCTGCAATACTAGCAAAATAAAGCTCTCTTCTTCACAGCATAGTGCCTTAGAAGTTGATGTGAAAGGTTGTTGACCCATCTTTAAAAGGAGTTACTGTTGGATTGAGAATGAAGCATTATTTTAATATTATGTGATGCCAGTCAGCTATAGAGACAATTATTTTAGCTGCTTTAAAATGTGTCAAAAATAATAAAGCATCGATCATATTTCTCATTTCCATATGTTGATTTTCTGTATCAATGCAAATCAAAATTAAACCAATTTATTCTTCCAGAAATAAATTCCATCTTCTGTGTAATGTGTAACAGACCATCCCAACATTAGCTATAATAGAAAGACTGGTCGATATTTCATTTTAAGGTTACTAGAAAGCATTTTATATATTGTTGCATTACATTCGCACTGCATAAAGTTCAGTTTGCTGTTAACATTCTAAATGATTCTTGACTTTGGCTGAGAATGGGTTTCGGATGTTCGTTTTTGATTTCTTTAGTTAAACGTACAAATATTTAGTGTAAGTCATGTCACAAAATGATAGAATGATATTAAAAAGAATGCATTTTTTTTCACAAGTAAAATCAAACTGCCACGTATTTTGTAAACCATGGCAGCAACTAAGAGAAAGGAACGAACAGGACAGAATAGGGAACTGGGTGTTCTTTACAATTGGTACACTTAGCTGACAGAGTGCTATTAGTTAGGAAGCAGGCTAGTTACAGATGAGGTGTTGAAGAAGCAACAGCAAGAAAAAGAGAGGCAGCCAACCTAAAGAAATAGCACAGCTCGAGATGAAGTGAAGGCGAAAGCCAGTTTGTGCAAAACATTGTTCTCTTCACTGAACCGATGACGCATTCTCAAGTGCTTGTCACTTAGGCTGTACAATGTGTTAGCCTGGGAAATGGAGAGATCATAGAATTTACAGTGCAGAAGGAGGCCCTTCGGCCCATCAAGTCTACACCGGCCTTTGGAAAGAGCACCCCACTAAAGCCCAGGCCTCCACCCTATCGCCGTAACCCAGTAACACCGCCTCACTTTTTTGGACACTAAGGGCAATTTATCATGGCAAATCCACCAACAAAACTTTGGACTGTGGGAGGAAAGCGGAGCACCCGGAGGAAACCCACGCAGACACAGGGAGAACGTGCAAACTCCACACAGACAGTGACCCAAGCCGGGAATCGAACCTGGGACTCTGGAACTGTAAATCAACTGTGCTAACAACTGTGCTACCGTGCTGGATCTCAGCAGAGTTTAAGATTAAGGAGAAAATAGATGCCTTTGGGTTTCCAGCCTTTGAAGGTCTAAGTGCTTACTATGTCGAAGTATAAGATTGTCCATTGTAGTGTTTCATGATCTTTCTTCTATTTTAATGAATACTTTTATTGTTGTTTAATGAAAGAGAGGTTTGCAAACTCTCTGTTTCCGCAGAGCTTTCTCACTAATACTCAAAAGCAATACACTATGCAAAAGCGATGTATCCGATTGGAACACTATTGTACATAACCTCAGTGGGTATCATAACAGTAGACAAGAGTAGATATTTGTTTTATTACAAAGAAATACATTTACATTCAGTTACAATCTTCTTCGAGAGTTGGTGGAATATATCCCTTAGTGTAAAAGGTGATATTCACACATGGGTACTTCCACTCAAACATATATCCACTAATTAAATGAACAGATACACTTCAGCATAGGGACCCATCAGCAGAGGGACCCATGGAATCTAAATGACTGCTTTGGGCATCACCCTGTCTCTTCATGTGAAAAAATATTATGAAAACAGAGCTCTAAAATACGTTTTTTTAAACATCAAACAGTAATACGATGGAGCCCTCTTGAATACCAGTGGGCGAAAAAAATGATCTTGAGAAAGATTTAATCTTAAAGAAAAGATTGCAAATCCCAGGTTCCCAGGTTTGATTCCCGGCTTGGGTCACTGTCTGAGCGGTGTCTGCACGTTCTCCCCTTGTCTGCATAGGTTTCCTCCGGGTGCTTCGGTTTCCTCCCACAGTCCAAAGATGTGCAGGTTAGGTAGATTGGCAATGCTAAATTACCTTTAGTGTCCAAAAAGGTTAGATGGGGTTACTGGGTTACGGGGATAGGGTGGAGGTCTGGGCTTAAGTAGGGTGCTCTTTCCAAGGGATGGTGCAGACTCGATGGGCTGAATGGCCTCCTTCTGCACTGTAAATTCTACGATTCTATGATACTAAGAAACGTGATCCTGATGTTAAAACTGTTATCATCCTTATAACTTCACAATGTACATCTTGCACAGCAACTAAGAAATAGTGTATTTTGAGTTGGACATTTGAAACCATTTTGAGACCCGAGATGAACAATGTGCATTTCAGTGATGCTTTCAGGTTCAGTGCCTGAGGGATTTTGATGGGTTCATATACTGAACCATCCTGCAGGTCGGTCTTGGTGGTGAAAGATTGGGGAGAAGCAAAGCAGAAGGGATGAGCCCAGTGTTATGGGCCAGGGTTTGGAGAACCCCAAAGTGTATCATGGAGTTCATCTGACCCACAACTTTTACTAGATTGTGGTTATGGGGAGCACACGGCCCACTCTACAGGTGTGGTGCAAACAGAGCTTTACAGTACTTTTAAATTAAAACAATGTTTATTCTATGAACTCAAGGTAACCTTTTTAAAACATGCAGTGAACATCTTAGCAAGCATCAATTCAAATATTACCCCCCAAAGAATACAACACTAAGTAATCCTTAATAACTTCCCAAACAACACCCAGAAGACAAAAGAAACACCTTTCAACAGAAGCACATTAGGTTTACATTCACAACTGAGAACATTTATAATTCTGAATTCACCAAATGATCAAGAGATAGTCTTTGCATGGCAGAGAGATCAACAGTACACCTGCACTGTCTGGCTCCAACACTGAAAACGAAACTAAAACACACCCTGCAGCAAACAGCCTAAAACGAAAGTAAAAAACTGACTGACAGCCCAGCTCCACCCACTCTCTGACATCACTGCAGTAGCAAACACCCATTTCTTAAAGGTACTCTCACTACAGATATTTATATACACACCCATTTATAAACATCCATTTCTTAAAGGTACTTTCACATGACACCTCCCCCCAAGAAAGAAAAGTAAACCATCAACTTCAAGATGGTTTCAATTTTCACCTTTTCACTATCCTTTAAGAAATGCACACAGTAAATATACTTTTTTGTTTAAAAAAAAACGACACACGCAAACAGGTATAATAATATAGTCCATTTTTGTTCTTCTTCCTCCAACTGAAATCCTTCCTGATTGACAGTCTCGGTGACAAGAAGGTTTCTGCACGATCCATCCATTTCTCTATGCCTCGGCATTTCTCTTTAAAGTCAGATACTTAATTTAATCTGATCGCAGAGTCCCTTGTAATTCTCCAACACAGGGGCATTGGTTATCACAGCTTTCAGGCCGTCAAATGCCTGTTGAAAGTCCGCTGTCCACTGACATTTTGGACGTTGCTTCAACAAGACCATCAGTGGGGCAATCACGCTACAAACCTTTTGCACAAATGTTCGATAAAATCCACTCATGCAAACAAATCGCATTATTTCCCTTCTTCTTGAGGGTATCGGAAACTCCTCAAGGAAAGTGACTTGGGCTTTTCCAAATTCACTTCTGGCTAGGTTTATCACCAAACCCGCCTCCTGAAGTCGATCGAATAACTCCATCAGATGTTTCAAATGTTCTGACCATGTCCGGCTGAAAATTACCAGATCGTCAATGTATACCGCACAATTGGATAATCTTGAAACAACTTTGTTAGTTAACCGTTGGAATGTGGCTGGTGAGTTTTTCATGCCAAATGGCATAACTTTGAATTGGTATATACCACCTGGAGTCACAAAAGCTGAAATCTCCTTCGCCCTTTCGGATAAAGGTACCTGCCAGTAACCTTTAAGTATATCCAGTTTGGAAATAAGAGCTGATTGTCTCACTTTCTCAATGCAACCTCCAAACGTGGGATAGGATAAGAATTAGTTCTTGTAACTGCATTAACCTTTCTGTAGTCCACACACAACCGTTGGGTACTGTCTGGTTTTGGTACCATCACTATGGGTGAGCTCCATTGGCTGCAACGCACTTCAATTATGCCATTTTTAAGCATGCTCTCAATCTCATTGTTAACCTGTGCCAATTTTAAAGGGTTAAGTCCATACGGATGTTGTTTGATTGGAACAGCATTTCCCACATCTACATCATGTGTAGCCATTTTAGTACTTCCCAATTTATCTCTACAAACTTGCCCACGTGATATCAATAACTCTTTCAGGTCAGTTCGTTTTTCCTCTGGAACGTAACTCAACAATTTATCCCAATTTTTAAGAACATCCTCGTTTTCCAATTTAATTTGAGGTATGTCAAATTCACAGTCATCTGGATTTGGTTCGTCACTTTGAGTTAGAATCATTAAAACCTCCTTTTTCTCTCCTTCCCTTTCAAAGTGCCTTTTAAGCATATTCACATGACACACTTGGTGAGTCTTCCTTCTATCTGGTGTTTTTGCTACATAATTCACCTCACTTAATTTCCCTTCAATCTGATAAGGCCCACAAAACCTTGCTTTTAAAGGTTCGCCTACCACTGGTAACAATACTAAAACTTTATCTCTACTGACAAAACTACAAACTTTGGATTTCTTGTCCGCTACCCATTTCATCACATTTTGTGCAACTTTTAAATGTTGTCTCGCCAATTCACCTGCTCTATTTAATCGTTCCCTAAAATTTGACACGCAATCCAATAATGTAATTTCTGATTTCTCACTCACCAATCTTTCCTTAATCAATTTAAGTGGTCCTCTTACCTCAGGACCAAAAACGAGTTCAAAACGACTACATTTGGTTGACTCATTAAGTGCATCCCTAATTACAAACAGCACGAATGGAATTCCTTTATCCCAATCCTCTGGATAATAGTGACAATAAGCCCTCAACATTGTCTTAATGTCTGATGCCACCTTTCTAATGCTCCCTGCGATTCTGGATGGCACACAGTTGGTTTAAATTGTTTTATTCCTAAGCTATCCATACCATCTTTGAATAACCTTGAGGTAAAATTTGAACCTTGATCCGATGGTATTTCTGTGGGTAGTCCATATCTAGTAAAGAATTTAAGTAACTCTTTTTAGCTGTAATATTACGTACTGGAATGGCCTCTGGAAACCTAGTAGGCACATCCATTACAGTCAAAAGATATTGATTCCCACTTTTTGTTTCAGGAAGCGGACCTACGCAATCAATTAGGACCTGTGTAAAAGCTTCCTCAAATGCTGGAATGGGTATTAAGGGCGCTGGTTTTAGCATTGCTTGAGGTTTCCCTATCATTTGACATGTGTGACATGATTGACAAAATTTAACTACATCTTTATGTAGTCCAGGCCAATACAAATGTTTCTGGATTTTATCTTGAGTTTTCCTTATTCCCAAATGACCTCCCACTGGTACCTGATGTGCAACTCGCAACCTCTCCTTTCTGTACCCTACCGGCAATACTACTTGATGAACTTCTGCCCACTTTTCATACGCCTGCATATGTAAAGGTCTCCATTTTCTCCTCAAGATATCACTTTTACGGTAATAACACTCTGGTATCCACTCTGGTTCCTCTTCCGTATGCTTTCTGATATATCCGTTTTATTTCTACATCTTTCTGTTGCAACTCCACCAATTTTCCTGAACTAAAAATATCCGCCTCATCCTCCACCTGTTCTTGTTCTTTTTCAACCATCTGATCAAAAATTGTTTCTGATAATTGCACTTCAACTTCATCTTCACTCTTTGATTTCTCCTCTTGTCTTAACCTGTGACTTTGCGACCTTGTTACTACACAATCTGGAAAAATCCCAGGATATTCATCCTTCAACACTTCAGTTGTCTGATTTTCCACAGGCTTATCAACCACACTAGGCTTCACTCCTACCTGTGATCCAGCTATATCATTACCCAAGATAAACTGTATTCCTGGACAAGATAGTTTCTCTATTACTCCTACTACCACTTCACCACTCTTCACTGGACTTTCCAACCTTACCTTATATAATGGAACGCTTCTCCTCTCACCCTGACTTCCACATCTTACCACCTTTTCTGGCAACATTCTTCCCAAACTACATAACTCCTCATCTTTTACCATTAAAGATTGACTAGCTCCCTTATCTCTTAAAATTACCTGCTCCTCCTGATACACATGAGTAAACTTTATCCACACAAGTAAATGCTTCAAAGAGATCTGGCACATTCTTATCAATCACCTCTTGATCAGGCTGCACAATCTTTTGCACCTCCTTCGCTTCACTTGGGCTTTCCTTTACCACTTTAACAAACCCCACTGTCTTATCCTGTTTTACCACATCAGCCTGCCCAGTGCTTTTCTTCATCCACCAACACTGTGACTTTACATGGCCTAGTTTATTGCAGTGAAAACTTTTAAACCTTTTCATTTCTTTTCCACCCTCCAGGATTTCTTTTTTAATATGAGGTACACTCTCCTTATTATCTCCCATCAGATCACCTTTGCCTCTACCACTTGAGCATTTCTCATGTCCCCAGTTTCTATCCCTCACAGGCTGAAACTGATATTGGAAACCAAGCTATGATTTATGAACTAATTCATAATCATCTGCCATTTCTGCTGCTAACCTCGCAGTTTCTACCCTCTGTTCTTCCACATGAGTTCTCACTACATCAGGAATAGAATTTTTAAACTCCTCCAAAAGTATAATTTCTCTGAGAGTTTCATACGTTTGGTCTATTTTCAAATACCTTATCAACCTATCAAAATTACTCTGTTTGAGCCTTTCAAAGTCCATGTATGTTTGACCAAATTCTTTCCTTAAATTTCTCAACCTTTGTCTGTATGCTTCAGGCACTAGTTCATATGCACCGAAGATGGATTTTTTCACCTCCTCATATGTCCCAGATACCTCCTCTGGTAGTAATGCAAACACTTCACTAGCTCTACCTACCGGCTTTGTTTGAATCCTGTGGCCATTTCATTTGTTTAGCTATCTTCTGAAATGAAATGAAAAAGGCTTCTACCTCCTTCTCGTCAAACCTTGGCAATGCTTGGACATATTTAAATAGATTCCCACCAAACCGTCGACTTTGACCCTCTTTCTCACTATCCTCAGGCGTCATTCTCCGACCCCCCGCCGGGTTGGAGAATCGCCGGGGGCTGCCGTGAATCCCGCCCCCGCCGGTTGCCGAAGTCTCCGGTACCGGATATTCGGCGGGGGCGGGAATCGGGCCGCGCCGGTTGGCGGGCCCCCCCCCCGCTCGATTCTCCGGGCGGGATGGGCCGAAGTCCCGCCGATAAATTGCCTGTCCCGCCGGCGTGGATTAAACCACCTTTTGAACGGCGGGACAAGGCGGCGTGGGCGGGCTCCGGGGTCCTGGGGGGGCGCGGGGCAATCTGGCCCCGGTGGTGCCCCCACGGTGGCCTGGCCCGCGATTGGGGCCCACCGATCCGCGGGCGGGCCTGTGCCGTGGGGGCACTCTTTCCCTTCCGCCTCCGCCACGGTCTCCACCATGGCGGAGGCGGAAGGGACTCCCTTCATTGCGCATGCATGGGAAACTATCAGGGCCGCTGATGCTCCCGCGCATGCGCCGCCCCGAGATGTCATTTCCGCGCCAGCTGGCGGGACAACAAAGGCCGTTTCCGCCAGCTGGCGGGGCGGAAATTCCTCCGGCGTCGGCCTAGCCCCTCAATGTTGGGGCTCGGCACCCAAAGATGTGGAGCATTCCACACCTTTGGGGCGGCGCGATGCCCGTCTGATTGGCGCCGTTTTGGGCGCCAGTCAACGGACATTGCGGCGTTTCCGGAGAATTTCGCCCCTCATCACTATCATCCAATTGTACGTTTCCCTTTACATCTGCCAATTTTAACTGACTGTCATGTTCCATGGCCATTTTCTGAAGTTCAAACTCTCTCTCTTTATCCTTTTCCCTGATTTGTATCTCCCTTTCTCTTTCTTTTTGTTCTGCTGGGCTATTCATTCTTTTCTCCTTTTCCCTATCTCCTTTTCTTTTTCTTCTCTCTGTCTTTCTTTTTCCTCTCTCTCTTTTTCTTTTTCCTATCTATCTCTTTCTCTCTCTCTTTCTTTTTCCTCTCTCTCTTTCTTTTTCCTCTCTATCTGTTTCTCTCTCTCATTCTTTTTCCTCTTTCTTTTCAAGCTGCTTTAATTCTTTCTCATGTTCCATTTGTTTAATTTGTAACTGAATTTTTGCCATTTCCAATGAGTTAAACTGTATCTCAGGCAACTTTAAATGCTTAGCCACCGCCATAATTACCTCACCTTTTCACATTTTGTCAGTTAATGTTAACAGCAATGTTTTTGCCAAATCTAACAGTCTGCTTTTAGTCTCTGTCCGTAATGTACTGCGTGTGACCATCTCCACACCCAAAAACCTCTGAGCCTCTGAAAGAGCCATTGTCCACAACACTGTCCCTGCTTAAACTAGAGTACCACACCTGAAAAGCAACCACAATATGCTCAACCCTCACTAAGTTCACTAAGCCAATACAATAGATAGACATTTATCCCCCTCGAGCCCCAATTTGTTGTGGGTCAGGGTTTAGAGAACCCCAAAGTGCATCATGGAGTTCACCTGACCCACGACTTTTAATAGATTGTGGTTATGGGGAGCACACGGTCCACTCTACAGGCATGGTGCAAACAGAGTTTTACAGTACTTTTAAATTAAAACAATGTTTATTCTATGAACTCAAGTTTACCTTTTTAAAACATGCAGTGAACATCTGAGCAACTATGAATTCAAATACAACTCCCAAAGTATACAACACTAAGTAATCCTTAATAACTTCCCAAATAACATCCAGAAGACAAAAGAAACACCTTTCAACAGAAGCACATTAGGTTTACATTCACAACTGAGAACATTTATAATTCTGAATTCACCAAATGATCAAGAGATAGTCTTTTCATGGCAGAGAGATCAACAGTACACCTGCTCTGTCTGGCTTCAGCTCCAACACTGAAAACGAAACTAAAACACACCCTGCAGCAAACAACCTAAAACAAAAGTAAAAAGCTGACAGACAACCCAGCTCCACCCACTCTCTGACATCACTGCAGTAGTAAACACCCATTTCTTAAAGGTACTCTCACTACAGATATTTATATACACACCCATTTATAAACACCCATTTCTTAAAGGTACTCCCACATGACACCAGGCTGCCCATGCAGTATTTTGGTGGTGATAGGAAGTTATCTTTCTTGATCTATGTTGAAAACGTTTGGAGCCTGTTTTGACACCGCCAGCTGCACACCATTTAAATATTAGTAGCTAGGCCACAAAATGCCATAAACACTTATGCCTTAAACATGTAATTGGATATGATGTCATTGGACCCTCATATGGATAATCAAATGCCTACCACTTGGAACAGGCAGACACTCAGCCAACCAAGGGAAGTCCCCTTTCAAAATGGTGGCAGCTGGAGTTTCAATGTTAATATGGCAGTAAGTCTACTAAATCCATTGTTAGGGCATTACTGGCTCTCTAGTACTGATTTTGGTGCAATAAAATTGGGCTGGTTATCTCTGGTGGGTGAGCCATTGAAAAGAAGCATTGTTTTATAAATGCAGGTCAGGTGCATGTTGTGTTCAGCACCAGCAATTCTTCGTTAATGCTGACACCAGACATCACTGCTTATTAATATAGAATTCCAAGTATCTACCAGAATCATGTCTTTGGTCTGGCTTGATTGACAGGTCTGTATCCTGGAGCCTCCAAGGCTTGGATAAATACGGCAGGGTTTTGGCCTTATCTTTAGTTCACTTGTCTTCACCACTTAAATCTACCTGACAGCAGTGAGATGGAATTCTATAAAGCTATTACTCTCGGGCTAAATTATTCAAGGCTCAGCTGTAGGACTTAAAAAAGAAGTCTTGTGTTTTAGCTTCCTTTGGTATTTTGATTTCAGGAGCAAGTTTAAAGGTTTTGGCACAAAGTTAAGTCCTGTATTACATTTTATTTGTTGACTAATCGATCGTCTGTGTAAAGTTACATCTCGCAATAAATGTAATTAATAGTTTTGCCTCGATCTCTCTGCTACATCACATTATCAAACTCATACTTCCTTCAGACCAGTCTGCTCTCATAAATTCTACCTTAATTTCCCTCCATTTATTTCAATTACTGCCCAACTTCAAATTGTCTCTCCCTCTCCCAAGTCTTGGAATGTGTTTTATCATTCTGTCCTGCCTTCTCTTCGGTCCCTCCACTCTGTATTTCCAATTCCAGGGTCTCTGCCAATAAAACAGCTGTTCCAATAAAAGTGGACTGTTTTGATCCTTTCCTCTCAAACCTGATCTCAATGGGGGAATCACAGGAACAAACCTTTATCCTGGTGCTCTAGAGTGCGACACATTGCAGATCCAGTTCACTGCATCATGGTGTCTTCACAAATGAATACTGGGTTCAATAATTTGCAACCATTCATAACTCCCTGACAATATTTGATCTACATTTGTTTTGCTAGTTTCCCGCCTTCTTCTCGAGGGGTCTGAATGGGTTGGGTTGTGTGGATGCATTGTCTGATAGCTTTTATGCCTGTGTCCCAAGCAAAATCTGTATTGATCTGTACATCTGGACATACATCTGCACATACAGCAGGGACGACAGACAGATGTAACAGCCACAGCATCACTAGAGGGCAGCAACAGAGACGGGTATAACGGGTCTAGCCCAAGGGAGGATCCGCCTCTTTCAGAAGCACAAGGCTAGTGAGCAGCAGCAGACAGAGACAGCTCAGCATAGGCAGTTTACCTTTGCTTCACTGGTCATACCTCTTGATTGTATTATATCTAATTAAGCTCTGGAAACAGAACGGACCCACTGAATAAAGTATTTGTGTTAACTGGAAGTCTACAATCTTTATTCAGACTTAGAGAATAACATCATCTTTATTCTCTCCCATCCTGCTCGTTCTTCCCTTCATGCCACCAATCTTTGTACCCTAAAGTCCAAGAGACACATATTTTGAGAGTATCCAGAACAAAATTTAAACCTTTTATCATCAGATAGTCCTGAACCACATCGAGCACTGTCAGGTTTTGCTGTACTTTGGCAAGATGACGGATTACTCCAGGAGAAACCTGGAGAGCAAACATAACTCATGGCTTTTCTTTTACACTATGGACCCTTGCTTTAAACTTCCCAATCACCCCCACTCTATCCACCCTCATCTCAGACAACAATTGCGAGGAGCTCATTGACTCCTTTGTCACCAAGATTGAAAACCCTCACTTTTCCCCTTGCTTCCCCAGAGGCTACCTGCACCCTAGCCCCCAAATCACATTTTAGCTAGTTTCTCTGCTGTCTCCATCCATGCAGACTCTGAGCTCATAATGAGAATCACCTTGACCTTATTTGTACTAAACTGTTGACCACCCGATTTAATTAGGCTCATGCAGATGGCATTTTAAACACTATCTTTTCCTCAGATACTGCCCTTCCTTTGAAATGTGTCATAATCAATCTCTCCTCAAAAAAATCCTCATCCCCTTGGTCCTTACAAACCACTGCTCCACCTTCAATCTCCTTTTCCTCTCCAAAGTCTTTGAATTTATTGTTGCCTCCCAAAACTGTGCCTATATTCTCTGCAATTCTGTTTCAATCTTTGTCTACCATTATTAAAGTAGTTAATGAAAACAATTAACGGTTTAAACTATATGTACATATATTTATAACATTCCATGTTATGCCATTATGTCACAATTGAAGCCACCAACATATGTGCTAAAAGAATGAGATATATCTCCTTGTGGTGCACTGCTGTACATATTTGAATTACAAAATATAGAAACAACATCAGAGAATGAAAAGATTGGTGTTCAGTCAGATTGTGTTTTTATGCCATAAAAAACAGAGCAAAACTTTAAAATTAATCTCATCCCTTGGGTTGTGATATTGCCTTCAACCCCAAATCACTTCAGATGGGTTTAAATGAAAACATTTTTTGACCCATTTGATCCACCCCTTTCAGAATATCTTTTTAATAGCTTTAGAATAGCTTCATAGAAGCCAATCTTGGCACATATGGGTCCAGATCCTGCACTTTATCAGTATTCCAAAAACCAATTCCAGCTGTTGGTCAGGATCTGTGGAAATAAATCAATCCTGGAACTTGTTCTAAATTTGTCAGGCAAAGCCTGGAATCTTTGCCTTATCATCGCACTTCCTTTCTGTATCTGGAAATATTATACTGAGGATGCATTCTGCATTCCAGATATGCTCACCTCTTATTTTTTTTAACCGTGTGCCGAGGCTGGGGAATTCGACTGGAGACATATTAGTTATGGACCTGTTTTAAGGTTGTTGTGGGAATCACGTTGCCTCATCACTTATTCAATAAAAGATGATAGGAATTATGAATGCCTTTACTTCATTATTGTGCATTTCTATAGCACCTGATCACATCTACTTTTTTAAAAATATATATTTTATTAAGGCATTTATAAATTTTTAACATCAATTTTCAAGAGGAAAAACAACAAAGTAGATAACAACCAGCCAACCAACAACCACACCCAGCCAACGAGGCTTACATACACAGGGTGGGATTCTCTGAAAATGGGGCTATGTCCCCACACCGACGTGAAAATCGGCGCCAACAACTCCGGCGTCTACGGCCCCCCAAGGTTAGGAATTCTCACCTTTCTCAGGGGCTGGGTGGACGCCGGAGGGGTTGGCGCCGCTCCAGCCGGCGTATTTCCGCGCATGCACAGGGATTCTCTTCTCCGCGCCGGCCCCTGGGCAATATGGCGGAGCCCTACAGGGGCCAGGCGCGGAGGAAAGAAGTCCCCCCATGGAACAAGCCCGCCCGCAGATCGGTAAGCCCGATCGCGGGCCAGGCCACCGTGGGGGCTCCACCCCCCCCCCCCAGGGTCAGATCCCCCCGTGCCCCCCCGAGGGCCGCCCCCGCAGACTCACCTGCCAGGTCTCGCCGTGCACAAGTTGAGTAATTCACGCCGACGGGACTGGCCAATAATGGACGGCCGCTCGGCCCATCGGGGCCCGGAGAATCGCCGGGGGGCCGCTGTCAACGGCCCCCGATCGGCCACCGACAAGGTGAGCATTTTGTGTGAGGAAAATGTAACCAGAATGATCAGATTTACTGACTGACCCCCAAATGAAGAAATTACTAAAAGATTTCACTTTTTGCATCTCTTACTTTAATACCAATCACAATCAATGTAAATTAAACTGAGCAAACAAAGAAATGTTTTTTTTGTTTTTAATTTAGTGTACCCAATTATAATTCTTTTCCAATTAAGGGGCAATTTAGCGTGGCTAATCCTGCACACCTTTGGGTTGTGGGGGACATGGCGAGAATGTGCAAACTCCACAAGGACAGTGACCCAGGGCCAGGATTCGAACCCAGGTCCTCAGCACTGTAATCCCAGTGCTAGCCACTGCACCACATGCCGTCCTACAAACAAAGAAATTATGATTGGTATGAATGTCGGTTGACACGGTAGCACAGTGGTTAGCACTATTGCTTCACAGCGCCAGGCCCCCGTGTTTGTTTCCCGCTTGGGTCACTGTCTGTGCGGAGTCTGTGAGTTTCCTCTGGGTGCTCCAGTTTCCGCCCAAAAGTCCCGAAAGACATGCTGTTAGGTGAATTGAACATTCTGAATTCTCCCTCCGGAGTGTGGTGACTAGGGGCTTTTCACAGTAACTTCATTACAGTGTTAATGTAAGCCTACTTGTGACAATAAAAGTTATTATTATTATGATTGTGACAATTTCCATGGAATAGCGTATAGAACAAAGACTATGTTATTGGTTTATGAGGTGGCCCACTGTGTCAGTATAGCCCCAATTTCGCTCAAACAGTTTGTTCAAGCAGTATTCCAGTCACTTTTGTTCAAGGACTTAGCAGATACTCCGCAGGTTACAACTAGTGTGTGAATGAACAGGGTTCCGTACAAGCAATCTTCCCTTTTTGGTGCAATTCCTTCCAGAAACTTTTCAAATCCTCTCCAGTTCTTCTGTTTCTATTCTTTGTCTGCATCAGTGCATTAATTACCTTCTACCTCTCACCTTCCTATCTTCATTATAGCAGGAGCTTCTTTTATCTGCCTTTCTGTGTTCCCTAATGCAGAATTTCTTTGCCTTTATAGCATCAGCTTCTTTGTCTTTTTACTGGCTCTCGGCTGCAGAACTTCTTTGCATCTGGCCGCATGGCTTCTGTTTTAACATACTCCTGTTGATACTGTTTCCACGTCAAGGGTGAACCAGTCAACGGACCAGCATTTCTTATTACCCAATAAAATGGCAGTTGATCCCTTTACAATCGATGCAAACACTTAAGAGTCCGTTTCAAAAGTTCTTAAAAGCAATTAGAGGTTCTTTTAAATTGATTACAAATTTTCCCTCCTGTACTGCTTCCAGGTCAAAGATCATCACAACCTGTTCTTGTGAACTCCCTGCTCTTTGAATAATACTGAGCTTTCTTTTAATCCCGCCCCTGACTTCAGCCAACGTGCTGCTGACAAAGCATAGCTGAGCTAATGTCTTCCAAATAATGTTGTTTTTTAAATTTTAACATCATCATTTGAGATTGTTTTCTTCCTCACCATGAGGAAAAATTAACAGAAAAACATTTGCGAAATGTCAATATTCTATCAAGTATCGACATTGGCATTGTCAGTTTGGGTTGATATTATACAGAGGGTGGGAATTTCCACCCCACACAGCTTGTTTTTGCAGAGGCAGAGGGTGGCCCACTATTGGATGGCGACGAGATCATCGCCCCCCCCCCCCCCCCCCCCCCCCGCCCCACCGGCCGTCAACAGATTTTCCCATTGTTTGCTGACGGGAATGGTAGGAAGATTCCAGCCACAGAGTCACATAGCCTTTATGGTGCAGTAGGAGGCTATTCATTCTATCTAGTCCATGCTGATGGTTGTTGGAGGTCAATCATCTCAGTTCCAGGGTATTGCTGCAAGAGTTCCTCAGGGTGGATGGGCAGCGTATTAGTACCACCCATCCTCAGCTGCTTCGTCAATTAATGATCTTCACTCCATCAGAAGGTTATAAGTAGGGCTGTTCATTGATGACTGCACAATATTCAGCACCATTTGTGATTCTCAGATAAAAAAGCAGTCCATGTCCAAATGCAGCAAGACCTGGACGATATTCAGGCTTGGGCTGACAAGTGGCAAGTAACATTCATGCCACACAAATGTCAGGCAATGACAATCTCCAACAAGAGAGAATGTGAAGGGCAGCACGATGGCGCAAGTGGTTAGCACGGTTGCCTCACGGCGCCGAGGTCCAAGGTTCAATCCCGGCCCTGGGTCACTGTACGTGAGTAGTTTGCACGCTCTCCCCGTGTTTGAGTGGGTTTCACCCCCACAACCCAGGGGAGCGTGGTGCAGGGTAGGCACGCTAAATTGCCCCTTAATTGGAAAAACGAATTGGATACCCTAAATTTAAAAAAAAGTGAGAATGTAACCATCTCACCATGACATTTAATAGCAATACCATCACTGAATCCCTCACTATTATTGTGATCGCAGACCAGACCTCAACAGTGGCTAGCATACTGGACCAAAATCCCAATACTTTAAAAAAAAAATTGTAATACTGTGGAAAGAATACTTCGCTCCAGGAGTGATTGCATGAAGAAATAGGGATTTGGTATTTTTAAACAAAACTTTATTATTAATATACTATTCAACTCTTCGACATCACACCTGAAAATAGCTTACAATTACTCCTTAAACAATACTACTCAATACAGTAAATATAATACCCTTAATTACTATCTCTATTCCCAATTAAACAACAACCTCCCCGACAGCCTCCCCGAACAGGCGCCGGAATGTGGTGACTAGGGGTTTTTCACAGTAACTTCATTTGAAGCCTACTTGTGACAATAAGCGATTTTCATTTTATTTTCATTTTTTCAGGAAAGGAAAGAACATATTGCTCTCAATCCATCCCAGATCCTAATGGCACAAATTAATATTTGCTTCCAGAACAGATTTGGCTCCTGTTAGAACCCCCAAAGACCCTGGCTGGATGTTTTCAAAAAGCTGTTTCAACTGTTTTGTTTCAGCTTTCCCCTCGTCCTCAGACAAGTCTGCTCTACTTCAAATACTATTGCTTTTTTTTAACTATCCTACTGTGAGCAAAATACCTTACTTATGGTCTAAATGGATAGCCAGATTAGAATTCAACTCAAAATGCTTTCTCAAAATGTCTGCATACATTAGCTCCACCCAGCAATCTGCCATTTCTGTTGCTAATCTCGCAGTTTTAACACTCTGCTTTTCCATGTGAGTTCTCATTACATCAGGAATTGAATTTTTACAGTCCTCCAAAATTATAATTTCTCCAAGAGCTTCATAGAGTTTGGTCTATTTTCAAAGTTGGATAGCATTACTCTGTTTGCTCCTTTCAAACTCTATGTATGTTTGACCAGATTCTTTCATTACATTTCTAAACCTTTGTCTATAGGCTTCAGGCACTAGTTCATATGCACCTAAGATGGATTTTTCACCTCCTCATATGTCCCAAATACCTCCTCTGATAGTGATGCAAACACTTCACTTGCTCTAGCTACCAACTTTGTTTGAATCAGTAATACCCACATGTCCTGTGGCCATTTCATTTGTTTAGCCACCTTCTCAAATGAAATGAAAAAGGCTTCTACATCCGTCTCATCAAACCTTAGCAATGCTTGGACAAAAATGAAATAGATCCCTACCAAACCTTCGACTACAAAGCCCTTGCTCTTTCTCACTATCCTCATCACTATCCTTAGACTGTACTTTTCTCTTTACCTCCGCTAATTTTAACTGACATTCACTTTTCTAGGCCAGTTTCTGAAGTTCAAAGTCTCTCTCTTTTTCTTTTTCCTTTCTCTCCTTTTCTTTTTCCCTCATTGCAAATTCAAGCTGCTTTAATTCTTTTTCATGTTCAAGCTGTTTCATCCGTAATTGAATTCTTGCCATTTCCAATGATTCTGACTGTGTCTCAGGCAATTTTAAATGCTCAGCTACCGCCGCAATTACTTCTACTTTCCATACTCTGTCAAGGAATGTTAACTGTAATATTTTTGCCAATTCTAAGAGCCTTGTTTTTGTCACTGTTTGTAAGGTACTGCGTGTGATCACCTCCACCCCCAAAAACTTCAGAGCCTCTGAAAGAGCCATTGTCCACAACACACTCCCAATTTAAACTTGAATACAACACCTGAAAAGCAACACAAATATGCTCACCCCTCACTGTATTTGAGTTCATGAAGCCAACCCAATCATGAAATATAGACTTTTATCCGACGAGCCCCCAATTTGTTATGGGCCAGGGCTTAGAAACTCCAAAGTATCTTATGAAGTTCACCTGACCTATAACTCTTACGTTGAATTTGGCTAGGATGAGCATAAGAGCCTTCACTTCAGGTGTGATTCATCAGATTTCTGAGGCACTTTTATCAAAACAAAGTTTATTATAAGAATGTAGTTAACATATATAAAACAGAGCAAGAATTTGTTATCAATTACAAACATAAAGAAAACACAACAGCTGCAGTAATTTATGTATATAACTCTGAATGAATCCCCCTTAGTAGCTGTTCCAATTTAATACAAAATCCAATAAACCAAAACCCCTTTCAAGGTTGTGAAGACATTGAGTAAATTTGAGGAGATGGACAGATTTTTAATTAGTAATGGGTTGAATGGTTATGGAGAATGGACAGAAAAGTGGAGGTGGGGTCGAGTGGAGATCAGCCATGATCGTATTGAATGCCGGGGCGAACTCGAGGGGCAGCATTGCCTACTCCTGGTCCTAGTTCTTATGTACCGTGCTGTCCCCCAGAATTCCAAACACCCCAGAAGTTTGAGAACATTACCACTCCACAGGACACCCGAACATTTGATGGACCAGAGTCTGCAGATTTACCTCTCCAGGCTTTGGATACACAGGGACGTGTGAGTTAAGGCTACATCTTGAGACCCGTAGACTTGATCGCAGCCATGGATGGCCACTCTCCGCACTGCCTCATTATGCATCAGGCTGAGCGGAGAAGGTCATTGAACCTTTTCTGACTCTGGGTTGAGGTTCTCTGGACAACGTCAAGCCCACTCACCTCTGCTGCCACCTCGCTCCAGGCCTTCGTCATGAGAAGGGGTGACCTCCTTCTCCCACTCCTCGGCATTAGCACATCCTTCCTTTATGTGACTGCCTTCACCAGGGAGGCTGTCATCCGGGCAAGAGGGTGCTTGCTGCCCACCCAAACTCCCCTCTCATCTGCAATGGCCTCTTGCTGCTACCATTGCTCTGACAGGCATATTTCTGCGGCCTGTGGAGGCCTCTTTTGAGGTTTGCGGTGGACCTGCTCCCCCAATTCAACTGCAATTCGTGCTGGCTGCCACTCAATTGTCAACCAGCGTAATATTGTGAATTTCAATTGGGTTCCGGCAGGATCGTGATCCGTGGCCGTTTTCAGTTCCACCTGTCGACTGCACCCGTGAAGAGTGAAATTCCAACCTATGACTTTCTTTTTTAAGAAAAAATTTGAGTACCCAATTCATTTTTCCAATTAAGGAGCAATTTAGCGTGGCCAATCCACCTACCCTGCATATCTTTGGGTTGTGGGGGTGAAACCCACGCAAACACGGGGAGAATGTGCAAACATTGTGAGAATATGCAGACAGTGATCCAGAGCTGGATGAAATCTGGGACCTTGGCGCCATGAGGCAGCAATGCTAACCAACCTGTGACTTTCTGGCTGTATCCGTCCCGGGTCCCTGTTATCAGTATTGGTACTGCCACGCTATTGAATACACACTGAGAAATCAGTGCTTTTACTCCGTTGGTGACATTGAATCGTTCACAATTCAAATAGAAAATGCTAAATGGCAACTTTATCCTTCAGGGCCTGGTTCCACAAGGGAATATCTAGTTTAGTAAACCATTTTGAATATAATCATTAAGGTCATCTGAACAATTTCTCAGATCTAAGATGGGAAAAAATGGCACCAGAAAGTGCTGATCAGTCCATACCTTCCAGAAACCCATGTATAATTTATGCCATCATAGACTCTTTCCAATTTATTCCCAGTCCACAGGGAGCTGAATAACCTCAGGTAATGGGTAAAACTGTGAAATTTCTGCTTGATCTCCCAAGTTCATCAACATAACAAGAACCTAGAGAATATTCAATGTTTAGGGCTTATATCTTACTTCAATCACTGTGATTAATAAGGAAAATTAGAATAAATAGAATTCTCTGATTTATGCATTTGTCTACCTTTTTGTTAAACTGGAGGAGATGGTGATGTGGTGGTCATGTCACTGGACTGGTAACCCAGATTAATGCGCCGGGGACAGTGGTTCAGATCCTACAGTGGCAATTGGTGAATTTGAAACTCAATTAATAAAATAAACCTGGGCCTACCTTTTCTATTCCCTTCCGCCTCAGGAATTGTTGCGGGGGCGGCGGACAATTTGAAGAGCCATCAAAAAGAGCGCTGACTTTGGGTGAAAATTTCCAGCCCTGTAACATGCGGGACTGGCCAATCCCACCCCTAGTATTGGAAACTAGCTTTAGGAATGGTGCGCACCAAACTTTCAGCAATTGTTGTTAAAAACCCATGTGATTCACTCATGTCAGTTAGGGAAAGAAATTGGCCATCGTTGCTTTATGAAAGGCAATGGAGTCAGTCGAATAAAAATAAAGTATTGGTTTATTCACAACAGAAGCGTATATACACACACAGGATACGGTGAGGCTTCACCAGCCCTTTCTCTCTGGAGGCCTGTTCTAACCAGGCCATCCTTATATATCAACAGTCACCACTCCGTAATTAATGGGAGAGTTCATACTTCTCGGGCCACACGGGGACTATCATCAAACCTGTTCCCTGTGCTTCGTGCGGGATATTACACCCTCTCCCCCCCCCCCCCCCCCCCCTCACCCTCACCCCCCCCCCCCCCCCCAAGTCCGAAGACCCCCTCAGGGGAAGACGATGACGATAAAGATGATGAGAAGTCAAAAGAGGTCAGGTAAACTGATGGTGCTGAAGGAAAAGAAGAATCCAGCTCCGGCCCCGCGGGCTGTGGGTGGCGCAGGCATTTCGGCCGAGGCACTCATATACCCTGTGGCAAACTGGAATAGCCGGAGTTTAGCGAACCAGGGAACGACGCTTTCGCCTGGAACAGAGGGGCAGAGAACCTGCAGGTGGTGGCCAGGTCAAGACATTCAGGTCGAATTAATAGCGGAATCCGAAGACTATACATCTGGCATTTCGGTATCCCGAGGAGAAGAGGATGGCCACAGCAGAGCAGGCAGCGGAGGTGATGCAGTTGGCAATGGCGGGGTGGATCATTCATGAAAATGCGTCCCAGTGCTTGGATCGCAGGCAAGGACCACCAAGATTACGGCAGAGGTGCAGGTGAATGGGCACAAATGTGGTCGCGCACACACACCTGATACAGGTCAGATATCGTTCGACTTCATGGCGGCGGCGAGCTCCTTGCTCGTGAACAAGGCCCCGTTATCTGTAATTAGGGCCTCCAGCAAACCGTGTGTGCAGAAAGAGGCATGATTCAGGCTATTCCAGATTTAGTATTGTGTAATGAGGCGGGATTAATTAATTGGATTGGATTTTGTTTATTGTCACCTGTACCGAGATACAGTGAAAAGTATTTTTCTGCGAGCAGCTCAGCTGATCATTAAGTACATGAAAAGAAAAGGAAATAAAAGAAAATACATAATAGGACAACACAAGGTACACAATGTAACACCGGCATCAGGTGAAGCATACAGGGGTGTAGTGTTAATGAGGTCAATCTATAAGAGGGTCGTTTAGAAGTCTGGTAGCAGCGGGGAAGATGACCACATAGTTAAGGATCCTTAGGAAAGATTGATCATAACTCCGTCAGAGTCCGGAGAAGGTGTGTGACGGTGCTTCTAATCACGAGGTTGCTATCCTGCAGTCTCGTGTGGTTAATTTCAAAGCTCAAGAAATCACAGGTAGTGATTTCACAATTTGTGTTATCTGAGTCTGCCTTCATCAGTGGAAGAGGGAGTAGAAACTGATCTCAGCGATCTCTTTTCAAGCTCAAGCAGGGGATGTGGGCATCGCTGGCTCGACAAGCATTTATTGCCCATCCCTAATTGCCCTTGAGAAGGTGGTGGTGAGCTTCTTTCTTGAACTGCTGCAGTCCATGCGGTGCAGATATAAAAAAAAAAGAGAAATACATTGTTTAATTAAGGACTGCTATCAAGAGCATTCTTTCTTCCCACTTCAGTTTCACAATGCACAGTTCATTCCTCAATATTTTTAAAATTAGACCGAGAGAAGAAATAACTCTTAGAAATTTGGATTAAAGATTTAAACTAGCTTTGCAAAAAGTTATCATAGAATCATAGAATTTACAGTGCAGAAGGAGGCCATTCGGCCCATCGAGTCTGCACCGGCTCTTGGAAAGAGCACCCTACCCAAGGTCAACACCGCCACCCTATCCCCATAACCCAGTAACCCCACCCAACACTAAGGGCAATTTTGGACACTAAGGGCAATTTAGCATGGCCAATCCACCTAACCTGCACATCTTTGGACTGTGGGAGGAAACCGGAGCACCCGGAGGAAACCCACGCACACACGGGGAGGATGTACAGACTCCGCACAGACAGTGACCCAAGCCGGAATCGAACCTGGGACCTTGGAGCTGTGATGCAATTGTGCTACCCACAAGGCTACCGTGCTGCCCTAACCGTGCTGCCCTTATGAAAGTATAATTTGCTGTTCTAGCAACTGGAGACCTAGTAAGGAAGTAGTCCCAGTCCCTTCAGTAGAATACATCATGTAAATGAGAAAATAGTGAATAAAATTTATTTTACAACCTTTCACAAGAGCAGACACTCATAACAAGTGCTGAAGACAATGATCTGGCATGTTGAAGCAGCAATGGGAAAGAGTTGCTGAATTCCGATTTGTAACAGGATGAAACATACCAATGTGAAACTTCTCTATTCTTACTTTGCTCGACAGCCATGTACTACATGCCTCACTACGGTCTTCAAATTCCCCCTGTGTGATATTGGGGTGGCACAGTAGCTGGCACTGTTGCTTCTCAACGCCAGGGACCCGGGTTCGATTCCCGGCTTGGGTCACTGTCTTTGCGGAGTCTACACGCTCTCCCCGTGTCTGTGTTGGTTTCCTCCAGGTGCTCCGGTTTCCTCCCACAAGTACCGAAAGACGTGCTTGTTAGGGGAATTGGACCTTCTGAATACTCCCTCTGTGTACCCAAACAGGCGCCGGAGTGTGGCGACTAGGAGATTTTCACAGTAACTTCATTGCAGTTTTTTATGTAAGCCTATTTGTGACACTAATAAAGATTGTTATTATTTATTACTGTATAAACACTTAGCACAATTCATATCAAACCTCTTTGTCCAGTCTTACAATGGAACCAGTTCTTGCACCAATCGGTTAATATAAAGGCATGTGTGTTCAATGAGAAGTAAACATTCCTGATCTGCTGGCTAAGCTACTTCAATGGTAGGCACATGTTGCTGAAAAGAAGTGCCCTGAATGTTAAATGGATAAACCGTTACATTTCTCATCTGCATTTGCGAGAATGTGAGTCAGATCATGATCGATTCTTGACTAACAAGGGAATCAAAGGATGTTGGGGGTAGGTGGGCTAGTGGCCACAAGCTAATCAGTCGTGATCTTATTAAATGGCAGAGCAGGCTCAAAGGGCCGAATGGCTTACGCCAGGTCCTAATTCATATGTTCATTGGCTCGTATTGCCACAACCTGAAGCTAAAATTTATCAAAGCCATTGAATGGGAAACGCTTTTAGATAAGGGAAATAGTGAACAAAAGAAACGTTCTCTTTCTTAAAAAAAAATAATAGCACAATTGAAATTGGTTTCTCAGGGTGAAATTAATTAATTTCAATTTTGCCTTGATTTCGGTGAATGTCCCTTGGAAATTATTTGGTCATTGATTTTTTGTGGTTCCAGTTCATTGGGATCAGTTTCCTCTTCCTCTGATGAAGACAGACTCAGATGACACAAATTGCAAAATCATTACCTGTGATTTCTTGTTTTATAAACTTGTTGGATGAATACCACAGTGAATAATTATAGTCTTTGACGTGATTTGGGTGTAGCTGATCGGGCCAGCATTTGTTGCCCATTCCTAATTGCCCTTGAACTGAGCGGTATGCTAGGCCATATCAGAGGTCAGTATAAGAGTCAACCACAGGGCCGCACATGGCCCAGTGGTTAGCACTGCAGCCTCATGCGCCAAGGTCCCAGGCTCTGGGTCACTGTCCATGTGGAGTTTGCAGATTCTCCCTGTGTCTGCGTGGGCTTCGCCCCCACAACCCAAAGATGTGCAGGGTAGGTGGATTGGCCACACTAAATTGCCCCTTAGTTGGAAAAAATTATTGGGCACACTAAATTTATTTAAAAAAATAAGAGTTAACCACATTGCTTGGGATAGGTCTGGAGTCACCTACTGCAAACAGGGAAAGTCAGTGGGGGCCTGGCTCTACTGAACCTACAATACTACCACTGGGCAGCAACGGCAGAAAAAGTGAGGTGCTGGGTACAAGAACCCGACACAGATTGGTACAAATGTAAAGGAACAACCCTCCGGGCCATGGCCACAGCACCACTCCCATCATCCTCAACAAGGTACACAACGAGCCCAGTGGTAGCGGTCAAGCTGAGAACGTGGACCCAGTTGAGACAGCAGTTCGGGATAACCAAAATGTCCCCTATAGCCCCCAACTGCGGCAATCACAGATTCCCCCCAGCCATGCTAGATACCACCTTCAAAAGATGGAGGCGGGATGGGGACACTACGTAGGGTGCAGACTGGCGACACTGGACGAACTGACGAGGAAGTGGAAACTAGCAAAAGGACAGGAATTGAGACACCTCCAAATAAAGCACTTCCTCCGCAAAAAGACAGTAGGGTACCCAGGGGCCCCAGAAAGCATACTACCAGAGGACCTGATGGGCACAAGCAGCGAGAAGGGGGGACTATGTGGGAAAGTATACGGACAGCTACTGGACAGAGCCCGAACACCACTGGACAGGACCATGAACTGGGGACAGAGGTGAGATGGGGACTCGGGAGTGAAGCACTGAGCAGGGTGAACTCCACCTGCTCCTGCGCAAGGCTAAGCCTAATGCAGCTCAAAGTGGTGCACAGAGCGCACCTTACCAGAACCCGAATGAGCAGGTTCCTCCCAGAGGTGGAGGACAAATGTGAGCGGTGCCAGAGGGGCCCGGCCAACCACACACTCATGTTTTGGGCTTGCCCCAAGCTTGCTGGGTTCTGGACAGCCTTCTCCGAGGCAATGTCCAAGGTTGTGGGGGTAAGGGTGAAGACATGCCCAATTGTGGTAATCTTCAGGTAATCGGAGCAGTCATAGTTACACATGGGCAAGAGGGCTAACGCCCTTGCTTCCGCTACCCTAATCGCACGCCGGAGAATCCTGCTCGGCTGGCAATCGGCAACACCACCCACAGCTGCAGACTGGCTCGCTGACCTCTCGGAATTTCTCCACCTGGAGAAGATTAAGTACGCCATCCGATGGTCAGAGGAAGGCTTCCTGGATACTTGGGGGCAGTTCGGCGGTCTGTTCTAAAACCTGTTTGAGGCCAACAACGAGGAGTAAGCCAGGGGGAAAAAAAAGATTAAGAACCAAAGGACTGTGCAACCCGCGGGGGGGGAGGAAAATGGGGAACCCACAAGAGAAGAGGAAGGACGCTGAATCCAATGGGGGGTGGTGTGAGGGGGGGGTGGGGTGGAGGAGGAGGAAGGGGGGATATCATAGACCGATCCAGAGGGCAGCAAAATGTACATACAGTTAGTCAAATGAAGGGCAAAATAAACCTCACTGTAAAATAAAGCAAATTAGCGCGGGCAAGAAAAATGTTATGTATACAAGCAACAACTGTTTATAAATATTTAAAAAGCCAATAAAAAGAAGAAAAAAAAGGTCTGGAGTCACCTGAAGGTCAAAACGGTAAGGATGGCAGATTTCCTTCCAGCAAGGACATTAGTGAACTTGGCAGGTCTTTACGACAGTTCATGAACGTTTCAAAGCCATTCTTACTGAAGCTAGGGAGGTCTTGTGGTGCAGTGGGCAGTGTCCCTGTGGGCCAGAACTTCCGTGTTTAAGTCCCAATCCCGGACTTGAAGACCAATGAAGGTGTGTTCATTACGCGGTGAAATAGATTGAGTGTGTCAACCTGCAAATCCTTCCAAACATGCCAATGACTGGCGTTAAGAGTGGGAGAGTCCCCTGGTCAGCCATGTTTGATGTGGAATGGAGCGCCTCAAGCTATAAGCCCCTGGCGACAGACCAGTGACCTGTTCCGTGAATTACTAGCTATGGAAACAGATACAAGTCTGCCTTAGTGCACCACTAGGTGCGGAAAGAGAATTGGAATTGCTGAAATTAGTTTTCAATTTTGCATGTTTTTATTTTATTAATTATTTGTTGAATGCAATGCCAGGCCTTTGACTCTTCTTTTCACATTTGTAATTATGGGTGCGATCTAACCGAATTGCAACCCCCTCACCCTAATCCTCATGCGGAGCACTTTTAGTTGGGTGTTTCCCAGCGCTCGCAGCACCGAGAAAGACCACGCTATCGATGGGACTCTGTTGCAATATGGGGTCTCAGCGGGGAATGCTCTGCCGAAGCTGCACTTAGTCCCGTTTCCAGCACTGCGGAATTTGGCTTGGCAGAATTCCGCAGTGCAGGTGGAGATCAGGACACCATTTTTAAATGGTACCCTGAATTCTCAACTCCCCCCAACTCGGCCCACGGACTGCCCAAAGCCCTAACTCACCGATAAGGGTGACCTCGGGGGCCACCCTGAACCCACCTCATATGGACCGCCTGATCCACTACAAGGCATGGGCACAATGCCAACCTGGTGCCCAGGTGGCAGTGCCCTTCTGGCGGTGCCAGGGTGACACCAGTAATGCCAATGTGCCATCCTGCCCGGACGCCAACCACCTGGGCGTCTCCGATTCCCTAGGAGGCAGAGGCAGAGATCCTGCTTCAGATTGGCCAGCAGCTCTGTTGTCCGAGTAGCACTAGTGGCAGCAGTGGCCAGGACTGGACCACAAATAGTCCTCATGTTCTAAATCCAGGAGTCAGGATGAGGTAAGTGCAGGGAGTCCAATGGTGAGAAGGGGAGATGAGGCCCAGGGTGATAGGGAAACAGTTTTCATAGGACAAGACAAGTTGGTGGAGCAGATAGGCGACACATGAAGTTTAATGTGGAGAAGTGTGAGGTGCTGTGTTGTAATAGGAAGAGCATGGACTGACAATACAAAATAAGGGGTACAATGCTTAAGGGAATGCAGGAGCAGAAGGAACTGTGTATGTGTGTGTGTGTGCGCAGTGATCGTTGAAGGTGGCAGGACAGGTGGAGAGAGAAGTTAACAAAGCATATAGTATTCTGGGCATTATTAATAGGGGTATAGAGTACAAAAGCAAGGAGGTTATGCTGAACTTATACAATCACTGGTTAGACCGCAGTTGGAATATTGTGTACCGTTCTGGGTACCACACCATAGGAAGGATGTGAATACATTGGAGAGAGTGGAGAAGAGGTTTACAAGAATGGTTCCAGGGATAAGAAAAGTCAGTTATGAGGATAGGTTGGAGAGGTTGGGACTGTTCTCCTTGGAGAGAAGAAGGCTAAAGTGGAGATTAGATTGAGATGTTCAAAATCTTAAGCGGGGTCTGGACAGAGTACAAAGAACAAAGAAAAATTACAGCACAGGAACAGGCCCTTCGGCCCTCCAAGCCTGCGCCGATCCAGATCCTCTATCTAAAACTGTCGCAAAATAGATAGGCTGTCGCAGCGTAGATAGGCTCGTAAAAGGACCAAGAACAAGAAGGTACAGATTTAAGACGATTTGTAAAAGAAGCAACTATGATGTAGGAAGAAACGTTTTCAACAGCAAGTGATTTGGATCTGGAATACCCCGCCTGCAAGTGTGGTGGAGACATGTTCGGTCGAGGCATTCAAGAAAACATTAGGGCGGGATTCTCCCAGCCCTGGGCCGGGCCGGAGAATCCCCGCGACCGGGCCACGCCGGCTCTCAGTGGTTGGCGCGGCGCCGGTCGCGGGCTGCACTACGTGGCCGGCCCGCCGATTCTCCGGCCGAGCGGCCGTGAAAACAAATAGGAGTCCCGCCAGCGCCGTCCACACCTGCTCGCAGCCGGCGGGAACTCTGCGTGCAAGGTTCAGGTTGCGGCCTGTGAGGGGGGGGGAAGGGGGCTCCGACCCCGGGAGGGGCCTCCAATGCGGCTTGGCCCGCGATCGGTCCCAACGAGCGGCGGGCCGGCCTCTCTGTCCCCCGGCCTCTTTTCCTATGCGCCACTCCTGTACTCCTGCGCCATGTTGTGTCGGGGCCACTGCGCGAATTGTGCGCGGATCCCGCGGCGCACAGTTCACGCCTTAAATCTGTACCTTCTTGTTCTTGATCCTTTTACGATCCTTTTACCCCTGTAGGGGCCAGAATTACTCCTGGCAGCGGCCTGTTCACGCCGTCGTAAAACGCGACGCCGTTTACGATGGCGTGGACACTCTGCCGCGGGATGGGAGAAGCCCGCCCCATATGATTATTTGAATAGAAACAATGTGCAAAGTAATGGGGAAAAGGCAGGAGAATGGCACTAAGTCATAATGCTCATTTGGAGAGCTGGTGCAGGACAATGGACTGAATGGTCACCTTCTGTGCCATCAGAATTGTGTGACCTTGTGACTCCACCTCCTGAATTCTTCCCACCAATCACAAAATTGAGGCTAGGCAGGAATCAGCCGTAGCCACTTAAGAGCTTCAATTGGGGCGCAGGCACCCAGGCTGCCCTTGGCCTCGCCCGCACACCCCTTGTAAAATTGTGGACAGGTCAGAATTTTACAGGATCTCCAGTCAGCAAACCTGCCATTGGGAGACCGTAAAATTCAACCCTATGTCTACGTTTATATAATCACGAATGCCATATATTATTTTAAGAAAGTAGGCAGGATAAACAAAGGAACATGTACTGGTACTGAAAAATTAATAAATATTGTCGATATTAATGATACATACCTTTCTCCAGCCTATTTCTTACTCAGTATCCAGCGCATCTTTTCAAATCTCCAAATATCAATTTTCCTTTTTGCCAAACATATTTTGAGAAGTGGCAGGTGCCAGTGAATTTGCCTATGAATATTTACCAACTCAATAGAATCCACAGGGAAAATATTCCTTTGTTCATTATAGCCAAATCACGAACAAGCATTTCTGATTTCATTATAAATAGTGAACAGTGTGAATTTTCCTACAACATGATTTAATTTCAATTAAATTCTGAATTTTAAATACAAAAATTACAAGGATTTCAAGTATAGATTTGATTGGGTACAATAGTCAGAAGTAATTGACAAAAGTACAGTGTAATCATTCAAACAAAAACTGATCCACTGCTACTGCCACCAAATTTTAATTTTATATGTGATCTTAATATTACTCTGAATATAGTCAGTTGAAAAGTATAACAGAAAAGAATTAGTCACTAAAATCTGTCTTCATAGTACGGCTGGTCTCAGTTTTCTATGCCAATCAGCCATTCCTGCCATACGTGAGTAACCACCATGAAGCGAACATTGGTTTGGTGACCAGGGCGACCCTCTCTATACCTGTCTATTAAATTATATCACCAGGACTATGAGGGAAGTGTATCATGTGATCCACTTTTTGTTTCACTTTTGTTTTGGGCAGAACGTACTTATTCTGATGTCTTCAAGTTTTCCACAATGTACAACTGTCCTCAAATGCCTAGTCTCAATAAATGAACCCACAACGTGTTTACCCTATCCCTTATTAGCAATTAAGTAGAATATCATTATAATAACATGACAATGAATGCTATCCATGAGCTGACCAGGTGCAGGCAGCACACTTACAGGGAGAGCTATTCTCCCATCAGGAAAGCCATGGAGCAGACCATTGCTATTACTTCTGTTTGGGAAGAGTCGTCCACTGGAGTGTGTCAATTTCATGGTAATCAGTCTGCCCTCGATGGCCTTTTTTTCAGAAGGGTGAAGTCACCTCCAGGCCTTCAGCATGAACCTCGAGAAAAAGAACAGGAGGCAGCATCCAGGATCCTTTCACTCTAGACAGGATACTCAGGCACTGGTTCGTCTAAAATCTCCACAATTCCACCTCGTTCCGAGGCGGGATTTTCTCCGTCCCCGCGGCGTATTTCTCGACGGCAGGAGGCAACCTGCCGTTGGCGGGATTTCCTGGTTTCACGGCTGTCAATGGGACCTCCCATTAAATCCATCTCCCGCCGCCGGGAAACCCACAGTGGGGATGCACCACCTGTGGGCCGGAAGATTCCGTCAGCGTGAAGATCGCTCGCCTCCAGACCGCCACATCGTCCACTTGGCCACAATCTTGAAATAAAAGACACCGTAGAAAAACCTTCATAATTTTATCCAACAATACTTCCAACGATAGGTACAAAACTGAACTATTCACCCTTGTGCATTCCCTTAGTGTCTGTTTTGTGACTTCCTTTGCCTGGGCTAGTGTCTCCGACATTGTTATTCAGCGCAGTATGCTGCTGATTTTCACTGTGGGAGACTGCATATGTCTTTGGAGCTCTGGGTCTTGAGGGCCAGGCTTCAGATTGTACTATCTCAGCAGGGGCAGCAGCAGTCTTGGTTGACTGGCTGAGAGGCAACAGCAAGGGCACCGGTGGAACAGCACTGGGGTGGGGGGGGGGCATGAATGCTGTTCTCCTGAGAAAGGACAGCAGGTTCCTGCTCCACGGAGATACTGTCACTCTCCCATGGTGGCATCTCATCAATCTTAATAGTGTTCTGCCACAGTTTTCTGCATTACTGTGTGATGCACGATCAATTAAACTCAAAGTCGAGGTTGTAACATAACTGACGGCTTTAATCGACTAGAACTGTTCCCCAGCAGCCTCGGTACAGAAAGTGAGGGCTGGGACGGCACCGGTTCTTATACCCCGCCCGTCAAGGTGGAGCTACGTACCAACAGCCAATGGTAAACGCCTAGGTTTAACCAATGGTCTTCGGCCTCTTGGGTACTGTAATACCTGATAATACCACATTCACCCCCTGTTAAAAAAGAGTCCAGTGGGGGTGGTGGCCAGTGGTTACAATTGCATCTACATGGTATGATCAAATATGGAGGTACTGTGATACCTCTTTACAGAGTTGTTGAGAATATTTTACAAGCATGGAAGATAAATACATTCAGTGTACGTTTATGGTTATAGTTACAGTGAAACAATCAGTCGGTCGGGTGGCCTGGTCGTCCTCCTGGATTGTCTGGGCTTCGGTGGTGATTCTGGTGGGGTTCCGGACGTCTGCGACTCCGGGAGTGTGGCCTCAGTCTCCATGGCAGCTTTGTCACCCCTGGACGGCGCTGGTGGGGCCAACAGTTGGGCCGAGAGGGGGGAGCCTGTAGGGGGCGTCGGTGGGTGCGATGGCCTAGGTAGGAGTGGCGAGAGGACTGACACCCCAGTGAGGTGCCGTGGGGGGGGGGGGGGGTGGTTCGGGTGCGCGTGGGGTTCGGCGGGCACCAGGTCCTGGAGGGAGACTATCTTGCCGGCCGTCAGGGAACGTCACGTAGGCGTACTGGGGGTTAGCGTGCAGCAGGTGGACCCTCTCGACCAACGGGTCCGACTTGTGCGCACGCAAGTGCTTCCGAAGCAGGATGGGTCCGGTTGTCGCTAGCCAGGTTGGGAGCGAGATCCCGGCGGAGGACTTCCTGGGGAAGACAAGGAGACGTTCATGAGGTGTCTGATTGGTAGTTGTACAGAGCAGCGACCGGGTGGCCTGGAGGGCTTCCGGGAGGACTTCTTGCCAGCGGGAGACTGGGAGATTCCTGGACGGTAGGGCCAGTAGAACGGTCTTCCATACCGTTCCGTTCTCCCTCTCTACCTGCCCGTTTCCCCGGGGGTTGTAACTGGTCGACCTGCTTGAGGCGATGCTCCTGCTTGAGGCGATGCCCTGTCACTGTGTATGTACGCACGGAAACCAAACAGTGTAAAGATACCCTGGAGGGCCTTGATGACGGTGTTTGCGGTCATGTTGGGGCAGGGGATGGCGAATGGGAACCGGGAGTACTCGTCAATCACGTTCAGGAAATATGTGTTGCGGTCGGTGGAGGGGAGGGGGCCTTTGAAGTCCATGCTGAGGCGTTCAAAGGGACGGGAAGCCTTTATCAGGTGCGCCCTCTCTGGCCGGTAGAAGTGCGGTTTGCACTCCGCGCAGATTTGGCAGTCCCTGCTGACTGTCTTGACCTCCTCGATGGAGTAGAGCAGATTGCGGGTCTTAATGAAGTGGAAAAAAACGAGTGACCCCCCGGGTGGCAGAGGTCCTCGTGGAGGGCTCGGAGGCGGTCCACTTGTGCGGTGGCACACGTGCTGCGGGACAGGGCATCGGAAGGCTTGTTTAGCTTCCCAGTACGGTACAAGATCTCATAGTTGTAGGTGGAGAGTTCTATCCTCCACCGTAAGATCTTGTCGTTCTTTATCTTGCCCCGCTGTGCATTATCAAACATGAACGCCACCGACCGTTGGTCAGTGAGGAGAGTGAATCTCCTGCCGGCCAGGTAATGCCGCCAATATCGCACAGCTTCTACTATGGCTTGCGCCTCTTTTTCGACAGAGGAATGGCGAATCTCTGAAGAATGGAGGGTACGGGAGAAGAAGGCCACGGGTTGGCCCACTTGGTTGAGGGTGGTGGCCAGAGCTATGTCGAACGCATCCCTCTCGACCTGGAAGGGGAGGGACTCGTCGATGGCGCGCATCGTGGCCTTTGCAATACCTGCTTTGATGCAGCAGAAGGCCTGGCAGGCCTCCGTCGACAGGGGGAAGGTTGTGGACTGGATTAGGGGTCGGGCTTTGTCTGCGTAGCTGGGGACCCACTGTGCGTAATAACTGAAAAACCCGAGGCAGCGCTTCAGGGCCTTGGGACAGTAAGGGAGGGGGTACTCCATAAGGGGGCGCATGCGTTCAGGGTCGGGACCTATAACTCCATTTCGCACTACGTAGCCGAGGATGGCTAGGCGGTCGGTGCTAAATACGCATTTATCCTTATACGTTAAGTTAAGGATTTTCTCGGTCTGGAAACATTTCCGGAGGATGGTGTCGTGGTCCTGCTGGTCATGGCCGCAGATGATGACATCCAGATACGGGAATGTTGCACGTAAGCCGTATTGGTCAACCATTCGGTCCATCGCACGTTGGAAGACCGAGACCCCATTAGTGACACCAAAGGGAACCCTTAAAAATTGGTAGAGCCGCCAATCTGCTTCGAAGTGTACTTGCGGTCACTAGTGCGGAGGGGTAGCAGATGGTAAGCGGACTTGAGATCCACCGTGGAGAAGACCTTGTATTGCGCGATCCTGTTCACCAGGTCGGATATGCGGGGGAGAGGATACGCATCCAGCTGCGTAAACCTGTTGATGGTCTGACTGTAGTCAATGACCATCCTATGTTTCTCCCCGGTCTTCACCACCACTACTTGAGCTCTCCAGGGACTGTTGCTAGCTTCAATGACCCCTTCCCTCAGCAGCCTTTGGACCTCTGACCTGATGAAGGTCCGGCCCTGGGCACTGTACTGCCTGCTCCTGGTGGCGACGGGTTTGCAATCCGGGGTGTGGTTCGCAAACAGGGAAGGCGGGTCGACCTTAGGGGTCGCGAGGCCACAGACAGTAAGGGGAGGTATAGGGCCACCGAATTTGAAGGTCAGGCTTTGCAAGTTACATTGGAAGTCCAACCCAAGGAGTGTAGCCGCGCAGAGGTGCGGCAGGACATAAAGGCGGAAATTGTTGAATTTCCTGCCTTGGACAGTGAGGTTTGCTAGGCAGAACCCCTTTATCTCCACCGAGTGTGACCCAGAGGCCAGGGAGATTCTTTGGTTCACAGGGTGGGTAACAAGTGAACAGCGCCTTACTGTGTCGGGGTGTATAAAGCTCTCCGTGCCCCCAGAGTCGATCAGGCAAAACGTCTCGTACCGTTGATGAACATCGTCGTTGTTGCAGTTGCGAGTGTCCGAGGTCGAATTTGGTCCAGCGTCACTGAGGCCAGATGGAGCAGTTGCGGGTTGTGATCAGGCAGCATGTAGTTGGCAGTGCTGGGGGCCTGGGGCCCCATCCAAGATGGCGTCTCCCATGGATCACACATGGTGGTCGGGGTTGGACAAAATGGCGGCAGGGATGGACAAAATTGCGCCGCCCATCCGCCCAGCGTGGTGTCCAAGGGGCAAGATGGCCATGCCCGTGGGTCAGACGTGGCCCTAGGATAGGGGGGTGGCGGTGAGTGCTGGCCGCCTGGGGCCCGAGGGGAAGAGTGCCGCGATGGTCCGGAGTCGCTGGAGACCGTGGCCACGGCTCGTGCCTGGCAGACCCCCACAAAATGGCCCTTCTTGCTGCACCCTTTGCAGATGGAGGTGCGGGCCGGGCAGCACGTGCGGGGATGCTTCGCCTGCCCGCAGAAGAAACAGCGGGTTAGCGGGCCGTCTTACAGCGCAGGCCTGTGGGGACATGGGGAAGGTCAGTGGGGCTGCTGCTGCTGGATGCCACGCAGCCCAGGGGGCCGCCGCGCGGTCGGGCGCATAGGACTGCGCGTTTCTGGAGGCAACATCCATGGACCATGCCAGGGCCCGTGCCTCTCTAAGTCCCAGGGTGTCCTTTTCCAAGAGTTTTTGGTGGATCTCTGAGGAGCTCATACCTGCTACGAAGGCATCCCAGATTAAAAGTTCTATGTGCTCGCTCCCCGAAACTTGCGGGCAGCCACAGTTTCCGCCCAGCACCAGTAGCGCATGGTAGAAGTCCTCCAGCGATTCCCCAGGGCTTTGCCATCAGGTTGCGAGCAGGTGACGTGCGTAGACCTGGTTTACAGGGCGGATATAATGACCTTTTAACAGTTCGATCGCAGCATCGTAGTCCTCCGCCTCCTCGATGAGGGTGAAAATTCCAGGGCTTACTCTCGAGTGCAGAAGATGCAGTTTCTGTTCTCCTGAGGGGGTGCCTCCGGCCATCTCGAGGTAGCCTTTAAAGCACGGCAGCCAGTGCTTAAATATCGCCGCCGAGTTCTCCGCGTGGGTGGAGTTGTAGACACCGGTCCGGCTTGATTCGGAGATCCATTCTTTCAGCTTAAGTGTAGTCGATTAAATTGATGCACAATCAATTAAACTCAAAGACGAGGTTGTAACATAACTGAAGGCTTTAATCGACTAGAACTGTTCCCCAGCAGCTTCGGTACAGAAAGTGAGGGCTTCTGGGTCGGCACCGGTTCTTATACCCCACCCGTCAAGGCGGAGCTACGTACCAACAGCCAATGGTAAACCAATTGGTTTAACCAATGGTCTTCGGCCTCTTGGATACTGTAATACCTGATAATACCACACTGTGAGAGGCTGAAAATCCTTTTGAATGTTGGTATCTGTAGCCATGCAGGCAGTTGTTTGATCCTATGGGACATCAGGCTAAGCTTGAATGGCAATAAGCATGGATGTTTTGACCTCAGTCAGACCTTCCATTGCAGCACTGGGCTGTTGACCAACACCTGCTTGTCCTACTGGAAGCTGAGACATTGACCGTCAGATATTGCATTATGGTTAGCTCCAGAAGTGCTGTCATGGAGTTAATCACCACATCCTCAGGAGAAAGGATGGGCTCCAATTTCTGCGCAAAGCTCTCTGCTGAACTCCTGTGTTCCTTGACTGTGACAGTAGGCCATCTTGGCAGACCTGTCAATATACCACAAATCATTTTGTGCATGCTCATCCATTTTCTCCTGTATGCTTCCCCATCAATGTTCCCTGCAACAGAAAGTGTCCTCGTGGAACTTGGCACGTGTGATATCCTTCGCCTCTGGCCGATGATTTACAACATGCTGATCCAATCTCTAAGTCGGTGCATTGCCGCTATGTGAGCTTGTGGCTGTCTGTGTCAGATGAAAGTGACAGTGTTACCTCATCAGACATCTGCTGCTGCTCAGGCCTTTGACAGCTGCAGTGGCGATCCAGTAACAGGTCTTGGGTATCTGAAAATGTAAATGCAGATGGGGAAGATTGGCATGAGTGTATGGGAAATAGGTGAACTGAAGAGGTCCGTGGCCAAACAAACCTTCACCTTGCAATCCAAGCCAGGTGGCAGAATCAGGCAGAAGTGGGATTTGAGAAGGTGGATAAGGTGCAAACATACTATCATCTTGAATGATCGCAGTGATGCTGGATGCAGTGATCAATACAATGGTCAAAGTCCTCCATAATGCAAAATTCCAGCTGTTCCACAGGGCTCAGGAGGTACAGGCATGCTTGTCTCTTACCGGTTCTGTCTGCTGCCTCCTGTTTTAAGAAATGTTATCCTGCAAGAGATGAGTGTCACTGTTGCACTGTGTTTTGGTAATGTTCCTGCCATAGCTGAATAGCTGGAAGCAAATGGAAGATTGGGATGTTGCTGTGAAACTTGCAGCATTGGGAAATGTGTGAGAGTGAGGCAGACATCAGAATGTTAGCTATGGGTCCCGATTGCTGATAGGTGGGTGATGGGGCTGTAGTGCATGCAGGAAGAATGTGAAGGTGGTGGTGCGGTGAGCAGGAGTTATGTCATAGGACGATGCATTCACTGGCCTTGACAAATTGTGTGAAGTGACCGAACCTTTACTGGCATGGTAGCCAGGCACTTGAGGCCAGACTGCTGGGATTTGTTTCGCTGGCCACCGCTTTCCTTCTCTGTGGTGCACTGACAGCATCCAACCTCTGGGTTGGATGCTCCAGGTTTAATTCCCACTTCAGGATCTGGCGCCCAATGTGCGTGCATTTATAACGTGGCCAATCAAGTTGATTACCAAGCTGTAAATCCTTCCAATCGGCTTGAAGACAGGTATTGACGGTGGGAAGATTTCCTGGTCAGCCATTCTGCAGAGGTCAACGGCAAACCACTGCAGTACTTTTCCAAGCATAATCATGGACCAAGCTAATGGAAGTCCATGGTCGACAATGCCCACTTAGGTACCTGGTGCTGAGAGAGGATGTCTTGAGGACATCGCGAGGTCCTGAGGTAAAAATGAAAAATGGACTTTCACCTGCTAGAGCAAAGCCTCCACTGCTGCCTCAGGAGAACCAGAGAGCTCTCTCTCTCCAGCCTGTTCACTCACTGAACATCCATCTGGCAAAGGAGGCAGTCTGTCTTTGACACAGGTTTATTCACAAAAAACCCAATTATGTACAAGTGCTGACAACTTTTCCCTTTTCCACTCCGCCCCCCCTCCCCCACCTCCCCCTTCCCTCCCTCCCCCACCACCCCGCCCTTGCCCCATCTCCCTGCCCCCCTCCCCCACCTCCCCACTCCCCCACCACCCCCCACCTCCCCCTCCCTCACCACCCCCTCCCTCCCTCCCCACCTCCCCGCCCTTGCCCCACCTCCCCGCCCTCCTTCCCTCCCCCCATCTCCCCACCCTCCTCCCTCTCCCACCTCCCCACTCTCCCTCCCTCCCCCATCTCCCCGCCCTCCCTCCCTCACCTCCCCACCATCCCTCCCTCCCTCACCTCCTGACCTCCCCCTCCCCCTCCCCACCTCCCCCCTCTCACCTCCCCCCTCCCCCACCTCCCCCTCTTCCCCCCCCACCTCCTCCCCTCCCCCACGTCCCTCCCTCCCCCACGTCCCTCCCTCCCCCACCTCCCAGCACTCCCTCCCCCACCACCCGCCCTTGCCCCACCTCCCTGCCTTCCCTCCCCGACCTCCCCGTCCTCCCCTCCTCCCTCCCCACCTCCCCGCCCTACTTCCCTCCCCCGCCTCCCTGCCCTCCCTCCCTCCCCCCCACCTCCACACCCTTGCCCCGCCTTCCCACCCTCACCTCCCCCTCCCTCCCTCCCTCCCTCCCTCACCTCACCACCCTCCCTCCCTCCCTCCTTCCCTCCCCCTCCCTGCCTCCCTCCCCTTCCACCTCACCCCTCCCCCTCCCCCACCTCCCCCTCCCTCACTTCCCCCCCTCCCCCTCCTCCTCCCACCTCCCCCACCACCCCCCCTTCCCCACCTCCCCCTCCCCACCTCCCAGCCCTCCCTCCCCCCTGCCTCCCTCCCCCACCTCCCCCTCCCCAACCCCCCTCCCCCACCTCCCCACCTCCCAGCCCTCCCTCCCCCCCTCCCCCACCTCCCTAACCAGTCTATGCGCTCAACACATGGTGAAGATCTGTGCTGTAAGCTGTAAGCTCTGTCCTTCTGAGAGGCTGCATCCCGAATGAGCGGGAAAACTGATGCTCTCTGTCTTTATAGTGAGTGTGCTCTAACTGGTGATTGGCTGCGGTGTTGTGTGTGTTGATTGGTCTTGTTGTGTATCCATCAGTGTGTGTGTCTGCACCATGATATACTGGTTTTATTATGACATCCCCCCTTTTATAAATAAATATGTGTGTGGCAATAAATAATGTGTGTTGATAATGTTCCGAACTACGTGTGGGGTGCGAAGACATATTTACAGGACTATGCACATGAGAACTAAGCTATTTATATGGGAAGGTGCCTGGTGCAGAGAAGCAGTATGCAACAAGAGTAATGAGATCAACACTATATACAAACCAGGGAAACGATCAAACAAAGCAACGAAACAATTCAGAGAGTCCATAAATTCAAAAAGTTCATAAATTTAGTCTCTGAGGTGGGCGACGAATTCTGGTTGACCGCCTCACGGGTGGGTCGAGAGCCGCCGGTTCAGGAGTGGGCTGGACTGCGTCAAAGTCAGGGGGAGGCAGAGTGACAGGGAGCTCTGCATAGTCCGAGGCAGGGTCAGCAGGAGGGCGAGGCGACACTGGAGGATCACGTGGCGAACGTGGAACGAGACGAAGTGCGCGTCGATTGCGGCGCAGAATAGAGCCATGTGGTAGACGAACCAGGAACGAGCGGGGGGCCACCTGCCAAAGGACAACAGCGGTTGCAGACCAGCCACCATCCGGAAGATGGACGCGGACGTTGTCACCTGGAGCCAGAGCAGGGACATCAGCTGCACGGGCATCATGAGCCGCCTTGTGCTGTGCACGAGACAGCTGCATCCGGCGAAGAACTGGAACGTGGTCGAGGTCTGGGACATGGCTGGACGGCACCGTCGTCCTCAGGGTGCGACTCATGAGTAACTGGGCTGGCGACAGGCCAGTGGACAGTGGGGCGGAGTGATAGGCCAGCAAGGCGAGGTAGAAATCGGACCCAGCATCGGCAGCCTTGCAGAGGAGCCGTTTGACGATATGTACTCCCTTCTCCGCTTTGCCGTTGGATTGGGGGATACAGGGGACTGGACGTCACATGGGCAAAATTGTACCGCCTGGCAAAGTTGGCTGGCGAAGCAGGGGCCATTGCCCGACATAACCGTGAGCGGGATGTCGGGTCGAGCAAAGGTTTCTTTACATGCACGAATGACTGCAGACGAGGTGAGGTCGTGCAACCGTATCACCTCCGGGTAATTCGAAAAGTAGTCCACGATCAGGACATAGTCTCTACCCAGGTCGATGCCCACCTTGGTCCATGGTGATGTGACCAACTCATGGGGCTGTAGGGTCTCACGTGGTTGGGCCGGTTGGAAGCGCTGACAAGTGGGGCAGTTGAGCACTGTGTTGGCTATGTCCTCATTTAAAAAAAAAAAAATTTGTGTACCCAATTAATTTATTTCCAATCAAGGGGCAATTTAGTGTGTTCAATCCACCTACCCTGCACATCTTTGGGTTGTGGGGGCGAAACCCACGCAAACACGGAGAGAATGTGCAAACTCCACACGGACAGTGACCCAGAGCCGGGATCGAACCTGGGACCTCGGCGCCGTGAGACTGCAGTGCTACCACTGCGCCACCATGCTGCCCCTGACTATGTCCTCATTAATGCCGGGCCAGTAAACTGCCTCTCGGGTCTGTCGGCGGCACTTTTCCACGCCAAGGTGGCCCTCGTGTAGTTGTTCCAGGACAAGCTGGCGCATGCTATGCGGGATGACAATGCGGTCCAATTTTAGAAGAACCCCGTCTACTACCGCCAGATCATCTCTGACATTATAGAATTGAGGGCATTGGCCCTTCAGCCACCCGTCCATTAGGTGGCGCATGACACGCTGTAGCAAGGGGTCAGCCGCCGTCTCGCGGCGAATTTGGACGAGGCGTTAATCCGAGGCAGGTAGATTGGAGGCCGCGAATGCCACATGGGCGTCAACCTGGCAGACAAATCCCGCTGGGTCACATGGAGTGTTGACTGCCCTGGAGAGAGCATCAGCAATGATGAGGTCCTTGCCTGGGGTGTATACCAGCTGGAAGTCATATCGCCAGAGCTTGAGAAGAATACGCTGGAGGCGAGGCGTCATGTCGTTCAAGTCTTTCTGTATTATATTGATCAGCCGGCGATGGTCGGTCTCGACGGTGAATTGAGGAAGTCCGTAGACATAATCGTGACATTTAACAACACCGGTCAGAAGGCCCAGGCACTCCTTTTCTATCTGCGCGTAGCGCTGCACCATGGGGGTCATCGCACGCGACGCATATGCAACGGGGGCCCATGGTGAGGCCTCATCACGTTGAAGGAGCACTGCCCCAATGCCGGTGATACACGATCAATGACCACTAAAGCGAGGTTGTAGTCCAACTGAAGGCTTTAATAAGCTGGATGTTTCCCCCAGCAGCTCCGGGACAGAATGAGGGCTGCTGGGGCGGCACGGGTTCTTATACCCCGCCTATCAGGGCGGAGCTATTATACACTCTAGCCAATAGCAAGCATACAGGATCCACCAATGGTACTTTAGCCTCTCAGGTACCGTAATACCTATAATACCACATTTATCCCCTGTTAAAAAAAAGTCCGGCGGGGGTGGTGGCCAGAACCTACAAAACATAACAACATGGTATAATTAGTTATGGAGGTACCGTAATACCTCCATACAGTGTTTAGTAACTATTTACAAGTCTGGTAGCTATGTACATTTGGTTTTATATTTACAGATTACAGGTAAAATGAAGCAATCAGTCGATCGGGGGCCCTGGTCGTCCTCTGTGATCGTCGGAGCCTCAGTGGTGACTCCGGTGGAGGCTCGGGGGTCTGTGACTCCGGGAACGTGGCTTCGATCTCCATGGCAGCTTCGTTACCCCTCGACGGCGCTGGTGGGGAAAACGGCTGACCTGGGAAGGGAGTGCCTGCGGGGGGGCGTCGGTGGGTGGGGGGGGCCTAGACGGGCGGCGGAAGGACCGATCCTCCTGTAAGGTACTGCGGTGGAGGGGAGGGTGGGACTGGTGGCTGGAATGTGCGTGGAGTACCGGCGGGCGACAGGTCTCGTAGGGAGACCGTATCTTGTCGGCCATCGGGGTACGCCACGTACGCCTACTGGGGGTTAGCATGGAGAAGATGGACTCTCTCGACCAACAGGGCCGACTTGTGCGCCCACACGTGTTTTTGGAGCAGGATGGGTCCAGGTGCTGCCAGCCAGGTCAGGAGCGAGGTCCCAGAGGAGGACTTCCTAGGGAAGACAAGGAGACGTGCGCGAGGTGTCTGATTAGTGGTTGTACAAAGTAGTGACCGGATGGAGGGCATCCGGGAGGATTTCTTGCCAGTGGGAGACTGGGAGGTTCCTGGACTGTAGGGCCAGTAGGACGGTCTTCCAGACCGTTCTCCCTCTCTACCTGTCCGTTTCCTTGCTGAGCAGGAATTGACGCAGTTCGTCGCTCATAAAGGAGGACGCCCTATCGCTGTGTATGTAAGCGGGGAACCCAAACAGTGCAAAGATGATATGGAGGGCCTTGATGACGGTGGTTGCGGTCATGTCGGGCAGGGATGGCGAATGGGAACCGGGAGTACTCGTCAATCACGTTCAGGAAGTATGTGTTGCGGTCAGTGGAGGGGAGGGGGCCTTTGAAGTCCATGCTGAGGCGTTCAAAGGGATGGGAAGCCTTTATCAGGTGCTCTGGTCGGTAGAAATGTGGTTTGCACTCCGCGCAGATTTGGCAGTCCCTGGTGGCAGTCCTGACCTCGTCGATAGAGTAGGGCAGGTTGCGGGTCTTGACGAAATGGAAAAAGCGAGTGACCCCCGGGTGGTAGAGGTCCTTGTGGAGGGTTCGGAGGCGGTCCACTTGTGCGGTGGCACATGTGCCGCGGGACAGGGCGTCAGGAGGCTCATTCAGCTTCCCGGGACACTACAAGATCTCGTAGTTGTAGGTGGAGAGTTCGATCCTCCACTGCAAGATCTTGTCGTTTTTTGTCTTGCCCCGCTGTGCATTATCGAACATGAAAGCAACCGACCGTTGGTCCGTGAGGAGAGTGAATCTCCTGCCAGCCAGGTAATGCCTCCAATGTCGCACAGCTTCTGCTATGGCCTGGGCCTCCTTTTCGACTGAGGAGTGGTGGATTTCAGAATCATGGATGGTACGGGAGAAGAAGGCCACAGGTCTGCCCGCTTGGCTGAGAGTTGCCGCCAGAGCTACGTCGGATGCATCGCTCTCGACCTGGAAGGGGAGGGACTCGTCGATGGCATGCATCGTGGCCTTTGCAATGTCTGCTTTGATGCAGCTGAAGGCCTGGCGGGCCTCTATCGACAGGGGGAAAACTGTGGATTGGATCAAGGGACGGGCCTTGTCCACACAGTTGGGGACCCACTGGGCGTAGTAGCTAAAAAACCCTATGCAGTGTTTTAGGGCCTTAGAGCCGTGAGGGAGGGGGAACTCCATAAGGGGGCGCATGCGTTCAGGGTCGGGGCCCATAACTCCATTTTGCACTACGTAGGCGAAAATGGCGAGGCGGTCGGTGCTAAACACACATTTATCCTTATTGGAAGTTAGGTTAAGGATTTTAGCGGTCTGGAGAAATTTTCAGAGGTTGGTGTCGTGGTCCTGCTGGTCGTGGCCGCAGATGGTAACATTATCGAGATACGGGAATGTTGCCCGTAAATCGTACCGGTCAACCATTCGGTCCATCTCGCGCTGGAAGACTGAGACCCCGTTAGTGACACCAAAGGGAACCCTTAAGGAGTGACAGAGCTGCCCGTCTGCCTCGAAGGCAGTGTATTTGCGGTCACTAGTGCAGAGGGGGAGCTGGTGGTAGGCGGACTTGAGATCCACCGTGGAGAAGACCTTATAATGCGCATCCTGTTTACCAGGTCGGATATGCGGGGGAGGGGGTACGCGTCCAGCTGCGTAAACCTGTTGATGGTCTGACTGTAGTCAATGACCATCCTAGGCTTCTCCCCGGTCTTTACCACCACTTCTTGAGCTCTCCAGGGGCTGTTACTGGCTTCAATGACCCCTTCCCTCAGTAGCCTTTGGACCTCTGACCTAATAAAGATCCGGTCCTGGGCACTGTAGCGTCTGCCCCTGGTGGTGACGGGTTTGCAATCCGGGGTGAGGTTCGCAAACAGGGAAGGCGGGTCGACCTTAAGGGTCGCGAGGCCGCAGACAGTAAGGAGGGGGTATAGGGCCGCCGAATTGGAATGTCAGACTTTGAAGGTTACACTGGAAGTCTAAACCCAGGAGTGTAGCCACGCAGAGGTGGGGAAGGACGTAGAGACGGAAATTTTTTAACTCCCTTCCCTGGACTGTGAGGTTTGCTACACAAAACCCCTTTATCTCTGCTGAGTGGGAACCGGAGGCCAGTGAGATTTTTTGATTAACAGGGTGGATGAGGAGAGAACAGCGCCTTACCGTGTCGGGGTGTATGAAGCTCTCCATGCTCCCAGAGTCAATTATGCAGGACGTCTCGTGCCGTTGATGAAAACGGTCGTCGTAGCGGTTGACAGTACTCGAGGTCGAGACTGATCCAGAGTCACCAAGGCCAATCGCAGTAGTTGGGAATTCTGTTCAGGCAGTGTGTGGTCGGCCGAGCTGGGATCCTGGGGGTTCATCCAAGATGGCGTCTCCCATAGGTCGCACATGGCCGGGGGTGCACAAAATGGCAGCGCCCATCCCTCAAGCGTGGCGTCCATGGAACAAGATGGATGCGCCCGGGATCCGCACGTGGCCCTGGGCTATGGGGTGGCGGCGACCGCTGGCCGCACGGGGCCCTTGGAGAAGTTTGTGGTGGCGGTCCGGATTCGCCGCTGGAGACCGCGGCCACCGCTCGGGCCTGTCATACCCCCACAAAATGGCCCTTTTTGCTGCATCTCTTGCAGGTGGATGCGCGGGCCGGGCAGCGCTGGCGGGGGTGCTTGGCCTGCCCGCAAAAGTAGCAGCGGGGCCCCTCGGGGTTGCCAGGCCGCCTTGCAGCGCAGGCCTGCGGGGGGAACGGGGGGAAGTCTCGGTGTCGGCCGCTGCGGGGGTTCCACGTTGCCCAGCAGGCTGCCGCGCGGTCAGGAACGTAGGCGCGGTCATTCCTGGAGGCCACGTCCAGGGAGCCTGCAAGGGCCCGTGCCTCCCTGAGACCCAGGGCTTCCTTCTCTAAAAGGCGCTGGCGGATTTGTGATGAAAGCATACCTGCCACGAAAGCGTCCCGGACTAAGAGTTCCGTGTGTTCGCTCGCCGAAACTTGCGGGCAGCCGCAGCTGCTTCCCAACACCAGGAGTGCATGGTAGAATTCCTCCAGCGATTCCCCAGGGGTTTGTCTTCTTGTTGCAAGCAGGTGCCGGGCGTAGACCTGGTTTACCGGGCGAATATAGTGTCCCTTTTAGCAGCTCGATTGCTGCATCGAAGTCTTCCGCTTCCTCGATGAGGGTGTAAATCTCCGGGCTCACCCTTGAGTGCAGGACGTGCAGTTTCTGCTCTCCCATGGGTGCGTTTTCGGCCGTCTCGATATACCCTTTAAAACATTCCAGCCAGTGCTTAAAGATTGCTGCTGAGTTCGCCGCGTGGGGGCTAAGTTGCAGACACTCCGGCTTGATTCGGAGCTCCATCCTTTCTTCTTAAAATTCTAGCTTATTAAATTGATGCACGATCAATGACCACTAAAACGAGGTTGTAGTCCAACTGAAGGCTTTAATAAGCTAGATGTTTTCCCCAGCAGCTCAGGTACAGAATGAGGGCTGCTGGGGCGGGCATGGGTTCTTATACCCTGCCTATCAGGGCGGAGCTATTAGACACTCTAGCCAATAGCAAGCAGACCGGTTCCACCAATGGTACTTTAGCCTCTCAGGTACCGTAATACCTTTAATACCATAGCCGGATTGACTGGCATCGGTCGAAATTTTGGTCTCCTTTGCTTGTTCAAAGAAGGCTAAGACCGGGGCCGTGGTCAGTTTTGCTTTGAGTTCCCTCCATTCGCCGGTGTCCAGGCGGAATCGTATTTGGGACCGGTTGACCGTAAGGGTGGCACTCCACTCATTGTCCGGATCGATGCTGTATACCGATAGAGGCTGGATTCTTTGCTTCGGGGACACCCTGTTTTTTGTAATGATACCGACTCGAAAAGGCGCCTTCGGGTCCTTGGTGTCAATATCAGGTAGCAGGTCCGAATCGGGCTCGGTGACCGTGGGTTGAATGGCCCGGACATTCCTGCGAGGCTGGCTGGAGCGACCAGAGTTGGCAGGCTGAGCTGATCTGCATAAAGCAGCATAATGGCCAAGTTTGCCACATCTCAGGCATTGTCGGGATTTGGCAGGGCATTGCCGCTTTAAGTGGGTGGAGCCACAGTTCCACACGTTGTAGCATCAGTACATTCGCTGCGCCACCGCGCATGCGCAGTGCAGTCATGCCTGGTGCGCACCCTGCGCAGTACGTACGTCGATGTCGCCGTCCCCTTCCTTCGGTGCGCACTAGCACGGGAGTCCGTGAAAGCGTGCGAAATGGCCGCCCTCATCCAGGCTGAGGCCCTGGAGTTGCTCGATTGCTTGGACCCGTTCTGCCTCGTGGGGACCTTGCCACGTCGTTTCAGCCGCTTGGATGTGGGAATACCGACTAGTGGCGTGTTCATGTAGCACGCAGGTCTCGATGGCAATCGCTAGGGTGAGCTGCTTTACCTTGAGGAGCTGCTGGCGTAGGGGGTCCGACTGAACACCGAAAACGATCTGGTCGCGTATCATGGAGTCGGAGGTGGACCCGTAATTACAGGACTGCGCAAGGATGCGGAGGTGGGTGAGAAAGGACTGGAAAGGTTTATCCTTACCTTGCAAACGCTGTTGGAATACATAGCGCTCAAAACTTTCATTCACCTCGATGTCGCAGTGACTGTCAAACTTAAGGAGGACCATCTTGAATTTTGATTTATCTTCACCATCAGCAAAGGTAGAGAATTGAAAACGTGGATTCCTAGCCGTGTCTAGGAAGAGAACGATCTTCCTGGTGTCTGAGGCAGCTTCCCGGTCTGTGGCTTCAAGGAAGAGCTGGAAGCGTTGTTTGAATATCTTCCAGTTGGCCCCTAGGTTTACCGGTGATGCGGAGCGCCGGCAGCGGGCGGACGCTGTCCATTTTGCAGGATGGCTATATGCTGGTGGAAGACAGATCACTTGCAGGTAGGTCTAAGAAGTTCTAACATCCCTCAACTACTGGTACCATGATGTGTTGGGTGCTCTGGATCCAATAAACACATACAGGCCACCAACACTTAAAAATAGTTCAACACTATTTTATTAAGCTAGGATCTGTTGAACATACTTTTCACTGTGGGTTACACGATGTTAGATTAAACTAAAGACCTATGCCTATCCTAACCAGTCTATGCACTCAGCACATGGTGAAGATCTGTGCTGTAAGCTGTAAGCTCTGTCCTTCTGAGAGGCTGCATCCTGAATGAGCGGGAAAACTGATGCCCTCTGTCTTTATAGTGAGTGTACTCTAACTGGTGATTGGCTGCGGTGGTTGTGTGTGTTGATTGGTCTCGCTGTGTGTCCATCAGTGTGTGTGTCTGCACCATGATATACTGGTGCATATGATGACACCCCCCTCCCTCCCCCACCTCCCCCCTCCCTCCCCCACCTCCCCCCCCCCCCCCCACCTCCCCCTCCCCCCCCCCCCCCCCCCCCCCCACCTCCCTGCCTTTAAGAACCGGAAGGTGGCAGGCTGCCTTTCAGAAGCGGAAGGTGGCAGGCTGTCTTTAAGAACCGGAAGGTGGCAGGCTGCCTTTAAGAAGTGGAAGGTGGCATGCTGCCTTTCAGAAGTGGAAGGTGGCAGGCTTGCCTTTAAGAACTGGAAGGTGGCAGGCTGCCTTTAAGAACCGGAAGGTGGCATGCTGCCTTTCAGAAGTGGAAGGTGGCAGGCTGCCTTTCAGAAGTCGAATTTGCAGGTTGCCTTTAAGAAGTGGAAGGTGGCAGGCTACCTTTAAGAACCGGAAGGTGGCAGGCTGCCTTTAAGAACCGGAAGGTGGCAGGCTGCCTTTAAGAAGTGGAAGGTGGCAGGCTACCTTTAAGAACTGGAAGGTGGCAGGCTGCCTTTAAGAACCGGAAGGTGGCAGGCTGCCTTTAAGAACCGGAAGGTGGCAGGCTGCCTTTAAGAAGTGGAAGGTGGCAGGCTACCTTTAAGAACTGAAGGTGGCAGGCTGCCTTTAAGAACCGGAAGGTGGCAGGCTGCCTTTCAGAAGCGGAAGGTGGCAGGCTGTCTTTAAGAACCGGAAGGTGGCAGGCTGCCTTTAAGAAGTGGAAGGTGGCATGCTGCCTTTCAGAAGTGGAAGGTGCAGGCTGCCTTTAAGAACTGGAAGGTGGCAGGCTGCCTTTAAGAACCGGAAGGTGGCATGCTGCCTTTCAGAAGTGGAAGGTGGCAGGCTGCCTTTCAGAAGTCGAATTTGGCAGGTTGCCTTTAAGAAGTGGAAGGTGGCAGGCTACCTTAAGAACCGGAAGGTGGCAGGCTGCCTTTAAGAACCGGAAGGTGGCAGGCTGCCTTTAAGAAGTGGAAGGTGGCAGGCTACCTTTAAGAACTGGAAGGTGGCAGGCTGCCTTTAAGAACCGGAAGGTGGCAGGCTGCCTTTAAGAACCGGAAGGTGGCAGGCTGCCTTTAAGAAGTGGAAGGTGGCAGGCTACCTTTAAGAACTGGAAGGTGCAGGCTGCCTTTAAGAACCGGAAGGTGGCATGCTGCCTTTCAGAAGTGGAAGGTGGCAGGCTGCCTTTCAGAAGTCGAATTTGGCAGGTTGCCTTTAAGAAGCGGAAGGTGGCATGCTGCCTTTCAGAAGTGGAGGTGGCAGGCTGCCTTTAAGAAGCGGAAGGTGGCATGCTGCCTTTAAGAAGCGGTAGGTGGCAGGCTGCCTTTAAGAAGCGGAAGGTGGCAGGCTGCCTTTAAGAAGCGGAAGGTGGCAGGCTGCCTTTAAGAAGCGGTAGGTGGCAGGCTGCCTTTAAGAAGCGGAAGGTGGCAGGCTGCCTTTAAGAAGCGGAAGGTGGCAGCTGCCTTTAAGAAGCGGAAGGTGGCAGGTTGCCTTTAAGAACCGGAAGGTGGCAGGCTGCCTTTAAGAAGCGGAAGGTGGCAGGCTGCCTTTAAGAAGCGGTAGGTGGCAGGCTGCCTTTAAGAAGCCGAAGGTGGCAGGCTGCCTTTAAGAAGCGGAAGGTGGCAGGTTGCCTTTAAGAACCGGAAGGTGGCAGGCTGCCTTTAAGAAGCGGAAGGTGGCAGGCTGCCTTTAAGAAGCGGAAGGTGGCAGGCTGCCTTTAAGAAATGTAAGTCATTCTAGTCCGGCACGCACCTAGACCCCCAGTTGTGCTTCCAGCCAGTCGGCAGTGTTTCCACGCATTGAGATGAACAGGCAGCATGAGGTTTGGGCTCCATCACCTCAATCAGGTGCAGAGAAATTGCGCACTTCATCAATGGGCTGATCTGAGATTTTAGCCTTGAAATGTTTTAGGTTACATAAAATCTGTTTCAGGGGAAGCTACCACTGGTCACCTTGGAAAGAGTCATAGAGTCATACACTACAGAAGAGGCCCTTCGGCCAATGATTGATTGATTGATTGATTAATATTTATTGTCACATGTACCGAAGTACAGTGAAAAGTATTTTTCTGCAGCCAAAGGAGCGTATACAGTACATACATAGTGGACAAAAGAATAATCGACAGAGTACGTGGACAAATGGTACATCAACATTGACAAATGGTACATCGAATCTACATCAACAAAACTACACTAAATCTGCACAAATTCCACTTTCCAGCACCTTGGCCTATGGCTTTGAATGTTATGACATTTCAAGTGCTCATCCACATACTTTTTAAAGGTTGTGAGGTTACCCACCTCTCCTACTCTCCCAGACAGTGCATTCTCAACTCTCACCACCTCTGGGTGAAATGTCTTTTTCCTCAAATCCCTCTGAACCTCCTACATTCCTTTCATCTTAAATGATGCCCCCTCGTTATTGACCCTTCAACTAAGGAACAGATTCTTTCTATCCACCCTGTCTATACCCGTCATAATCTTATACACCTGAATCAGGTCCCCTCCTCAGCCTTCTGTGCTCCAAAGAAAACAACCTGAGTGTATCCAGCCTCTCTTTAAAGCTAAAATGCTCTAATTTTGTCCTTCAGAATTTTCACCAATAGTTCCCCTACCACTGATGTGAGACGCACTGGTCTGTAATCTGATTTATCTCTACCACCCTTCTTGATAAATGGAACCACATTGGCTGTCCCCCAATCATCTGGCAGCGCCCCTGTGGCCAGGGAGGATTACAAAATTTGGATCAGAGGCCTAATAATTTACTCCCTTGACTCCCACAGCAGCCTGGATACAACTCATCCGGACCTGGGGATATGTCCACTTTTAAGCCTGCCAAAACCTCCAATGCCTCCACACTCCCTGTATCAAACTGCTCAAAATCTCACAGCCGCTCACCCTGAATTCAGTACCTGCATCCTCCTTAAACCCTTAATTTTAACCTTCATCGTTTCTATACTTTCAACTGGATTTGCTTTCAGGTTTTCAGGTACTTACATTTTTCCTTCAAAAAAAATGAAAGGATGTCTTTTCACTTAAGTTACAAATTAAGTTACTTGCTTCTCTGTGACCCTTTGAAGTGTGAGCTGTTGAAGGCGAGGTCAGCCCTTTTGAAAGTTGTTGGTGAACCTTTGATAGTTTCCTAGGTTGCTGTGCACTCTACGGTCTGCACAAAATAACACAAGAGGGAAGATGATTTGGAATGTAGATAATGAAAGTTCAAATGTCAACGTGATGCCTACAAAAACTAACCAAGATCTTTTCTTTTTTCTTTCAGTCTGTTCACAGTATTCCAAAGGCGTTTATGCCATTTTTGGGTTCTATGATAAGAGATCTGTGAACACGCTGACGTCTTTCTGCGGAGCGCTGCACACATCCTTCATCACTCCAAGCTTTCCTACAGAAGGAGAAGTTCAGTTTGTTATTCAACTGAGACCACCACTGCAAGGAGCACTCTTAAGCCTTCTTACCCACTACAAATGGGAGAGATTTGTCTATCTGTATGACACAGACAGAGGTGAGCAATGATACTCAAAACCTTTCCCTCGCTCCCCCATTTCGCAAAGGTATTCATGCATGACTGCTTAGATTGTGATTAGCTTGGGGGGGGGGGGGGGGGGGGGGGGGGGGCGGTGGGGTGAGGGGACAATGTACCAGTAAATCTACATATCCAAGTAACTAATTATTTCGATACTAAAAATGTCATTCAAAGAAATCTTAATAATTCATGTTTGAAATTCATGAGTTTTCTGATAAATCAGTCCTATCAGTCGCTAAGGAATGTGGCTCTCATTAAACCCCAGAATATTGAAGGAGAGAAATGACTGTCAGCCTTGAAATAGTATTCAGCAGGAATTTTTTTTTTTCTTTGATTGTTCAAATTTGAAATTATTCCATTGATCGGGTTTGATGTTTATGGTTAGTTACGCTGGTACTTCATGACCGGTACAGGCTCGGAGGGCCGAAGGGCCCTGTTCCTGTACTGTATTGTTTTTTGTTCTTTGTTCTCTATTTTCAGATGCTCATTGATACAGGTTGGGTGTCAGATTTTGATCTGGTCCCAAGAGCACCAAAATCAAGTGGTTTGAGAGCCTCTCCACTCCTCCCGAAAGTAAGCTCGTTCACACTGACTTAGTGCTGTCCATATGTCAAGGGCAATCACCCTCACCCTCAGCTTGTGTGTTCATGTTTGGAGCAAGGCTGTAATGAGGCCTGGACGTGACTGTTTCGAGCAGAACCCAAGCTGAGCATCAGTGAGCAGCAGACTGTTAGTGAGTAAGTGCCAGTTGATAGCATTGTTGACAACATCTTCCATCACTTTGCTGATGATTAGGATTAGGTTGATGGGGCAGTTACTGGCTGGGTTGGATTTGATACCAGCGTGGGAGCTGTACTGGAACAGCTAGCTCAGAGAAATTCTGGGCCACCTGTCTTTAGCACGAGGGTTAGGATGTCATCAGGACCCAAAGCCTTTGCTTTGAACGTTCTGAATCTTTAGCTCCATCAGCCTTAAAGCTTTTATTGTGTAAAATATTGTAGTTTCAGCTGGGCGAGTTTTTGCAGGCATCTGTTCACACCGCATTCTTGTCCAAAGTGTGACAGAATTTCACTGTCTGAGGTGTTCCAACTTCGTACTCTGCACTTAATAAATCTGAATGTGGATGCTGCATAATATAATGGAAGTGAAAATCTTCATCTTTGACATAGAAGTAGCTAGGATCTTAAAGAATTTTCAGTCTCTTTTGGGCAGCACGGTAGCATTGTGGCTAGCACAATTGCTTCACAGCACCAGGGACCCAGGTTCGATTCCTGCTTGGGGCACTGTCTGTGCGGAGTCTGCACGTTCTCCCCGTGTGTGCGTGGGTTTCCTCCGGGTGCTCCGGTTTCCTCCCACAGTCCAAAGATGTGCAGGTTAGGTGGATTGGCCATGATAAATTGCCCTTAGTGTCCAAAATTGCCCTTAGTATTGGGTGGGGTTACTGGGTTATGGGGATAGGGTGGAGGTGTTGACCATGGGTGGGGTGCTCTTTCCAGGAGCCGGTTTGGACTCGAAGGGCCGAATGGCCTCCTTCTGCACTGTAAATTCTATGATCTTTTAATATTCATCTGTTTTTTCAGTGCTCAAGAAACTAATTGTATGTTATTTGTTGGAAAGCACTGTTTTCCACTTTGGCATCATTAAAGAACGGTCCATTAAGCCACTATGGGTGCGATTGTCCTGCCGCCGAACCCGTTGCATCATGGGGGAGGCCCAAAGGCTTTGCACGGGCCGATCGCGAGTCACCCGACTCGTCACATCTGCTGCAATCTGGATCATGCCCTCACAGGACGTGATCCAGATAATCATATTTAACTGAGCCTTTAGGGTCATCTAAATATGCGTGGCGAGTTTGAGGCTGCAGCCTCCCGGCTCCTGGGAGTCACCGGCCAACTGGCGAGGCTTCAACCGGGTGCCAGTTAATACTGCTCTCCACAAGCGGAGACCAGGCATGATGACCACGCCAGGGATTTTGGAGGCCATTGGAACCTCCCAGCTGGTCAGGGACAGAAAAGGACAGTGTCCTAGCACAGTGCCTCGGAACCTGGTTGGCAGTGTCCAATGGCGGCCATGCCCATGAAAAGGGGGATGGCGGGAATGAAGGGTGGGGGGTAAAGGAAGGGTATGAAAGAGCATCGTGAAGGTTGGAGGGGTGAAGGCGGAGGCACTGAATGTAGGAGGCCCTAAACAGGGGGGGTCCTCAGTGACGCCTTAGCGGGGTATACTCACTTGCGTGGTGGGGTTGATGTCCACAAGGATGGATGGGTCAGGGACAGGGTCACCCTCATGCCTTGGTGGTGTCGGGGGAGGGTGGGGACATGGGTGTGTGGGCAGGGCCCCCCGCTAGCTTTTATTTACGGGTGGGGGGTGGAGGTTGCCTCTCAGTGACAAGGGCTTGGGGTATTGCCCTTGTCTGCTGGGGGGTCGCATTGTCTGTGGGTGGGACGTGTGGGGGACCCTCAACTCACTTTGAGATTGGAGCACCCTTTCAAAATGATACCCCAATCTCTGAGAGCCGATCTGGCCAGTTCCCCACGACAGAAAAAAATTCGAAGGGATTTACCGGTGAGACACTCCCCAAGCCCCACGTCTGAACCTTACCCAAAAAGCGGGTGGGAAACACCCCACCAAAGCACCAGCTATATTTTCCGACGTGGAGCGTCCCCATCGACAGCGGGATTCTCCATTCCCGCAGCCAGCCAATGGGGTTTCCCATTGTGGCCACGACACGCCGTTGGGAAACCCACGTGCCTGGGCACGCTGCCGGTGGCGATTCCGCCAACGGAGAATTCCACTGCAAATATTTGAGGTGTCTGGAAACTAAGAACTCAGGAGGGATCACAAAATTGGAGGGACAGGATTCCTTTTGGGTTGCCCTGCCTGCCCCAACCTTGCAGAAATTGGCAGCTGATTTAGAGATCTGCGAGGTTTGGCTGAAAATCAAGCAATTTATACCTTGGGCAGAAACGAAGGGAGGCAGAGCCTCCATTGGAAGTTCCGTTCTGACTGGGGCCACTCCCACCTTCTCCGATAGCCCAATGACCTCCAGACCTGCCCCCCCCCCCCCTCCACCCTCCACCCTTGGAAAGCTGATTGTGCCCCACACAAACCCCCAGGCCTTCTCTACCCTCCCTATCCTGGGACCCCTGGCACTTAACAAATTCAGATCTATGATGCTGTGATATTTAATTCTATTCATACAAAACCCTTTCAAGACAGATTTATACCTCATGAAATGAAATGAATTACATGAAAATCGCTTATTGTCACAAGTAGGCTTCAAATTAAGTTACTGTGAAAAGCCCCTAGTCGCCACATTCCGGCGCCTGTTCGGGGAGGCTGGTACGGGAATTGAACCTGCGCTGCTGGCCTTAGTCTGCTTTACAAGCCAGCTATTTAGCCCACTGTGCTAAACCAGCTACAGGCAATTTTCAATTTGGGAGTACTTGTCTAAAGCTTATTGTGAAAGAAAAGATAATCGTAGTAAAGTATAAAGGTAACACAAGATGTGGAAATAAATATCAAAATTTCCAGAATTAGATTATTTGCCACATAAAACCAGTTCAAGAGATACACTTGTCATGTGAGAGTGCCTTTAAGAAATGGGGTTTCTAAAATAGTTAAACTTGATGTATTTTTGTAAAAAGGGGTCATTTTGTCTTATGTATGTTGCAAGGAAAGATTAAGAGTTACTTAGCGAGTACTGTATTCTTTCGGGGATTTATTGTTGTTGATAGTTGTTAAGATGTTCACTGTGGGTTTATAAAGTGTTAACTGGTTTCATAAATAAGCATTGTTTTAATTTAAAAGTACTGTAGATTTCTATTGCATCACACCTGCAGAGTAGGGCCGTGTGCTCCCCATAACCACAATCTATTAAAAGTTGTGGGTCAGGTGAACTCCATGATACACTTTGGGGTTCTCTAATCCCTGGCCCATAACAAATTGGGGCTCATCTGGGATAAAAGTCTCTTGGAAAATTCAATTGTTATTGCCATTACAGAGACCTGATTGAGGGAAGGACAGGATTGGCAGCTAAACATTACAGGATTTAGATGATTCAGGTGGGATCAAGGGGGAGGTAAAAGGGGTGGAGGAGTTGCACTACTGGTTAGGGAGAATATCACAGCTGTACTGCGGGAGGACACCTCAGAGGGCAGTGAGGCTATATGGTCGAGATCAGGAATAAGAACGGTTCAGTCACAATGTTGGAGGTTTACTACAGGCCTCCCAACAACGAGCAGGAGATAGAGGAGCAGATACGTAGACAGATTTTGGAAAGGAGTAAAAGCAACAGGGTTATTGTGATGGGAGACTTTAACTTCCCCAATATTGACTAAGACTCACTAAATGCTAGGGGGTTGGATGGGGCAGAGTTTGTAATGAGCATCCAGGAGGGCTTCTTAAAACAATGTGTAAATAGTCTAACTAGGGAAGGGGCTGTACTGGACCTGGTATTGGGGAATGAGCCCGGCCAAGTGGTAGAAGTTTCAGTAGGGGAGCATTTCGGGAACAGTGACCACAATTCAGTCAGTCTTGAAGTGCTGGTGGACAAGGATAAGAGTGGTCCTAGGGTGAATATGCTAAACTGGGGGAAGGCTAACAATATTAGGCGGGAACTGAAGAACATAGATTGGGGGCGGATGTTTGAGGGTAAATCAACATCTGATATGTGGAAGGCTTTCAAATGTCAGTTGAAAGGAATTCAGGACCGGCATGTTCCTGTGAGGAAGAAGGGTAAATATGGCAAATTTTGCGATACTTGGATAACGAGGGATATGGTAGGCCTCGTCAAAAACAAAAGGGAGGCATTTGTCAGGGCTAGAAGGCTGGGAACAGACAAAGTCTGTGTGGAATATAAGGAAAGTAGGAAGGAACTTAAGCCAGGAGTCAAGAGGGCTAAAAGGGGTCACGAAAAGTCATTGGCAAATAGGGTTAAGGAAAATCCCAAGGCTTTTTACACGTACATAAAAAGCAAGCGGGTAGCCAGGGAAAGGGTTGGCCCACTGAAGGACAGGAAAAGGAATCTATGTGTGGAGCCAGAGGAAATGGGCGAGGTACTGAATGAATACTTTGCATCAGTATTCACCAAAGAGAAGGAATTGGTGGATGTTGAGTCTGGAGAAGGGTGTGTAGATAGCCTGGGTCACATTAAGATCCAAAAAGACGAGGTGTTGGGCGTCTTGAAAAATATTAAGATGGATAAGTCCCCAGGGCCTGATGGGATCTACCTAAGAATACTGAAGAAGGCAAGCGAGGAAATTGCTGAGGCCTTGACAGAAATCTTTGGATCATCATTGTCTTCAGGTGATGTCCTGGAGGACTGGAGAATAGCCAATGTTGTTCCTTTATTTAAGAAGGGTAGCAAGATTAATCCAGGGAACTACAGGCCGGTGAGCCTTACGTCAGTGGTAGGGAAATTACTGGAGAGAATTCTTCGAGACAGGATCTACTCCCATTTGGAAGCAAGGGGTTGTATTAGCGAGAGGCAGCACGGTTTTGTGAAGGGGAGGTCATGTCTCACTAATTTGATTTAGTTTTTCGAGGAGGTCACAAATGTGATTGATGCAGGTAGGGCAGTGGATGTTGTCTATATGGACTTCAGTAAGGCCTTTGACAAGGTCCCTCACGGCAGACTGGTACAAAAGGTGAAGTCACACGGGATCAGCGGTGAGCTAGCAAGATGGATACAAAACTGGCTAGGTTATAGAAGGCAGAGAGTAGCAATGGAAGGGTGCTTCTCTGATTGGAGGGCTGTGACTAGTGGTGTTCTGCAGGGATCAGTGCTGGGACCTTTGCTGTTCGTAGTATATATCAATGATTTGGAGGAAAATGTAACTGGTCTGATTAGTAAGTTTGCGGACGACACAAAGGTTGGTGGAATTGCGGATAGCGATGAGAACTGTCAGAGGATCCAGCAGGATTTAGATTGTTTGGAGACTTGGGCGGCGAGATGGCAGGTGGAGATTAATCAGGACAAATGTGAGGTAATGTATTTTGGACGGTCTAATACAGGTAGGGAATTTACAGTGAATGGTAGCATCCTCAAGAATATTGACAGTCGGAGAGATCTAGGAGTACAGGTCCACAGGTGACTGAAAGGGGCAACGCAGGTGGAGAAGGTAGTCAAGAAGGCATACGGCATGCTTGCCTTCATTGGCCGGGGCATTGAGTATAAAAATTGGCAAGCCATGTTGCAGCTGTATAGAACCTTAATTAGGCCACACTTGGAGTATAGTGTTCAATTCTGGTCGCCACACTACCAGAAGGATGTGGAGACTTTAGAGAGGGTGCAGAAGAGATTTACAAGGAAGTTGCCTGGTATGGAGGGCATTAGCTATGAGGAGAGGTTGAATAAACTTGGTTTGTTCTCACTGGAATGATGGAGGTTGAGGGGCGACCTGATAGAGGTCTACAAAATTATGAGGGGCATAGACAGGGTGGATATTCAGAGACTTTTCCCCAGAATAGAGGGGTCAATTACTAGGGGGCATAGGTTTAAGGTGTGAGGGGCAAGGTTTAGAGGACATGTACGAGGCAAGTTTTTTGCACAGAGGGTAGTGGGTTCCTGGCACTCGCTGCCGGAGGAGGTGGTGGAAGCAGGGACGATAGTGACGTTTAAGGGGCATCTAGATAAATACATGAATAGGATGGGAATAGAGACTTACGGACCCAGGAAGTGTAGAAGATTGTAGTTCAGTCAGGCAGCATGGTCGGCGCAGGCTTGGAGGGCCGAAGGGCCTGTTCCTGTGCTGTACTTTTCTTTGTTCTTTGTTCTTTGTTCTTTGGATTGGCGTTGTGAACTTAAAGGCAGTGAGGGGTGAGCATATTGTGGTTGCTTTTCAGGTGTGGTATTCCAGTTTAAGTAGGGAGTGTGTTGTGGACAATGGCTCTTTCAGAGGCTCTGAGGTTTTTGGGGGTGGAGACGGTCACACGCAGTACCTTACGGACAGAGACTAAAAACAGGCTTTTAGATTTGGCAAAAACATTGCAGTTAACACAACCTGACAAAATGCGAAATGATGAGGTAATTATGGCGGTAGCTGAGCATTTAAAGTTGCCTGAGATACAGTCTGACTCATTGGACATGGCAAAAATTCAGTTAAAAATTAAACAAATGGAACATGAGAAAGAATTAAAGCAGCTTGAATACGAAAGGGATAGAGAGGAAAAAGAAAAAGAGAGAGAAGAATGGAAAACAGAAAGAATAGCCCTAGCAGAACAAAAAGAGAAAGGGAGATACAGTTTAGTGAAAAAGAAAGAGCGAGAGAAAGAGATAGAGAGAGGAAAAAGAAAGAGAGAGAGAGGAAAAAGAAAGAGAGAGAGAGTTTGAACTTCGGAAAATGGCCATGAAACATGCCAGTCAGTTAAAATTGGCGGATGAAAGGGAAACGTACAGTTTGAGGATAGTGATGAGGATAAAGAGAAAGAGCGTCAAAGTCAAAGGCTTGGTGGGGATCTATTTAAATATATCCAAGCATTGCCAAGGTTTGATGAGAAGGACATGGAAGCCTTTTTGATTTCATTTGAGAAGGTAGCTGAACAAATGAAATGGCCACAGGAGATGTGGGTGTTACTGATTCAAACAAAGTTGGTAGGTGGAGCTAGCGAAGTGTTTGCACCACTATCAGAGGAGGTATTTGGGACATATGAGGAGGTGAAAAAATCCATCTTAGGTGCATATGAACTAGTGCCTGAAGCCTATAGACAAAGGTTTCGAAATTTACTGAAAGAATCTGGTCAAACAAACATAAATTTTGAAAGGATCAAACAGAGTAACTTTGATATGTGGATAAGGGCTTTGAAAATAGACCAAACGTATGAAGCTCTCAGAGAAATTATACTTTTGGAGGAGTTGAAAAATTCAATTCCTGTTGTAGTGAGAACTCATGTGGAAGAGCAGAGGGTTAAAACTGTGCGGTTAGCAGCAGAAATGGCAGATGATTATGAACTAGTTCATCAATCAAAGCTTGGTTCCCGACATCAGTTTCAGCCTGTGAGGGATAGAAACTGGGGAAAAGATAAATACTCAAGTGGTAGAGGTAAAGGAGATCTGATGGGAGATAATAAGGAGAGTGTACCTCAGATTAAAAAGGAAATCCAGGATGGTGGAAAAGAAATGAAAAGTTTCAAATGTTTTCACTGTAATTAAAATAGGCCATGTAAAGTCACAGTGTTGGTGGTTGAAGAAAAGCACTGGGAAGGCTGATGTGGTAAAACAGGATAAGACAGTGGGGTTTGTTAAAGTGGTAAAGGAAAGCCCATGTGAAGTGAAGGAGGTGCAAAAGGTTGTACAGCCTGATCAAGAGGTGATTGATAAGAAGGTGCCAGATGTCTTTAAAGAATTTACTTGTGTGGGTAAAGTTTACTCATGTGTACCAGAAAGAGCAGGTAAAGAAGTCACAATTTTAAGAGATATGGGAGCTAGTCAATCTTTAATGGTAAGAGATGAGGAGTTATGTAGTTTGGGAAGAATGGTGCCAGAAAAGGTGGTAATATGTGGAATTCAGTGTGAGAGGAGTAGTATTCCCCTAAATAAGGTAAGGTTGGAAAGTCCAGTGAAGAGTGGTAGTAGGAGTAATAGAGAAACTATCTTGTCCTGGAATACAGTTTATCTTGGGTAATGATATAGCTGGATCGCAGGTGGGAATGATGACTACTGTGGTTGATCAGCCAGTGGAAAATCAGACAACTGAAGTGTTGAAGGACGAATATCCTGGGATTTTTCCAGATTGTGTAGTAACAATGTTGCAAAGTCACAGGTTAAGACAAGAGGAGAAATCAAAGAGTGAAGATAAAGTTGAAGTTCAATTATCAGAAACGATTTGTGATCAGATGGTTGGAAAAGAACAAGCACAGGTGGAGGATGAGGCGGATATTTTTAGTTCAGGAAAATTGGTGGAGTTACAACAGAAAGATGTAGAAAGAAAACGGATGTATCAGAAAGCATACACGGAAGAGGAATCTGAATGTATACCGGAGGTGATATTACCGTAAAAATGATGCCTTGATGAGAAAATGGACACCTTAACATATGCAGGCAAATGAAAAGTGGGCAGAAGTTCATCAAGTGGTATTGCCAGTAGGGTATAGAAAGGAGGTGTTGCGAGTTGCACATGAGGTACCATAAAACATAGAACATACAGTGCAGAAGGAGGCCATTCGGCCCATCGAGTCTGCACCGACCCACTTAAGTTCTCACTTCCACCCTATCCCCGTAACCCAATAACCCCTGCTACCCCTCCTACACCTCCTAACATTTTTGCACACTAAGTGCAATTTAGCATGGCCAATCCACCTAACCTGTATGTCTTTGGACTGTGGGAGGAAACCGGAGCACCCAGAGGAAACCCACGCAGACACGTGGAGAACGTGCAGACTCCGCACAGACAGTGACCCAGCGGGGAATCGAACCTGGGACCTGGCGCTGTGAAGCAACAGTGATAAGCACTGTGTTATCGTGCCGCCCTACCAGTGGGAGGTCATTTGGGAGTAAGGAAAACTCAAGCTAAAGTACAAAAACATTTTTATTGCCTGGTCTCCATAAAGGTGTAGTTAAATTTTGTCAATCATGTCACACATATCAAGTGATAGGGAAATCTCAAGTAGTGATAAAACCAGCGCTCTTAATGCCTATTCCAGCATTTGAGGAACCTTTTACAAGGGTCTTAATTGATTGCATAGGACCGCTTCCTAAAACGAAAAGTGGGAATCAATATCTTTTGACTATAATGGATGTGTCTACTTGGTTTCCAGAGGCCATTGCAGTACGTAATATTCCAGCTAAAAAGATTGTGGAGGAGTTACTTAAATTCTTTACTAGATATGGACTACCTACAGAAATACAATCGGATCAAGGATCAAATTTTACCTCAAGGATTTTCAAAGAAGTTATGGATAGCTTAGGAATAAAACAATTTAAATCAACTGCGTAGCATCCAGAATCGCAGGGAGCGTTAGAAAGTTGGCATCAGACATTAAAGACAATGTTGAGGGCTTATTGTCACGATTATCCAGAGGATTGAGATAAAGGAATTCCATTCGTACTGTTTGCAATTAGGGATGCACCTAATGAGTCAACCAAATTCAGTCCTTTTGAATTAATTTTTGGTCATGAGGTAAGAGGACCACTTAAATTGATGAAAGAAAAATTGGTGAGTGAGAAATCGGAACTTACATTGTTGGATTACGTGTCAAATTTTTGGGAACGATTAAATAGAGCAGGTGAATTGGCTAGACAGCATTTAAAAATTGCACAAAATGTGATGAAACGGGTAGCGGACAAGAAATCCAAAGTTCATAGTTTTGCCAGTGGAGATAAAGTTTTAGTATTGTTATCAGTGGTAGGTGAACCTTTAAAAGCAAGGTTTTGTGGACCGTATCAAATTGAAAGGAAATTAAGTGAGGTGAATTATGTGGTAAGTACGCCAGATAGAAGGAAAACTCACCGAGTGTGTCCTGCGAATATGCTTAAAAGGTACTTTGAAAGGGAAGGAGAGAAAAAGGAGGAGGTTGTAATGATTCTAACTCAAAGTGACGAACCAAATCCAGATGACTTTGAATTTGACATACCTCAAATTAAATTGGAAAACGAGGATGTTCTTAAAAATTGGGATAAATTGTTGAGTTAGTTTCCAAAAGAAAAACGGACTGACCTGAAAGAGTTATTGATATCACATGGGCTAGTTTGTGGAGATAAGTTGAGAAGCACTAAAATGGCTACACATGATGTAGATGTGGGAAATGCTGTTCCAATCAAACAACATCCATATAGACATAACCCTTTAAAATTGGCACAGATTAACAAGGAGATTGAAAGTATGCTTAAAAATGGCATTATTGAAGTGGTTGCAGCCAATGGAGCTCACCCATAGTGATGGTACCAAAACCGGACGGTACCCAACGGTTGTGTGTGGAATATAGAAAGGTTCATGCAGTTACAAAGACTCTTATCCTATCCCACGTTTGGAGTATTGCATTGAGAAAGTGGGACAATCAGCTTTTATTTCCAAACTGGATTTACTTAAAGGTTACTGGCAGATACCTTTAGCCGAAAGAGCAAAGGAGATTTCAGCTTTTGTGACTCCAGATGGTATATCCCAAATCAAAATTATGCCATTTGGCATGAAAAATGCCCCAGCCATATTTCAACGGTTAACTAACAAAGTTGTTTCAGGATTATCCAATTGTGCGGTATACATCGACGATCTGGTAATTTTTAGCCAGATATAGAAGGAACATTTAAAACATCTGATGGAGCTATTCGATCGACTTCAGGAGGTGGGTTTGGAAAAGCCCAAGTCACTTTCCTTGGCCATACAATCGAACAGGGTCAAATGGTCACACGGGATGTGAAAAGAAAAATTATTGAGGAGTTTCCAATACCCTCGAGCCAAAGGGAAATAATGCAATTTCTTGGCATGAGTGGATTTGATCAAACATTTGTGCAAAATTTTTGTAACGTGGTTACTCCACTGATGGACTTGCTGAAGAAACGTCAAAAATGTCAGTAGACAGCGGAGTTTCAACAGGCATTTGACTGCCTGAAAGCTGTGATAACCAATGCTCCTGAGTTGGAGAATTACAAGGGACTCTGTGATCAGATTGAACTAAGGTATCTGACTTTAAAGAGAAATGCTGAGGCGTAGAGAAATGGACAGATCGTGCAGAGACCTTCTTGTCCAAAGAGACTGTCAATCGAGAAGGATTTCAGTTGGAGGAAGAAGAACAAAAATGGGCTATGTTATTATTATTGAATGCTTGCGTGTTGTTTTGTTAAAAAAGAAATATATATTCACTGTCCATATTTCTTAAAGAAAAGTGAAAAGGTGAAAAATGAAACCATCTTGAAGTTGATGGTTCAAGAGCCCAGCTAAGCTGCAACTGGAGTGCTGCAGAGATTAGAGTATTAGTAGGAGTGACCACTGCATAGTCCTTCTGGAGACAAGGTCTCACATTTACATTGTGAATACACTCCATCAGGTTGTGTGGTACTACCACCATGCTAAATGGGTTAGAGAATCCAACCATATTCTCTTGACATTTGATGACATTACTACCACTGAATTCACTACTATCAAGATCCTGGGGCTTACCATTGAACAGAAATTGAACTGGATCAGCCAGATAAATTCTGTGGCTTCAAGAGCAGGCCAGAGGCCGGGAATTCTGCAGTGAGTACTCACCACCTAATTCTCTAAAGCTAGTCTACTAAATATAAGGCACAAGCCAGGAGTGTGATGGAATACTCTCTGCTTGCCTGGATGTGTGCAGCTCCAATGCTCAAGAAGCTCAGCATGATCCAGGACAAAATAGCTTGCCTGATTGGCACTCCAACATTCACTCTCTCCACTATCAATTCACAGTAGCAGCAGTGGACACCAACTGCAAGGATGCACTGCAGAAACTCGCCAAGGCTCCTTCGACAGCTTCCAAATCCGTGACCACTACCATCTAGAAGGACAAGGGCAGCAGATACCTGAGAACAACACCATATGAAAATTCCCCTCGTAGCCACTCACTATCCTGACTTGGAAATATACCGCCGTTCTTTCACTGTAGCTGGGTCAAAGTCCCAGCACTCCCTTCCTAATAACATTGTGGTTGCACCTACACCACATGGACTGCAGCGGTTCAAGAAGACAGCTCACCACCAACGTCTCAAGGACAATCAGGGCTTTTCGATAGATGCTGGCCTAGCCAATGACAAATCCCATGAAATAATTTTCAAATCATTTTTGGAAAGATCTAACAAGACTGTGCATCCATGAGACCCAGTGTTCTATCTGTGGCAGACTTGTACAGAACCACAATCTGTAACCTCGTGGCCAGGCAAATCCCCCATTCCACCATTACAATCAAGCAGATGATGCTGAAGCATTTGTAACCATCTTCAGCTAGAAGTGCCGAGCCGATGATCATCTTGGTTTCCTCTTGAAGTCCCCAGTATCACAGATACCAGTCAACTTGATTCACTCCACGTGATGTCAAGAAATGGCAGAAGGCACTGGATACGGCAACAACTATGGACCCTGGTAACATTCCAGCAATGATATTGAAGACTTGTGGTCCAGGATCAGTCACGTTCCTAGCCAAGCTGTTTCAGTACAGCGACAACACTGGCAACTACCCAGCAATGTGGAAAATTGTCCAGGTGTGTCCAATAAACAAAAAGCATTATCTTATTGAATGATGGAACAGGTTGAAAGGGCTGAACGGCCTACGCCTGTCCATATGTTCCTGCGTTGTGAATACCTGAAAGGATGATCAGGCAAATACAATAAATGTGAACTGTGGGCATCATTAATGACCGACGATCAAGTTCAAAGAATCAGAATGTAAAAACCAGTGAACCAGAATACAAAAGCTGATGAAAATCCTCCGTTAACCCCGCAATCCAACCACAAAATTAAGTTATCGTTCTGATTTCACAGTAAAATTAAAAGTCAGACTCTCAGTACTCACCTTACAAAAGAATACATTGGACAGCAACTTCTAGTGAGCACGTGTGCACAATTAAACATGGAAATTAGAACGTTGATGTGTGAGTTTTCTCTGCTTCTCCAAAGGCTGGCAATATCTTTGAGAGACTCTGCATTAAAACCACCTCAGATGTTTGATCTGTAAGTCTTTCAGTCACTTCTCTGTGAAATTGCTACAACTCGGCTGTGCATGACAGCTTCCACATATACACACACCCATCTGTCTGGATTGTTTAATTAATCTCCCTTCACACTTGAGTGGCCCAACTGTGAAACTAACCAACCTTTATCTAGTTATGATCGACAGCTCCTGGACCACATCAAATACAGTTAATTTCTTTCTGCAGAGAAAAAGAGGAAGTGAGAGCACTTAAAGCACTTAACTGGGTGGTTTCACAGCTGACTACTTGTGAGCCACTCAAGGTGAAGAGAGATGAATTAAACAATGCATTCAGTTGTGTGTGTATGGAAGATGTCAATCACAGCCTAGTTAAAGCAATTTCACAGAGTTATGAATGAAAGTCTTGCAGATCAAAGGTCTGAGAGGGTTTAAACCCAGCGAACTGGTTTTGTTTTACCAGAAATTAACAGGTTTTGCTTCCTCTGCCTGAGCCAACGGGTGTATTGCACAGGTGAGTGTTAAAGCAGTGATTTGTTTCTGTGCCTCTGTCTGGATTGCTCTCTAGCTTTCAGGCAGGGGTCTCTCTTATGGGGAGTCCCTTGTGGGGGTCTCGGTAATGCGGGGAGTCACTGGTGGGCATCACTGTGTAATAGAAACATGAAAAATAGGTGCAGGAGTTGGCCATTTGGCCCTTGGAGCCTGCAACACTATTCAATATGATCATGGCTGATTATGCAAATTCAGTATCTCACTCCCACTTTCTCTCCAAACCTCTTGATCCCCTTAGCCGCAAGGGCCATGTCCAACTCCCTCTTGAATATGTCTAAGAAACTGGCCCCAGCAGCTTTCTGTGGTAGAGAATTCCACCAGTTCACAACTCTCTGAGAGAAGAAGTTGTTCCTCATCCCAGTCCTGAATGGCTTACTCCTTGTTCTTAGGCTGTGACCCCTAGTTCTGGATGTCCCCAACATCAGGGACATTCTTCCCGCATCTAGTCTGTTCAGTCCCATCAGGATTATATGTGTTTCTATGAGATCCCCCTCATTTTTCTGAACTCCAGTGAGTACAAGCCCAGTCGATCCAGTCTTTCTTCATATGTCAGTCCTGCCATCCCGGGAATGAGTCTGGTGAACCTTCGCTGGATATCCTCAATAGCAAAAATGTCCTTCCTCAAACTAGGAGACCACAACTGCACACAATATTCAAGGTGTGGCCTCACCAAGGCCCTGTATAATTGCAGCAAGACATCCCTACCCAAATCCTCTTACTATGAAGGCCAGCATGCCATTAGCTTTCCTCACTGCCTGCTGTACCTGATGTCAACCTTCAGCGACTGACTGTTCCACCATGTCTCATTGCACTTTCCCTTTTCCTAAACTGCCACCATTCAGATAAGAATCTGCCTTCCTGTTTTGCCACCAAAGTGGATAACCTCACAATTACCCACATTATATTGAATTTGCCAAGTATTTGCCCACTCAGCCAGCTTGTCCAAGTCACCCTGCAACCTCTTTGCATCCTCCTTGCAGCACACACTGCCACCCAGCTTAATGTCGTCTGCAAATTTGGAGATATTGCATGCAATTACTTGGTCCAAATCATTAATGTATATTGCGAGCAGCTGGAGTCCCAGCATTGAACCCTGCGGTACCTCACTAGTCACTGCCTGCCACTCTGAAAAGGACCCGTTTATTCCCACTCTCTTCTTCCTGTCTGCCAACCAGTTCTCTATCCAGATTAATACATTACCCTTAATACCATAAACTTTAATTTTGCCCACTAATTTCATGTGTGGGACCTTGTCACATGCCTTTTGAAAGTCCAGGTCCACTGGTTCACCCTTGTCCACTCCTGGTCACATCCTCAAAAGATTCCAGAAGATTTGTCAAACCGATTTCTCTTCAGTGAATCCATGCCGACTTGGATCAATCCTCTCTTCGCTTTCCAAATGCTTAGTTATTTCATAGTAAATAATTGACTCCAGCATTTTCCCCACCACGCCCGAAAATCGGCGCCGGAGAATTCGGCAGCCGCCGTCGGAGTGGCGGGGCGGGATTCACGGCGCCCCCCCAGCGATTCTCCGATCCGGCGGGGGGGTCGGAGAATCCCGCCTCTGATTCTGCTGCTTACACCTGGGGCAAAATTCTCTGGAAACGGCGCGATGTCCGCCGACTGGCGCCCGAAACGGCGCCAATCAGACGGGCATCGCACCGCCCCAAAGGTGCGGAATGCTCCGCATCTTTGGGAGCCGAGCCCCAACATTGAGGGGCTAGGCCGACGCCGGAGGAATTTCCGCCCCGCCAGCTGGCGGAAACGGCCTTTGTTGCCCCGCCAGCTGGCGCGGAAATGACATCTCCAGGCGGCGCATGCGCGGGAGCGTCAGCGGCCGCTGACAGTTTCCCACGCATGCGCAGTGGAGGGAGTATCTTTCACCTCCGCCATGGTGGAGACCGTGGCGGAGGCAGAAGGGAAAGAGTGCCCCCACGGCACAGGCCCGCCCGCGGATCGGTGGGCCCCGATCGCGGGCCAAGCCACCGTGGGGGCACCCCCCGGGGTCAGATCGCCACGCGCCCCCCCCCCCCCAGGACCCCGGAGCCCGCCCGCGCCGCCTTGTCCCGCCGGTAAGGTAGGTGATTTAATTTACGACGGCGGGACAGGCAATTTATCGGCAGGACTTCGGCCCATCCGGGCCGGAGAATCGAGTGGGGGGGCCCGCCAACCGGCGTGGCGCAATTCCCGCCCCCGCCAAATATCCGGTGCCGGAGACTTCGGCAACCGGCGGGGGCGGGATTCACGCCAGCCCCCGGCGATTCTCTGACCCGGCGGGGGGTCGGAGAATGTCGCCCCAGGACTTTTCCAATGTTTGCACAGCTCTTCCACCAAAAATACAGTGGACAAATGGAAGCAGCTCACAAAGAATCATACCTACTACCTACTACCACCACACCTCACAGTTTCTAAATGCAATTATGCACAGAAACATTTAAGAGTTGGATTTTCCAACCCCACTTGCTATCAGGATCGTCCGGTCTCGCCAAAAATCAATGGACTTTTGGCCGGGCCACCAAAATCCCTGAGACGAGTCCCGCCATGATGGGGCTGAAAAATCCGAACCCAAAAACAGAGATGAATTCAAGTGAATAAGGGGATATTTAGATATAAAAAAGGTTTTTTAGTTTTGAATTCAATGATAAATGAGTGTTTATGGATGTTCTTTATTTCAATGTGAACGATGTGACGAGTGGAGTCCCAAAGGGGTCTGTGTTGGGCCTCAACCTTTTACAATTTACATTAATGACTTAGATGAGGGGAGTGAAGACTCGGTAGCTAAATTTACAGATGACACAAAGGTAGATAGGAAAGTATGAGAAGAGGACATACGGAGGTTGCAGAGGATGTAGATCGGTTGAGTGAGTGGGCAAAAATCGTGCAGATGGATTATTATATGGCAGAATGATTGCAGAATTCAGAGGACCCCGAGGTATCCAGATGTTTTAGTGCACGGGTCACAAAAAGTTTGTATGCAGATACAGCAAGTTACTGAGAAGGCTAATGGAATGTTCTCCTTTATTATGAAAGGAGTTGAACATTACAGTAAGGAGTTATACAGTTATACAGGGCATTGGTGATACCCATCTCGAATATTGTATGCAGTTTTGGTCTCTTTATTTATAGAAGCTTGTACATTTGTTAAAGGGAGTTCAAAGGAGGTTTTCTAAATTGATACTTGGAATGAGGGGGGTGTGTTCTGAAGAAAGGTGAGATAGACTGGGCTTGTTCCACTGGAGTTTAGAAGAGCGAAGAGCGACTTGATTGATGTATGTAAGATCCTGAATGGTATTGAAAAGGTGGGAAAATCAATGGTTATAAGGGGTACATGGGAATGTGGAATTTGAAACTGAAACCGATCAGCCATGATCTTATCAGATGGCGGAGCAGGCTCGAGGGGCCGAATGGCCTACTTCTCCCATTCCGTGTGACAAATTTAAATGGTAACTTGTGTAATTTTATCCAGGATTACAAAGGATATGTATCACAGAAACAGGTAATTTGACTCAGCGCTGCTAACGCCTCACCTATCTTCCTTCATCTAAATCTACCATCATAACTTTCTATCTTTTCTAAAGGTTTCTCATTTCACCACTCCCAGTACACATTCTCACCACTCTTAGTAAATAAGTTTCTTCCCTCAGTATCCACTCTATCAAAACCTATCATAACTTTAAATTCATTAATTAGGTCCTCCCTCAGTCTCTTTTTAAGGAGCAAATTATTTACTGATATGTATTCCCATCCATTTCTGGTATCATCCTTGTCAATCTTCAGTGCACCCTCTCCAGTTCTATACCTGTTTTATAATATAAGTTAGTCTAACAAAAGTTCAATACAGGTTTAGCATAACTTCCCTATTTTTTCCATTCTATCCCTCTGGACTTAAAGTCTAGTGCTTGTTTTTGTTTCAATGGGCTTGCTAACCTGTGGTGCAACATTTAGTGATTGATGTATTTGTATGCCGAGATCCCTTTGTTCCTCTCCCCACCTAGAACAACACCTCCCAAGTAATAAGTGATCTCTCTATTCTTCCTACCAAAATCTATTACCTCACACACTTGATTGAACTTCAATTATTTGCCCAAGTTAGAGACATTGCCATAACAATTTTTTTTTTAACAAACATTTTATTAAGGCATTTCTTGTTTTATAACAACACAAGATGCAAATACAAATGTAAACATAATTCAGTGCAAACCCCCCCCCCCCCAACCAACAACCATACCCCGCCAACATAACTTGTACTCACAATCCCCAAGTCACTCCATCTGCTCCCGCCGAAACTGAACTAAACTAAACTAAACTAACTCCCCCCTGCCCCTCTTATTCCCTAACCCCCCCATTATTGTATGTGCTAACAGTTTCGTTTTCCCCGAAGAAATCGATAAATGGCTGCCACCTCCGGACGAACCCTAACACTGATCCTCTCAGGGCGAACTTAATTTTCTCAAGCCTGAGAAACCCCTCTATGTCGCTAACCCATACCCCCGGTTTTGGGGGCTCCGAGTCCCTCCACGCTAATAAGATCCGTCTCCAGGCTACCAAAAGGCCAAAACGTCAGTCTCTCCCGCTTCCTGGACTCCCGGGTCTTCCGACACTCCAAAGATCGCCACCTCCGGACTCAACGCCACCCTCGTTTTTAGCTCCGTGGACATGACATCGGCAAATGTCTGCCAGAATCCCCTAAGCTTCGGACATGCCCAAAACATGTGGACATGATTTGCAGGCCCTCCTGCACACCTCGCACATCTGTCCTCTACCCCCAAAAACTTGCTCATCCGGGCCACCGTCATGTATGCCCAGTGAACCACCATGAAGCCATAACAATTTTTATCCATATCTGATATAGGTAGTTAGTTTGAAGCATGTTCTGCTCTAGGCCAAAGAGGGGTAGAATTCCCATAGCGGTTCTCCCAATCTCCCACCACAAGTTCAGCAGAAAAGTGGTGGAAATCCCTGAGAAGTGGCTATATCCGTTGATTCACAGGGATTTTCCCCGAAGTTATAGTGAGAGGACAGGAAAACTCCCAGAGACCGTAGGACCATAAGATATAGGAGCAGAATTAGGCCATTCGGCCTATCAAGTCTGCCCCGCCATTCAATCATGGCTGATACATTTGTCATCCCCCATTCTCCTGCCTTCTCGCCATAACCTCTGATCCCCTTATTAATCAGGAACCTATCTATCTCTGTCTTAAAGACACTCAGTGATTTGGCCTCCACAGCCTTCTGTGGCAAAGAGTTTCACAGATTCACCACCCTCTGGCTGAAGAAATTCCTCCTCACCTCTGTTTTAGAGGATTGTCCCTTTAGTCTGAGATTGTGCCCTCTGCTTCTAGTTTTTCCCACTAGTGGAAACATACCCTCCACATCCACTCTATGTAGGTCTCTCAGTATCCTGTAAGCTTCAATAAGATCCTCCCTCATCCTTCTAAACTCCAACGAGTACAGAGCCAGAGTCCTCAACCGCTCCCCATAAGACAAGCTCTTCATTCCAAGGATCATTCTTGTGAACCTTCTCTTGACCCTTTCCAAGGCCAGCACATCTTTCCTTAGATATGGGGCCCAAAACTGCTCACAATACTCCAAATGGGGTCTGACCAGAGTCTTATACAGCCTCAGAAGTACAGCCCTGCTCTTGTATTCTAGCCCTCTCGACATGAATGCGAACATTTCATTTGCCTTCCTGATTGCTGACTGAACCTGCACGTTAACTTTTAGAGAATTTTGAAATAGGACTCCTAAGTGCTTCTCATTTCCTAAGCCTTTTAGAAGATAGTCTATGCCTCCATTCTTCCCACCAAAGTGCATAACCTCACACTTTTCCACATTGTATTCCATCTGCCACTTCTTTTCCCGCTCTCCTAGCATATCCAATTCCTTCTGTAGCCTCCCTACTTCCTCAAACCACCTGTTCCTCTGCATATATTTGTATCATCTGCAACCTTAGCAACAATGCCCTTAGTTCCTTCTTCCAGATCGTTAATGAAAATTGTGAAAAGTGTTTTCAGTAGTGGACCCCTGAGGCACACCGCTAGTCACCGGCTGTCATCCTGAAAAAGACTCCTATCATAGAATTTATCATAGAATTTACAGTGCAGAAGGAGGCCATTCGGCCCATCGAGTCTGCACCGGCTCTTGGAAAGAGCACCCTAACCAACGTCAACACCTCCACCCTATCCCCATAACCCAGTAACCCCACCCAACACTAAGGGCAATTTTGGACACTAAGGGCAACTTATCATGGTCAATCCACCTAACCTGCACATCTTTGGACTGTGGGAGGAAACCGGAGCACCCGGAGGAAACCCACGCATACACGGGGAGGATGTGCAGACTCCGCACAGACAGTGACCCAAGCCGGAATCGAACCTGGGACCCTGGGGCTGTGAAGCAATTGTGCTATCCCCAATGCTACCATGCTGCCCCAACTTTGTCCCCACTCTCTGCCTTCTGCCAGTCAGCGAATCCTCTATCCGTGCCAGTACCTTACCCTTTACACAAAGGGCTCTTAACCAGTTTAACAGCCTCCTCGACGGCACCCTGTCAAAGGCCTCCTTGAAATCTGAATAGATCACGTCCACTGGTTCTCCTTTGTCTAACTTCCTTGTTACCATCTCAAAGAATTCTAACAGATTTGTCAGACATGACCGCTCCTTGACAAAGCCGTGCTGACTCAGTCCTATTATCTCATGCACTTCCAAGTACTCTGCAATCTCAAATTTATTAATGGACTCAAAAATCTTACCAAAGTCAGGCTAACCCATCTTCTGCCTCCCTCCCTTCTTAAACAGGAGTGTTACATCAGCCATTTTCTAGTCTTCTGAGACCCTCCCAGAGGAATACCACTTGATGTTTGTTTTGAGAGGCTTAAATGTTTATTGCTATTATAGATTCTGAACCAGAAATTCCACTGGTAGAAATTAGGAGAAGCATAACCCTTGTCGATCCCATGCTTATCCACCAACAGCTGCAGCGACATTCATGTGGATTCTACTCTGAAATGGCCTTGTAAGATGGAGCAGCCCAAAGCCATTCTGCCTGAGGCTGTTGCAGACCAACGTGAAAAAACAGCTATTTCAGTTTTCAGCTCCAAAAGAAGCTATTTTTGCTTCAAGACATAATATAATTGATCCCCTCCAGGATTGACTACCATAGTCTAGTGGAAGGCTGGAGCCTTTTAATAGGCCTCACAGAAAGTCACACCAGATCATGCTTAATGAAGATTCCACTGAGGCCTTTTAAGGCCATAAAGTGCAGAGTTCCCAAATTAACACCAGAACTGCCCCCTACACAACTCCTTTAGCATAAGATGGTGCGGAGAAACTTAACCCATGACTCTCCACTACTGAAAAATTACAGTCCAAAATAATTGTGACCCTATACTGTTGGAGCCATAATCTGCTCCATCTTACATCTTTGATCCAGAACACCACCAGCATTCCAGACTAGAATTTCAGGAACTCATTTTTAAATCTTAATCAAGTAGGATAGGTGTTTATGTTATGTTTACTGAGAAGTATTCTTATTCTCCCAGATTGGAGCAACTTTCAAATGTTGACATTGATCACTAATTCCTGAAAATATGGACCCTGAAATTCTGACTTGGGCCAAGGTGGAGTATTGGTGGAACTCTGAATCCAAACTGCAAAATCCTTTTCATTGTGTTTCTTAAATAGCCTTCAAAAGTTGTGATTTCTCTGCCGGCGGGATTCTCCGTTCCGACGGCAGCGCACCCCGCCGTGGGTTTCCTGGCGGGCACAATGGAAAATTCCATTTTGCGGCGGTGGGAACAGAGAATCCTGCTGACGGCGATGGTGCTCCGCCGAGGAACACAAGGCTGGGGAGGCGGAGAATTCAAAGCATTTTCTCGAACCAAAGGTTTTGTTATTCTTGAATCAATTGGACAAGATCATAAGTGATGCGGCCCTAATTAAATTTTAAAATGTGGCTGTCATTCTAGCTTCCTTATATCCCCAATATGCAGCTTCAGTTTTCTTCCTTCAGTGCGTTTCTGTTGAAGTCAGAAGGTTTACCAGGATGTTGCCTGGAATGGAGAGTAGGTCTTACGAGGAAAGGTTGAGGGCGCTAGGCCTTTTCTCATTAGAACGGAGAAGGATGAGGGGCGACTAGATAGAGGTTTATAAGATGATCAGGGGAATAGATAGAGTAGACAGTCAGAGACTTTTTCCCCGGGTGGAACAAACCATTACAAGGGGACATAAATTTAAGGTAATGGTGGAAGATATAGGGGGGATGTCAGAGGTAGGTTCTTTACCCAGAGAGTAGTGGGGGCATGGAATGCACTGCCTGTGAAAGTAGTTGAGTCGGAAACATTAGGGACCTTCAAGCAGCTATTGGATAGGTACATGGATTCCGGTAGATTTTCATAGAATTTACAGTGCAGAAGGAGGCCATTCGGCCCATCGAGTCTGCATCGGCTCTTGGAAAGAGCACCCTACCCAAAGTCCACACCTCCACCCTATCCCCATAACCCAGTAACCTCACCCAACACTAATGGCAATTTTGGACACTAAGGGCAATTTAGCATGGCTAATTCACCTAACCTGCACATCTTTGGACTGTGGGAGGAAACCGGAGCACCCGGAGGAAACCCACGCACACACGGGGAGAATGTGCAGACTCCGCAGAGACAGTGACCCAAGCCGGGAATCGATCCTGGGACCCTGGAGCTGTGAAGTAATTGTGCTAACCACAATGCTACCGTGCTGTCCATGATATTGGGCGCGATTCTCCGACCCCCCAACGGGTCGGAGAATCACCGGGGGCTGGCGTGAATCCCGACCCCGCCATGTCCCGAATTCTCCGCCACCAGAGATTCGGCGGGGGCGGGAATCGCGCCGCGACGGTCGGCGGGCCCACCCCCGGCGATTTTCCGGCCCGCGATGAGCCGAAGTCCCGCCGCTGTCAACCCTCTCCCGCCGGCGTGGATTAAACCACCTTTTGAACGGCGGGGCAAGGCGGCGCAGGCGGCGCAGGCAGGCTCTGGGGTCCTGGGGGGGGCAGGGCGATCTGGCCCCGGGGGGTGCCCCCACGGTGGCCTGCCCCGCGATCGGGGCCCACCGATCGGCGGGCCGGCCTGTGACTTGGGTACACTTTTTTCTTCCGCCTTCGCCATGGTCTTCAGGGGATGACGTCAGCAGCCGCTGACGCTCCCGCGCATACGTCGCCTGGCGAAGACCTTTCGGCGCTGGCTGGCATGGCGCCAAAGGCCTTTCCTGCCAGCCGGCGGAGCAGAAACCACTCCTGCGCGGGCCTCGCCCCTCAAGGTGAGGGCTTGGCCCCTGTCCCGCACCTTTGGGGCGGCCCGACGCCGGAGTGGTTCCCGCCACTCCATTACGCCGGAACCCCCCGCCCTGCCGGTTAGGGGAGAATCCCACCCATAGTGTAGATTAATTTGTTCTTAAGGGCAGCACGGTAGCATTGTGGATAGCACAATTGCTTCACAGCTCCAGGGTCCCAGGTTCGATTCCGGCTTGGGTCACTGTCTGTGCGGAGTCTGCACAACCTCCCCGTGTGTGCGTGGGTTTCCTCCGGGTGCTCCGGTTTCCTCCCACAGTCCAAAGATGTGCAGGTTAGGTGGATTAGCCATGATTAATTGCCCTTTGTGTCCAAAGCTGCCCTTAGTGTTGGGTGGGGTTACTGGGTTATGGGGATAGGTTGGAGGTGTTGACCTTGGGTAGGGTGCTCTTTCCAAGAGCTGGTGTAGACTCGATGGGCCGCATGGCCTACTTCTGCACTGTAAATTCTATGATAATCTATGATTAATCTAGGACAAAGGTTCGGCACTACATCATGGGCCAAAGGGCCTGTTCTGTGCTGTGTTTTTCTATGTTCTATGTTCTATACACCTAAGTTGTATCCTTGCACACTGGATAGTGGCCATTTTATACAAAATTCTAGAAACTCGCCAGATATGAATGAAACAGCATGATTAGACCCCATGAGAGTAAGAAAAGATAAAGAGCTTGCATGTATGTACCAACTTTGATATCCTCAGGATGTTCCAAGTGCTTCATAGCCAAAGAATTACTGTTAGCGCATGGATAAGTAAAACACTTGGCCCATGTTGCTAAAACTAATCTGTAGGATTTGTAAATAAAGGAATATTTCTTAGGGCAAGTTAAACCAAACAGCTGGATATAGAAGTCATATTATTTCTTAAGATGTATCATAAGGCCAATGGAATTATAAACTTCTGTCTTAGGTATCGTGATACATACAGTAAAAAAAAGGTAAAGTCGCCACAGTCCCAGATGACCATAAACTGCCTTCCCCTTTGACCGGGAGAGCTGACCGGTGGTGATTGAACCTGAGGATTAGCACACCTCAGGTGAGGGGCAAGGTTGAGAAGGTGGAGCCTTCATGAATAATAGTCTGTGCTGAAATTTACTGATTGGGTCACTTGCATTTTTGAAGGGGATCATGGAACAGCGAATTAATAAAAAAGAACAAGTACATGCCCTATAACATCAAATAGAAGAGTAAAGTGCATAAAAATACATTTAATGTATGATTTATATCATTTAGTCTATATATAAAAACGTATGCATTCAATACATTCAACTCATGCATTTAATCCAGATCCTGCAAGGTCGCCATGAGATGATGACATTTAAGTGAATGTTGAAATGATTCTGGCAGGCAGTATATTACTTTTTAAAATAGATATGGTTTTGGTTATAAGTGTTTTTTGTACTTTTATTACAATAGCAAGAGAGAAGAACATTGTTAATGGAAGCTATAATGGGTTTTGGCATTTGATGATCTCCAAACACTGTGATGCATTTCTGCAATTGTTCACTTTTAACTGATTCCTAATCTATTGTGAAAGGTCTTAAAATAGAGAGTATCTCAAGAATGTGGTAAGATAATAGATCTGAACAAGACATGAAAAACAGTCAGAAGCCAATGCATCAAAAAATAAGAATCATTTATATTGCCACATGTAAACTGATTTCCAAAGGATCTACCTGCAGCTACCCTGCAACTACACTGCAATTGAACATGTGAACAAAGTTTAAATGATCACTTCTGTTCCAAGTTATAATAGGAGATGAGGAGAACCACCAAGCAAATTTTACCCTCAATTTTACCTGACTTAACGCTACTAATGGGAAACCCTACCTGGCAGGAACACATGATGGACATTTGATTGCACACTGTTAAGTGGCTGCCCTTAGAAATTAAATGCTATAAAAATGCATGAGTTGTTCAAAATAAGCTTCGGAAATAAATTTGGCATTCTAGACATATTTGTCCCGTCTGGAATTTCATAACCTGGAAATTGTTAAGATTAGGATGAATACCTGAAGTGATCATGTATTGGGCACTAGTAATGTAAGGGGTTCAGAACAACCCTTATCTAGAGTATTGCACTCACAGATAGATAAGGTACTCTCTGGAGAGGGTGGCTTGTCACCACTATAACATTGAAGAAAAGCGGTATGCTTGTTTGGGTATAGAATGTTGGCATGATTGCTGTTCAGATTTCAACTAACCATTTTCTAAGGCCCTTACTTTGCACAATTGGTATGTCCTCATTTTGATTTGAAGTTTACACTGTAACAAAAGCTGCAGTCTGCTGAGATGTACTTGTAAGTGTAAGTAAAAATAAAAGGGGCTGGTTTAGCTCAGGTGGCTGGACAGCTAGTTTGCGATGCAGAGCAAAGCCAACAGCGCAGGTTCAATTCATGTACCAACTGAGGTTATTCCTGAAGGCCTGCTGACATCTTAGATATAACAGTGCTCAATTAAGGCCAGTACTGTCCAATATATAATAGTAAGAAGTCTTACAACATCAGGTTAAAGTCCAACAGGTTTGTTTCTAATCACTAGCTTTTGAATCACAAAAGCCAGTGATTCAAAACAAACCTTTCGGACTTTAACTTGGTGTTGTAAGAATTCTTACTGTGCTCACCCCAGTCCAATGCCGGCATCTCCACATCATAACTATATAATGACATATGCCAGCAATGCAACAATTGTACCATTAATGTGACTGTCCAAATTCTTTCAAAGTTAGACCAAGAAAAAATACTGATATGGCAAAACCGGCTTTATTTCACAGCAAGTAAATATACAGAGAAGGCAACTGGACAAACTTTATTCAAATTGGTACAACTTACAAGCTATCATAATGATCATGCTGCTGCAATGCCAAAAATGACTCCCAGGCAAGTTTTAAAGAGAAGTTGGCGAGTGGGCCAGAAGAGAGAAGAGGCAGGAGGATAATAGCTAGGATGAGAAAGAAGGGGTGAAAATTTGGGGTTGGGAGTGTGATGTTCAGATAACAATCAGGAGGAAACCAAGATCACGATCGAGGAAAAAACAGTGGCCAGCAGTAGCCCTCGAAATTCCAATGTGGATCCAGAAGACGCACATCTGTTTCTCCCGGCTCCTCATTCACATAAGTACATTTTAAACACTCACCTTGTTGGTTGCATCCTGCAGCAGTTCCTCTAAGGACTTGAAAAATCAGTGAAGGATATTATGATATCTGCAAACACTTTTCTGCTATGCTGTAGATGCAATTCAGGCCTTTGAAGACAAAGTGATTGAAAATGGAAGATAAACTTACCATACATATGTACTTGTGTAAAATTCAAGATATTTAGCCTAAAAAGCAGAATTTTGCACATACCTCATAGAACAGTCAACCCTAATTTTTCAAGGATCAAGCTGAGTTGTGATTATTAATGACCTCCTGGTAATTACCAAGATTCATTCATTTGAAGGTACACAGCGGAACTTTTAGATTTCCCTTCCACCAATTCTAGTGGCAATCCCTCAGCCAACCAACAAGACTAATGTGCACAATGTGACCGATCATGCTGCCTCTGAGAAAGAATAAGTGTACGCAGCTGAAATTGAAATAAAAGTTGCAGCACTCACCAAGAAGTCTAATAAATGTGCAGCAACAACAGAGTTTAATGTTTCCAAGAAAATAACTAAAAACAGGAGAATGATATTCAATAAACTAGACAAAAGGCCGTAGAATAAATATGCCAGCAGAGGAAGACTCTGCTCACCTGTGGCCTCACAAGTGATCTCAAATGGAGAAAAAGACTGACAGGATAGACTAACTAGAATCAGCAAACTGGTTGTACCTGATTCAACGCCCTCATAGAAGCGAAGAAAGATAGCACTGCAGGATTCAAGGTCAGTGCTGCAACCATGCGCAAGATTCATGAAAATGCACAATTTAGTACCCTGTTAGAAAATGAAAATTTCACAGTGCCTGCCACCTGAACTCAGCGATCAAATTGTCAGATTCCACTGTTTTGTCATCTGACTTTGAGAGAAGAATGGATTTCGATTGACCTGCATTGGGAATATGGATGAATTTTGATATGCCAGCAACCAAAACCACAAGAATATCAGAAATAGGAGTAGAAATAGACCCATCAAGCCTGTTCGACCATTCGGCATGATTGTGGCTGACCTTGGATCTCAGCCCCATTTTCTTTTTTTTATATAAATGTTTTTTATTGGGTTTTTAAATAAAGTATATTTACCGTTATGTACACAAAATAGAATTCCTATATATAAATACATAGAAGAAAGGGAACAAGCACAAAAAATAAAACAAACAACAACAAAATAAAAAAGTTAGAATAAAATAACTGGTAGGGTATTATGTGCTAGCTCAACAACAGCAGCTCTGTACAATTGGCAGTATTGTTTTTAGTACATAAGTAGGCATTTGTTTGTGGGGGGATACTGGGCGGGGTACATATAAATTAGGGCACTGGGAAAACAAATACAGAACAATTACTGAGGGTAATACGCGAATGGATCTGGGGTTGGCATTGTCACTTACTTTTCCTGGACGGTTTTCGCTGCCGTTGTCGTCTCGCGATCACCTCCACTTCAGCCGTTCGTCCCGCCTCCCGCCCGGATTTTCCTTGTTCTCTGCTTCTGTAGATGCCAAGTTTGTTATCGTTTCCCGTGCCCTCCTTCTGGCTGTCATTCCCTTGCCTCCCCACCCCCACCTCACTGGTTCCCCTCTATTGTTCCCTCTCCTCTCTCTTCCACCCTCCCCCCCCCCCTTCTTCTGTGGTTCGCCTTTCTTTTCTCTCAGGTTTAGTTGCTATCCCCCCCCCTCCCCCCCGCCGGTCTATCCCTCCCTCCCCCGTCTCGGCTACTTTCCCCTGGTTCTTGGCTACCTGGCTATTCTTCTGCTTGTTCGTTGGCCACAAACTGGTCCCGGAACAATTGGGTGAATGGCTCCCACGTTCTGTGGAAGCTGCCGTCTGACCCTCGGATGGCGAATTTGATTATCTCCATTTGGAGAGATTCTGAGAGGTCGGACAGCCAGTCTGCAGCTTTGGGTGGTGCTGCTGACTGCCAGGTGAACAGGATTCTAGGGCGGGCGATCAGGGAGGCAAAGGAAAGGGTGTCCGCCCTCCTCCCCAGGAATAGATCTGGCTGGTCTGATACCCCGAAGACCGCCACTTTTGGGCATGGCTCCACCCTAATCCCCACCACTTTGGACATTGCCTCGAAGAAGGCAGTCCAGTACAAGTCTGGGGCAAGACCAGAACATGTGGGCGTGGTTGGCCGGGTCTCCTTGGCACCGTTCACATCTATCCTCCACCTCCGGGAAGAACCTACTCATACGAGTTCTTATTAAGTGGGCTCTATGTACCACTTTTAGTTGCGTCAGGCTGAGCCTTGTGCACGTGGAAGTGGAGTTGACCCTATGCAGTGCTTCGTTCCAGAGTCCCCACCCTATTTCGATCCCAGGTATTCCTCCCATTTCTTCATTGTTGCGTCCAGTACGATGTCGGCCCTTTCTACCAGTCGGTCATACATGTCGCTACAGTTCCCTTTATCTAGGATGCTTGCGTTCAGTGACTCTTCCGGTAATGTCTGTCGTGGCGGTTGTGGATACATCCTTGTCTCCTTTCGTAGGAAGTTTTTGAGCTGCAGGTACCTTAGCTCGTTCCCCCTGGCTAGCTGGAATTTCTCTGTCAATTCGTCCATTGTTGCAACCTTGCCAACCATGTATAGGTCCCTGACTGTCAGTGTCCCTCCATCCTGTCCACACTTTTTAAAGGTGGAGTCAGTCAGCGCTGGTATGAACCTATGGTTGTGGCAGATGGGAGCTTTGTCCGACATTTTGGTCAGGCCAAATTGCTGCCGTAGTTGGTTCCAGGACAGGAGGGTGGCTTATCACCACCGGGCTGCTGGAGTGTTTTTTGGGTGGGGATGGGAGTGCCGTCGTGACGAGGGCCTGGAGCGAGGTCCCCTTGCAGGAGGCCTCTTCCGTGCGAACCCACTCGGCTTCTGGCTTCTTGATCCATCCCCTTATTCGTTCGGCCGTCGCCGCCCAGTGGTAGAATTGTAGTTTTGGGAGGGCTAGCCCCCCTGGATTTTGTTTTTTGTAGGACCTTCTTTGGGATCCTAGCATTCTTCCCCCCTATACGAACGCCATGATTAGTTTGTCTAGTGCTTTGAAAAAGGCCTTGGGGATGTAGATCGGGATGGATCTAAATAGGAAGATGTACCTGGCAGCACGTTCATTTTGATCGTTTGGACTCTCCCCGCGAGGAAGAGTGGGAGTGTGTTCCATCTTTGCAGGTCCTTTTTTATTTCTTCTGTCAGACTGGTGAGGTTCCATTTGTGGATCTCTTTCCAGTCATGGGCTATTTGGATCCCCAGGTAGCGGAATTTGTGTCGGGCTTGTTTAAATGGCAGTCCCGTTAGTGCTGCCCCCCCTCCTTGTGGGTGTACCGGGAAGATCTCGCTTTTGCTCATGTTGAGTTTGTTGCCCGAGAAGGCACCAAACTCTTTCAGGAGCGCGATGATTCCGTCCGTGCTGCTTTGTGGGTCCACGATGTAGAGGAGCAGGTCATCTGCATAGAGTGAGACTCTGTGCTCTTTGCCGCCCGTTTGGATCCTCCTCCAGCTTTTTGCTGCTCTGAGAGCAATGGCTAATGGTTCGATAGAGCGAACAGCAGCGGGGACAGTGGGCATCCTTGTCTGGTGCCCCTGTGCAACTGGAAGTATCGGGAGTTGGTGTTGTTGGTCCGTACTCTCGCCATGGGAGCGTTGTACAGGAGTTTTACCCAGGAGGTGAGCCTGTTCCAAGCTCGAACCACTCCAATACCTCTATGAGGTATTTCCATTCGACCCTGTCGAAGGCCTTTTCTGCATCTAGGAAGACGATCACCTCTGGTGTTCTCTCCCCGGAGGCAGTCATTGTCACGTTCAGCAGGCACCTGATGTTCGAGGTCAGCTGCCTATCTTTGACAAAACCCGTCTGATCCTCTGCGACCACTTCTGGTACGCAGTCTTCTAGCCTTTTGGCTAGGAATTTGGCCAGTATTTTGGCACCTGGCTTCAGCAGTGAGATGGGTCTGTATGACCCACATTCCGTTGGGTCTTTATCTTTCTTAAGTATCAGCGAGATTGAGGCCTGTGCTAGTGTAGGTGGCAATGTGCCCCTCGCTAGCGAGTCTGTGAACATCTCCCGCAGGTGCGGGACCAGAGCTGTCGCAAATTGTTTGTAAAAGTCCGCCGGGAATCCATCCGGTCCCGGTGCCTTCCCTGCCTGCATGGAGCTAATGATCTCTCTCAGTGCTTGTGGTGCTTCCAGGCCCCGTTTTCTGTCCTCCCCCATGACTGGTATGTCCAGTCCATCAAGGAACCGTTTCATCCCTGACTCCCCCATTGGGGGCTCTGAGGTGTACAGCCCTTGGTAGAAGGCCTTGAAGGTTTTGTTAATCTTTCCCGGTTCTGTTTCTAATGTGCCTCTGGTATCCCTGATTTGTGCAATTTCTCTGGCTGCCTGCTTTCTCAGCTGGTGTGCCAACAGGCGGCTAGCGTTGTCTCCGTGTTCGTATAGGGTCCCTGGCAGAGTTGGTGCACTGCTTTCCTGGTGGAGAGCAGATCAAAGTTCCTTTGAAGCTCTTTCCTCTCCGCCAGGAGCTCTACGGTCAGGGCCTCGGAGTATTTACGGTCTACCTTCAGTATGGAGTCGACCGGCTGCTGTCTAGCTGCCCTTTCCGCCCTATCTCTCAACCCGATTTTCCTGCCACTCTCCATATTGCTTACTTCCCAAAGACACTAAAAATCGGTCTGTCTCAGCCTTAAACGTTTTCAATAATGGAACATCCTCACCTTCTGGGGTAGAGATTTCCAAAGATTCATTCCCCTTTGGGTGAAATAATTTCTTCTTGTCTCTGTTCCAAATGATCTGGCCCCTATTCTGAGACTGTGACCCCCGCCCCCCCCCCCCCCCCCGCCCCCGTCCCCCCATGTTTTACATTCTCCAACCAGCTGAAACAATCACACATAATCTACCCTATCAAGGCCCTTTTGTCGGTTTCAGAATTCTGCAGGTTTCAATGAGATTGCCTCTCTTTCTTTTAATTCCAGAGAATAATATAAATCCAATGAACTCAGCCCTTCTTCATACAACATTCCCCTCATCCCAGAGACCATGTGGCAACCAAAACTGCACATGGTAATTCAGATATCTCACCAAAACTCTGTATAATTGTAGCAAGATGTCCGTATTCTTGTACTCCAGCCCCCTTTCAATAAAGGTCAACATGACATTTGCCTTCCTAATTGCTTGCTGCACCTGCATGCTAACTTTCTGCAGTCGATGTGGGTGATTTTGTGCCCAGGTTTGCCGTGAGCGTAAATGGTGACACAGGCTCAAAATCCCAGGAGAGTCAGGAAACGAGATTCATCGGCGGTGAGATCTCAGTTTCTGATTTTCCCCACACCTAGTTGGTGACGTAAGGAATTTCCCCTTTTAAATGGCTTTTAATCAGTTTGAATATGATTAACTGTACCAGTCTGCCACATGATTCCCCCCCCCCCCCCCCCCCCACCAAATATCCATACTTCTAAAAGGTTTACATCAGCTTTAGAAAAACGGGATTCAGTCGAGGGGATCAAGTCTCGGGTGCCAAGGTAAGTATAGCCCCTGGGGGGAGTGGGGTATGCCCAGCCATCCCGGCACTGTCCCTGCACAGGTGGAGACTGTTGATCTGGCAGTGCCAAACTGTCACAGGGTGCAGTGCCGGGGCAGCATCCTCTGGGGAGTTCAATTGGGGGAGGGGTGGGGGGATGGGGGTAAAGGGGGGAAGTTCCCGTTCGTGTTGTGGATGGAGGGTGGGGGGTTAAAGGACCGATGCCTTTGCAGGGGGGTACTTGTTTGTGAAGGGGGGAGGGCTAACCTTTCTGTGAGGGCGAGTGTGCCCGAGATGGGTGGCACAGTAGCACAGTGGTTATCACTGTTGTTTCACAGCACCAGGGATCTGGGTTTGATTCCCGGCTTGGGTCACTGTCTGTGCGGAGTCTGCACATTCCCTCTGTGTCTGCGTGGGTTTCCTCCGGGTGCTCCGGTTTCCTCCCACAAGTCCCAAAACGTGCTTGTTAGGTGAATTGGACATTCTGAATTCTCTCTCGGTGTACCCGAACAGGTGCCGGAATGTGGCGACTAGGCGATTTTCACAGTAACGTCATTGCAGTGTTAATGTAAACTTACTTGTGACACTAATAAAGATTATTATTATTATTACTGCTGCAGTGTTTGGCGGGAGGGTGTGGGGGGGGGCCATAGAGCCCCACTACGTGTCCGGTTAGGGGAGCGAATGGGGGAGCCCCTGATACCTTCGTGTTGGGGTCGGCCTGACATCTATGTTGATCGCAGCGCCTTTTAAAGATGGCACCCCGATCTCTGTGGAGCTGGCCTTGTTGGCTCTATCAAGCTCTGCCCTGCCAAAGTGGCGGCATAAACCACGCCCACCGTCAGAGTGCCTGAAGATCGGGTCTGAAATCTCATCTGTGCAGCTGGAGTGATAGTCAGAGTCTGACACTCTGGCCAATTGTGGGAAAATTCCACACCTTGTGAGAGCACACCTAAGTCTCGTTAAATATCAATAAAACAAATTTCTCACCTTTTAAAACATATTCTCTTTTCTATTCTTACGACTAAAGTGAATAATATCACACTTCCCCACATTATAGTCCATCTATGGTCTTATCTCTTTGCAGCCGAACTGCAGCTTAACTTCCCAGCAGCAAAGATGATTGATGCAGGTAGGGCAGTGGATGTTGTCTATATGGACTTCAGTAAGGCCTTTGACAAGGTCCCTCATGGTAGACTAGTACAAAAGGTGAAGTCACACGGGATCAGGGGTGAGCTGGCAAGGTGGATACAGAACTGGCTAGGCCATAGAAGGCAGAGAGTAGCAATGGAGGGATGCTTTTCTCATTGGAGGGCTGTGACCAGTGGTGTTCCACAGGGATCAGTGCTGGGACCTTTGCTCTTTGTCGTATATATAAATGATTTGGAGGAAAATGTAACTGGTCTGATTAGTAAGTTTGCAGACGACACAAAGGTTGGTGGAATTGCGGATAGCGATGAGGACTGTCGGAGGATACAGCAGGATTTAGATTGTTTGGAGACTTGGGCGGAGAGATGGCAGATGGAGTTTAATCCGGACAAATGTGAGGTAATGCATTTTGGAAGGTCTAATGCAGGTAGGGAATATACGGTGAATGGTAGAACCCTCAAGAGTATTGAAAGTCAAAGAGATCTAGGAGTACAGGTCCACAGGTCACTGAAAGGGGCAACACAGGTGGAGAAGGTAGTCAAGAAGGCATATGGCATGCTTGCCTTCATTGGCTGGGGCATTGAGTATAAGAATTGGCAAGTCATGTTGCAGCTGTATAGAACCTTAGTTAGGCCACACTTGGAGTATAGTGTTGAATTCTGGTCGCCACACTACCAGAAGGATGTGGAGGCTTTAGAGAGGGTGCAGAAGAGATTTACCAGAATGTTGCCTGGTATGGAGGGCATTAGCTATGAGGAGCGGTTGAATAAACTCGGTTTGTTCTCACTGGAACGAAGGAGATTGAGGGGAGACCTGATAGAGGTATACAAAATTATGAGGGGCATAGATAGAGTGGATAGTCAGAGGCTTTTCCCCAGGGTAGAGGGGTCAATTACTAGGGGGCATAGGTTTAAGGTGAGAGGGGCAAGGTTTAGAGTAGATGTACGAGGCAAGTTTTTTACGCAGAGGGTAGTGGGTGCCTGGAACCCGCTACCGGAGGAGGTGGTGGAAGCAGGGACGATAGTGACATTTAAGGGGCATCTTGACAAATACATGAATAGGATGGGAATAGAGGGATACGGACCCAGGAAATGTGGAAGATTGTAGTTCAGTCGGGCAGCATGGTCGGCACGGGCTTGGAGGGCCGAAGGGCCTGTTCCTGTGCTGTACATTTCTTTGTTCTTTGTTCTTTGTTCAAACTTTGATACATTACTCTAGGTATCTTCATCTAAGTCACTAACATAGATTGTAAATAGCTGAGGCCCAATACTAATCCATGCAGCATTCCGCTCGCTGTTCATTGTCTGCCAACTTGAAAAATCTCGATTTATGCCTGTCTCTGCTTTCTATCTGTTAACCAATCCTCCACCCATGGTAATATATTGCTCCCAACACCTTGAGCTGTTATCTTGCCTATTAATATATTGTGTGGAATATTATCTAATTGCTTTTGGAAATCCAAGTATACTAAATTTACTGGTTCCTCTTTATCTGCCCTACTAGAGAGCGATAAAAAACAAACATCATTAAAAAGACAACTGGTTAAAGGCAGCACGGTGGCACAGTGGTTAGCACTGCTGTCTCACGGCTTAGAGGTCCCAGGTTCGATACCGGCTCTGGGTCACTGTGCGTGTGGAGTTTGCACATTCTCCCCATGTTTGTGTAGGTTTCGCCCCCACAACCCAAAGATGGGCAGGGTAGGTGGATTGGCCACGCTAAATTACCCCTTAATTGGAATAAATGAATTGGGTACTCTAAATATATATTTTTTAATTAAAAAAGAAAAGACAACTGGTCACAAATATATGCTGTTGCCATAATTCCAGCTTGTATGACGAATGGCAAAATGAAAGACGATGATAATATTCTTTTTTTTTAAATAAAATAAAATATCAATAACAAAATGAGAAAGAAAAAGGAACCCAACAGGGTTAAGTACAAAACACAATCTAAAAAAAAGCAACCCCCCCAAACCCCTCCTCCCCTGTACATAAATAATAAATGAACATTAACACCCCGACTTAACACAACAGGTGTATGCACCCCCTTAGACCCTCCAGTGTAAATAACATAAATAAAAATAAAGTAAACCCCCCACCCCCCGGAGCTGCTGCTGCCATTGACCAATGTCTATCGTTCTGCCAGAAAGTCTAAGAACGGTTGCCGCCGCCTAAAGAACCCTTGTACCGACCCTCTCAAGGCGAATTAACCCCTTTCCAATTTAATGAACCCTGCCATATCGCTGATCCAGGATTCCACGCTTGGGGACCTCACATCTTTCCACTGAAGAAGAATGCTTCGCCGGGCTACCAGGGACGCAAAGGCCAGAATTTTGGCCTCTTTCACCTCCTGCACTCACGACTCCTCTGCCACCCCAAATATTGCAAGCCCCCAGCCCGGTTTGACCCTGGATCCTACCACCCTCGACACCGTCCTCGCTACGCACTTTCAAAATTCCTCCAGCGCTGGGCATGCCCAGAACATATGGGTGTGATTTGCTGGGCTCCCTGAGCACCTAACACACCTGTCCTCACCCCCAGAGAACTGGCTCATCCTTGTCCCTGTCATGTGTGCCCTGTGCAGCACCTTAAACTGTATGAGGCTGAGCCTCGCGCACGAAGAGGAAGAGTTCACCCTCCCTAGGGCATCTGCCCACGTCCCCTCTTTGATCTCCTCTCCCACTTCCAAGTCTGGGATCCTACCCAACATACGCCGCATAAAACCCGCATCATCCCAGCTCGCAGCATACACATTGACCAGTACCACCCTCTCTCCCTGCAACTTACCACTTACCATTATGTACCTACCGCCATTATCTGCCACAATGCTCGACGCCTCGAATGACACCTTCTTTCCCACCAAGATCGCCAACCCTCGATTTTTGGCATCTAGCCCCGAGTGAAACACCTGACCCTCCCACCCTTTCCTCAGTCTTATCTGGTCTGCCACCTTCAGGTGTGTCTCCTGGAGCATAACCACATCCGCCTTGAGCCCCTTCAGGTGCGCGAACACGTGGGCCCGCTTAACTGGCCCATTCAGTCCCCTTACATTCCAGGTTATCAGCCGGATCAGGGGGCTACCCGCCCCCCTCCCCCGCCGACTAGCCATGACCCCTCCTTGGCCAGCCACGCGCCCGCACCCCACACCCGGCCCGTTCCCCACAGCGGCTTACCCCCGTCTCGACCCCCCCCCCCCCCCCCCCCCCCCCCCCACTCGCTCCAGCTCCTCCTTGACCTCAGCAGCAGCAACTCACGATGATAATATTCAAGGGCAAAATTTTCCCAAAGAGAAATTTCAGAAAGGCATTGTTGTCTATGATCATGAGAAAGGCTGGATAGATGAACATGGCTACAAGAAATACATGAAAGAATGTGGTATTTGAAACCAGGAAGACACGGCAAATAAAAAAGTTTGTTCATCTGAGACATGACAGTCAGCGGGATTAGAAAGGGGACCTGGGTGTCCTCGGGCTGGCATGGACAAGATGGGCTGAATGGCCTCATTCCCTACTGTAACCTTTAGATGGTTCTTGTATGATTCTATGTTCAAATCCCAACTTATCAATTATGTAGCATTTGATATGTGATGTGGGATCAAATAACCGATGCGGCAGTTATTCCCGATGGTTTCACACGTGTTGTTCATCCCTAGATGTAATATAAATAAACCTCTCAAGGACAATCACCAAAAGTATCTCGTTTCCAATTGGATGTTGGAAGGTGAAAAACATTCACCAACGGTGGAAATATGCGAGCACTCTGTGTCAATGGGACATGAACATATGAAATGCAATTCATCCCAACTTTGTAAAAAAAAAAATTTCTAAAATATGGAATATCAAATGTGCTCGACAGTACAGAGGATGATTACATGTGGAATGATGTTGCTGAAGTTAGCGGTACGACCAGTGCTGATGGTGATGAGGAAGACGCATTTTGTGACGTTATGTAGTCAGGCTTTTGGGATGGTGATTCGGTGATTCACATGAAAGATATCAATGTGAAGTACTGTAGTTAATTCATATACATATATGTATGTTTATAAATTATGTTGAATGAAATGTATATAGTTTGTAATATTAGAAAATAAGTAACTGTTAGAGGATTAATTGGAGCCTTAGTGGCTCAGTTGGTTGGAGAGCCAGTGAGGATCTGATAGGTGCCAACAGCGTGAAGTTTGATCCCCATTCTGGCTGGGGTGGGTTTGGGACCTGCCTCCTTCCCTGCCCATGCTGGAGGTTGTGGTGCTATGGGTTGGACCTGCATTTGAGCAGGGAACTCGAGAAGAGGATTAACATGAATTCTTTAGTGTTGTTGGTTTGTAATTTATTTTGCCTCAGTGGTCTTTTTTGCGTCGAAATGAAATACGTTAGTCAATCTCGAATAAAGTAAAGTCAACCCTTTGACCTTTAACCACAAACATTAATCTTAAAAGTTCAACTTTTACACAAGTATAAGTGCATTGTGAGAAGATATGACTGCTCCCTGTTATTTTGATTGCCCTAGTGATGCCAGTTAACTGTTTTGGAATTGAGTAGTCAGGCAGGATTTACTGGAGATGTTACTCACAATCAAGGCTACATTCTTCCATCGGCCTAGATCATGCCCTACTCCCTGTACCGAAAGCCGAGGTCCTCCTTTGCCAGATTTCACCAAGATCAAATTCAACTCAAGTGTGTCAATTTGGAGATCCAGAGACTCGAACATTATCAAACACTGCAGTGACCCAATTTAGACACTGCCGTATTCTTTTAAACTCAGAGGAAGTCTGGCTGAAGAGGACACAAATGGTACTGAGAACTCATCAACAAAGTATGAGCAAGGAAATTGGATGGAGTCATACCAGCGGGTGGAAGTCCAGTTGCAGCAAATTCCCAGCAACAAATCCACCAGACAGAGAACTGCACTTCTGGGTGACAGTTTAGTGAGACAGACCAGAACACAGGAGAGAGCTCGGATTTGCACAGTGCCTTTCACAAAACCAGAACACCGCAAAGTGCTTTCCAGCCAGTATTTTTTGAAGTGTCGTCGCTATTTTAACGTAGGAATAAACGTTTCAACAAAACGTTTGGGTTATGAAATGCTATCACTTGGGCCCATGAGTAATTTATTCAAACAAATTGGCTCTATTGCTATTTCTACTGGACTGGTCTCTCTTTGTTCTTGGCATCCAATGCAAGCATATCTTTAGGCTGCAACATTGAAAGCAAAATGAACTGTGAGATAAATTGCAGACGAACAGGGAACGAAATGGCAAAATGATATAACAATGAAGACTCTGACAGTAGCACTCTGGATCTATACTATCACAGCAACTGTAGCATTTATGGATGTCAGTGGCATCCGACACTCAAAAGTCATTTGCCAAACTCAATCTACGGTGCACTAGATAAGCAGGCTAAAACGAGTCGCAACCTTTGTTGCATTTGAAATGAAATATTGTGTTTGATGAGCATTGTAATGTTCTATGTGAGTGCAGCTGACATATTATCAATGGAGAAGTATTGCAGAGACGGCTAGAAAATAAAATATTTTGTGGCACTGTGTGATGGGCAAGGAAAACTGGTGACATACAGGTAAATGACCATAATCAATATTCCTAAAATTCTGCAGTTCAATCTCTCTTGAACACTTCAACTTGGATTTATATAGTGCTTTTAATGAAATGAATTGCCCCAAAGTGCTTCAGAGGAGCTCTAACAAATAAGATTTGACATAGAACCATAAGAAGATATTAGGGAGAGTGACCAAAAACTTGGCAAAGAGGTAGGTTACAAGGAGATTCTTAAAGGAGGAAAGAGAGATAGAAAGAGGGAGAGGGTTAGGGAAGGAATTGCAAAGAATGTTTATGGCCTAGGCAATTGAAAGCATGGCTGCTGATGGTGGAGTGATTAAAATTAGGAACGCTCAAGAGATCAGAATTGGAGGAGCGCAGTTATTTTGGAGTGTGGTCGGGCTGTCAGAGGTTACAGAGATGGGCAAGGCCGTGGAGGGGTTGCTTAACTAGGAACCTATGTAGGTCAACAGCCAGAGGAGTGATGAGCGAACGGGAGTTGGTGCGAGTTAGGATATAGTCAGCAAAATTTTGGAGACCTGTATGAATGATGAAATATGGGAGAGAGGGCAGAAGTGCATTGAAATACTCAAAACTAGAAGTAACACTTGGTTAATAAGTTTTTTGATTGGTCCCAGAATTCTGATTTTGAGGCAGATTGAAGAAATTGGGTTGAGGGTGTTGAGGAATTATTGATCTATATTATGCTTTATTATTAGGGTATGGAATTCCCTCTGTCTTTCCCTCCCAACAAAGTACGATCATTCAAGGCAACTTGAAGGCCGTTCTGGAAATGTTAACCAATAGAGCTCTGACTCGCGACAGTGCACCATAGTTTACCATGTTCTTTCCAATCATTTCTGGTTAACTTTGAAAATTGAAGTCTTCAATCAAATGCTTTCATGCTTCCAAAAATGTTCATTAAAAAACAGGTTGTCATAGATATAATTAAGAGCACTTTGTTCCTGCAAAGACATTTTGATGATACATTACTAAAATCATTCCACTTTCACCTCTGAAGGGCTAACTTCAAATCCTCTCCAGATTTGAGGAAATTAAGGGAAATTCTTTTGACAAGAATAAAGTGCAGAAGATACGTATATCACATTGCTGTGAATTGTCTGTCTTTTGAAGTTTTCAACTCAGCTCTAACAAATTTTGAGCAATGCAACTGTGGGACCGAACTTCAATATACAGAGGGGTGGATTCTTTGCTGCCTGCCGCTGGTAGTGGCTTTCCAATTGGACGGAGAATCGAGCGTCAGATGAAAAACGAGATCAGTGCCAGGTGCCAATCCCGTACCAATGTTCCAGTCCCATCTCGGAGGCAGCAACAAGCTACACGTCTTGCGCAAGCAGCACCATGCAAAGGGGCTATTAGCACCCATTTGCATCCAATTAAAGGGCTGGAAGCCGGATTCTCCAGGCCTCTGTGAAATTCCAGCCATCTCAGCTGGGATTCATGCGGGCAGGAATTGGTACAAATATTTTCAAGTGTGGTCCTAATGCGGTGGAACCCACGGTGGATGGCTCAAGTGCGCAATGGAGCTGCCCCTCAAAGTCCATCAGAAGGTCCCCCACAACGCAAATCCTGCCTTCTGCCCGAATGTCCCTCCCAACCCCCCATTAGTCCACCCAGCCACCCCATCAGACCCCCTCCATGCTCCCAGCAGATCTGTTAACAGCCCCTCATCAGACGCTCTTCAAATCGAGCTCCCCAACAGACCCCATCATTAGACCCCTATCAGATCCCCGCACCAGGGACTCCCCAATCAGAGACCCCCCCCAATCAGACTCATACAATGACCCCCAAAAGAATTCCAACAGACACCCTCCCCATCAAACTCCAATTCGAGATCCCCAGTAGAGACCCCCCCCAATCAGAGACCCGTATGAGAGAGACCTCAGAGACCCCCTCCTTCAACAGAGACTCCCCCATCAGACCCCAACAAAGACCTCCTTCAGACCTCCCAATCAGAAACTCCATATACTTGCATGGAAAAGGAGAGGGAATTGCTTCTGGGCGCTGCTCCTAGCGGAGACCAGGAGTGATTCTACTCCAGCCTTATCTCCGGAATGGGGAATCCAGCCCAATATTTATTTGTACACCATGTTGGCTCCACTCATCGGGTGTAGTCAGAAAAATTATGGCAGCAAAGTTTGGCTCCTTTAAAGTGTCATATTTTTAATGATACCAGTGCCATTCCCAACTAAGATTCTGCCCTTGCAACGTACGAACACTGATAGTGCAGCTTGCAATAAATATAATTTTGAATAGATTGACATCACACACATTGGTAGTGTGCACTGCAAGAATTCAAAGAAAGCAGAATATGACATCTGTAAGCATGTTAAGCTGATTTGGTTGTAGGGTCCCATTTCCAGCCATTCCATTCCAGCTAACACCCTGTCTTCATGTCGCACAGTTGTCCATAGAGTCAGACATAGGAAGGATCCCCTGCAAGCACTATATAAATGGACCATCAACACTCTCAGGCTAGTTGCTGGCTTCTACTGAGTTAGTAGAAGTGTTTGGTGGCTTGTACTGTCATTGAAAGTTGCGAAGTCCACAGGGAGTAGTGTGCCATGTGATGAAGGCCATGTGAATCAGGGATTCGGCTCAGATCGTTTGGTCCATATCATGGATGCTATATTTTTCTTCCCCCTCCTCCAAGATGGCAGGGAAACAGAGGAAGGACAAGCAGAGATAGGGGTATATGGTTCTCAGGAGGAGGCCATCTCCACCCAGGGTCTTCAGAGTGCAATTCTCCCATCTCAATCCCAGCAATGAACGGTGTATTTCATATCATAGAATTTACAGTGCTGAAGGAGGCCATTCGGCCCATCGAGTCTGCACCGGCTCTTGGAAAGAGCACCCTACCCAAGGTCAACACCTCCACCCTATCCCCATAACCCAGTAACCCCACCCAACACTAAGGGCAATTTTGGACACTAAGGGCAATTTATCATGGCCAATCCACCTAACCTGCACATCTTTGGGCTGTGGGAGGAAACCGGAGCACCCGGAGGAAACCCACGCACACACGGGGAGGATGTGCAGACTCCGCACAGACAGTGACCCAAGCCGGAATCGAACCTGGGACCCTGGAGCTGTGAAGCAATTGTGCTATCCACAATGCTACCGTGCTGCCCTGTTTGATGCCCTGTTTCATAGAAACACAGAAAATAGAAGCAGGAGGAGGCCATTTGGCCCTTTGAGTCTGCTCCGCATTCATTATGATCATGGCTGATCATCGAGTTCAGTGCCCTGACCCCGCCTTCCCTCCATATCACTTGATCCCTTTAGCCCCAAGAGCTGTACCTAATTCCTTGAAATTACACAATGTTTTGGCCTCGACTACTTTCTGTGGTAGCGAATTCCACAGGTTCACCAATCTCTGAGTGAAGACATTTCTCCTCACCTCAGTCCTAAAAGATTTACCCATTATCCTCAAACTATGACCCCTAGTTCTGGACGCCCCCACCATGGAGAACATTCTTTCTGAATCTACCCTGTCTAATCCAGTTAGAATTTTGTAAGTTTCTATGAGATCTCCTCTCATTCTTCTGAACTCCAATGAATATAATCCTAACCAATTTAGTCTCTCCTCATTTGTCAGTCCTGCCATCCCAAGAATCAGCCTGGTAAACTTCAGATGCACTCCCTCCATAGCAAGAACATCCTTCCTCAGATAAGGACACCACAACTGCACACAATATTCCAGGTGTCCTATACAATTGCAGTAAAAAATTGCAGTTACTCAAATCTTCTCGCTATGAAGGCCAACATACCATTTGCCTTCTTTACTGCTTGCTGTACCTGTGCGCATACTTTCAAAGACTGGTGCACGAGGCCACCAAGGTGTCGCTGAGTATCCACCTCTCCCAATTTGTACCTATTCAAATAATAATCTGCCTTCTTAGTTTTGCTATCTTAAGGCGATGCCCAAAACCTAATAACTCTTGAGGTCACAGCCACTGCTACACAGCAGAAAAGTACAACATTGCCAGTGGCTGTGAAGGGGACCATGTCCATGACCTCCCTTCAAGTCGGACTCTTGTCAGGCAGCAACTCCAACAGCTCACAATTCACCGATAAATGCATCAAGGAAGGTAACTAACTGATGCACAGTATGAAAGTACATTGTCCTTGTAGGGGCGACACGGTGGCAAAGTGGTTAGCAATTGTTAGACCGTCAATTCACTGTGAGAACGAGTGAATACTAGGCTTTATTATCCAGGAACTCGCCTGCCAGTATCTGTTGTACAAATGAGTGCCACCCGCAGGTGGCCGGTCTATATATCCCCCGGTGAGGGCAGAGCCAGAGACGGAGCCCACCGGGGTTCCCGTACAGTACCTGGAAGTAGACCGTATTATCATTTCCAGGTCATAGGTCACAACACTATACAGACAGTTCATACTTAGATGAATACATTCACCACAGCACTGCTGTCTCACAGCGCCTGAGACCCGAGTTTAATTCCAACCTCAGGCGACAATCTGTGTGCACATTCTCCCTGTATCTTCATGGGTTTCCTCTGGGTGCTCCGGTTTCCTCCCACAGACCACAGATGCACAGGTTAGGTGGATTCGCAATGCTAAATTGCGCATTAGGATGGGGTTGCAGGAATAGGGTGGGGAATTGGGCCTTCTTTCGAAAGGCGGTGCCGACACAATGGGCCGAATGACCTCCTTCTGCTCTGTAATGATTCTATGATATGGCTTTGCCAAGGTAGCATCCCATGGTGCAACCTTCCATTGATTGCACACAAGTTGCACAGTGAGCACTGCATCTCAATGCAGAGATGTATCGCAACTGTAAAAGGTCCAGTTCCACAATGCGCAGCTACTGAATGACAATTCATAGGCAGTCGTGCAGATCAATACCCATGATTCTGGCACCAGTCCACTTTTTCATCAGCATTTGAGCCATGTCAGTGCAAGTATGTATGTCTGTATGTTCGTACCTCCAGACAGCAGATAGTGGCTACTTGGCGATAGAGGTCTATCTGCTGGCCCACTTTCTCATGGTTCCAGTGTGCAACACAGCATGTCTATAACTGGAGCTACGTTGCCACATGGAATGTAATTGAGCAGATTGTAAGGGTGCTTAAGCAACACTTCCGCTGTCTTGGTTGCTCTGGTTGAAACCTGCACTACTCTCGAAAGCACTTGCCACCATTTGTTGTAGTTCGCTGCATCTTGCACAACCGTGAGGTCACAACCATTACCACCAGGTTTACCTGCACAGGTGAGGAGGAAAAGGAAGAGGAAGAAGGGAGGAGAAAATCAATGCATCACCTTTCTGGCCAGACTGTCTGCGATCACCTCAGTTGACTGTGCTACCAGTGCACACAACCTCAATCTCCCATACAATAGTCCCTCAGTTTACCATCACTCTGTTACTGACCATCAACACATTCACTTCACCACAATGCTGAAAAAAAGGCACCACACAACAAACATTCCAAAGCAACTCTATCACACAAACCGCACAATATTCCATACAAAAACCAACTCAACACCTGTCCATTCCATGTACCTCACTTTTTGGCAGCTGGCACTGCCTTTATCCTCTGCCATTGCTGAAGTCCAGTATCTCACAAAATGCAGATCCAGTTTCTAAACTATCCTCTCAAACAGGATTTTTCAAAGTGCGTGTCACGACCCACGGGTGGGTCACGAGTGGGTGTCGGGAGTGTCGCAGAGTGATCAGTCATTGCGTTACTGATCATAGGAGAAGCGCTCAATGGCGGCTGCCGGCATTTTTATTCAGAATGATGGCCACTGCCATCTTTAAAATGAGAAAGAAATTAGGCTGTGTGCAGTCTTTCGGCCAAAAGCGGCAGCAGTGAACAGTCCATGCACCCTGCATGTACACTTGATTGTCAAGCACCCTCTGTCGTGTTAGGTACACTGGTCTAACACTGGCTGCAACTGGATGCAGCTTAGATCAGAAAGATACTCCAGACCTTGAAGTTAGTTCAATCAGGTTTATTGAACTAATAGCACAGTTCGCACAGTTCTCTGTGAGTTCGACTCTCTGCTAACTTAAGTGTGGTTACTCTGTCTGACTGAACCAGACTAGCTCTTAGTCACGTGGTGGAGGTGTGAGGTTGTAACAACACTCTTGACTGACTCTCTAAATGTTCATGAGTGGAAAGAGGCGGAGTGTGAGTGCCTCGTGTCTTTTATAGTCAGATCCCACCCCTGAGTGTCCTGCCTGCTTATTGGTCATGTCCTGTTCTCTGTGTCCATTAGCTGCTTGTCTGAAAATCATTATGGGTGTGTCTGCATATCATGACATCTCCTCTTTTTTTTTATGTTTGGATGACATATGTTAATGTATTTACAAGAATAGGCCAATATTAACATGTATACATGCAGTGGATGTGAACATATATACATGTGAAAGCAGCTGTCTAATGCGAGAACACAGAACATAGCAAACAGAACAAATGTTCATAAGTCCAGTCTCTGTGGCTTGCGCCTGATCCTGGTCGACCGCCGGAGAGGTGGTGGTGGGGACGACAGCGGCTTGATGGGCGGGATTGAAGCCTGACTGGTGGCCTCGTGAGTCGAGGTATCAGGAGGTGGCAAAACAACAGAGGAAACGGAGAAGAATGTGGTTGCGGGCAGGCAACTTTGCGCAGTGCTCGTCTGTGTCGTCGCATAACAGAACCATCAGCCAACGCACAACATACGAGCAGGGGGCAGCCTGTTGAACAACGACAGCTGGAGCTGACCAGCCTCCATCAGGGCTCTTGACCCGAACAGTGTCTGACGGGGATAACACGGGCAAATCGGTGGCATGAGCATCATAGCCCTGCTTTTGCTGGTCTCGGAGTTGCTGCACCTTCTGCAGCACCAGGAGGTGATCCAGGTTGGGCACGTGTATGGAAGTGTCGTTCGCAGGTCCCTGGTCATCAATGGACAGTGGGGTCGTCCTGTACGCAAGCAGCGCAAGGTGAATGTCAGATGCAGAATCCGCGGCCTTGCAGATGAGCTGCTTCACAATGTACACCCCTTTCTCAACTTTTCCGTTTGACTGCGGATAGTGTGGGCTGGAAGTGACGTGTTTGAACTGATACAACTGGGCAAACAGAGACCATTCATTGCTGCTGAAGCACGGACCATTGTCACTCATGACCATGAGTGGGATACCATGGCTGGAGAACGTCTCCTTACAGGCCTTGATGACGGTCCGAGATGTGAGGTCTGAGAGCTTCACGACTTCAGGGTAATTGGAAAAATAATCAATGATTAACATGTAATCACGACCATTTGCATGAAAGAGGTCGATGCCAACCTTGGACCACGGAGAGGTTTCGATTTCATGCTGCTGAAGTGTCTCCTTATTCTGCGCTGGCTGGAAGCATTGACAGGTCGCAGTTAAGGACCATGTTCGCGATGGTCCCGGGCCAGTAGACACCGTACCTGGCTCTGCATCGGCACTTTTTCACATCCAGGTGGCCCTCATGGATTTGACGGAGCACCAAGCTCTGGAGCCTGTGCGGAATTACAATCCCGTCCAGTTTGAGGAGGATACCATCAACCACTGTCAGGTCGTACTTTACATTGAAAAATTGAGGGCCCTGCCCTTTTTGCCAGCCATTGGCTAGGTGTTGCATAACACGCTGCAAGAGGGGGTCTTTGGCTGTCTCCTCACGGATACGAATCACCTTCTCATCAGATGCCGGGAGGGTGCTAGCACACTGCTACACCTGTGACTCAACCTGTGACTTAATTTGCCGGATGACGTTCAGTGGTTCACTAGGCACGGTGATGGAGCGGGACAGTGTATCGGCAATGATGAGCTCCTTGCCAGGCGTGTAGACCAGGTTAAAGTCGTACCTTCTGAGTTTGAGGAAGATATGCTGCAACCGAGGCGTCACGTCATTAAGGTCCTTGTGGATAATGTGGACCAGGGGCTTGTGATCCGTCTCGACTGTGAATGTCGGCAGGCCGTAGACATAGTCGTGAAACTTGAGAATGCCGGTGAGAAGGCCCAGGCATTCCTTCTCGATTTGTGCATACCTTTGTTCGGTGGGCGTCATTGCCCTCGATGAGTAGGCTACCGATGCCCAGGATGAAGTGTCATCGCGTTGCAGCAGGACCGCACCGATGCCATCCTGGCTCGCTTCTGTCGAGATTTTCATTTCCCTGTCTGGGTCGAAAAATGCCAAGACGGGTGCAGTGGTGAGCTTGGCTCTCAGCTCCAACCACGACATGATACCAGGAGACTACTAATTTAAGGAGCCACCTTAAATTAGTAGTCTCCTGGTATCATGTCGTGTGAGGTACACTGGTCTAACACTGGCTGCAACTGGATACAGCTTAGATCAGAAAGATACTCCAGACCTCAAAGTTAGTTCAATCAGGTTTATTGAACTAATAGCACAGTTAGCACAGTTGTCTGTGAGTTCGACTCTCTGCTAACTTAAGTGTGGTTACTCTGTCTGACTGGACCAGACTAGCTCTTAGCCACGTGGTGGAGGTGTGAGATTGTAACAACAGCCTTGACTGGCTCTCCAGATGTTCATCAGTGGAAAGAGGCGGAGTGTGAGTGCCTCGTGTCTTTTATAGTCAGATCCCACCCCTGAGTGTCCTGCCTGCTTATTGGTCATATCCTGTTCTCTGCTTGCTGTATATCATTATGTGTGTGTCTGCATATCATGACACCCTCCATGTACATTGTCAGGACACTCTGGGCTAGAGCATAGAACATAGAACATAGAACATTACAGCACAGTACAGGCCCTTTGGCCCTCGATGTGGCGCCGACCTGAGAAACCAATCTAAAGCCCATCTACACTATTCCCTTATTGTCCATATGTCTATCCAATGACCATTTAAATGCCCTTAGTGTTGGCGAGTCTATTACTGTTTCAGGCAGGGCATTCCAGGCCCTTACTACTCTCTGAGTAAAGAACCCACCTCTGTCATCTGTCTTATATCTATCTCCCCTCAATTTAAAGTTATGTCCCCTCGTGCTAGACATCACCATCCGAGGAAAAAGGCTCTCACTGTTCACCCTATCTAATCCTCTGATCATCTTGTATGCCTCAATTAAGTCACCTCTTAACCTTCTTCTCTCTATAGATTCCAACCCGACAGGCTCCGGAGTTCCAACACAAGTGAATTAACCAATAATTTGTGTGTAGTTTCTGAGATCCTTGACACTTGACTACTGCAATTACTTACAGGCACCAGAGGCTGGATTCTCCGCAGCCCCGTGCTGAAATCACGGCTGGCGTGGGGGCGGAGAATCCACCTTCATGCCGTAATCAGGCCCAGCAATTCTCCTGGCCCCGAAAATCAACGTGACCGCGGAGTACGCCGCGTGGCTGGGGGCCCATTGCGAGAGGCCCGCCCAGCGAACCTCCGCTCCTGACCGGCCAAGTTCCCGACTGCGTGGAACTAACCACCTATTGACGGTTGGGATGCTGGCGTAGCAGCTGTGGACTCAGTCCGTGGCCGCCCTGGTCGGGGGCGGGGAATCGTGGGCCGGGGGACCTTATAGCTGGCCGGGGATTAGATCCTCAGGGTTAGATGCTCAGGCGCGTGACCAATTGGGGGGGGTCTCCTTTCTCTGTGTGGCTCCGCGGTCCGAGTCCGCCATGGAGCTCGGCGCTGCCGCTGGAGGCCGCCGCCGTGTGTATGTGCGGACTCCGAACCAGAAGTGCGCGGGCCCGTAGCCACAGCTAAAGTTGCGATATTTACTCCGGGTCCCTGCAGGACATTGAATTCGGTCAACTTTTAAACACACAAAATAAACTTTATTTATAGCAACAATAGAGATAAGATATGCGATGATTATCATAGAATATCGGTCAGTTACCCTATTACTCCTCCCTTTTATCATCCTACCCCTACCCAAACACACACTAGGCAGACACACACACGGGGAGGAAAAGGGGTAAAATGAAAGGGATTAAAATGGAAGAAAGAGAGATGAGTGTCCTCATTGCTGATATTGAAATTGTTGCAGCTGGCTATCTTCCTAGGATGCAGAGTGCTGGAACCATCAGCTAGATTGCTGATAAAATTCCTGTGGCTGGAACATTCAGCAGCACTTTCAGGCTGTGGGATGCCCCCTGGGGAGTCACTTTAACTTGTATTAACCTGGGTCTTCACACAGAAGATCAAACCCAGGTCTGCTTAATTCTGACTCAATCCCACCTCCACCAGATTAACTATCAGCCTCACTGAGATAAGACTAGAGTTCTTCACATGAGAGTTTTAAAAATAGGTTCACCCTGACTACAGCTGGTGCTGGACTGGATTTTCCCTGCAGGTTCAACTGGCTATTCAGAGAGAAATGTCTTTATCCTGGACCTTATCCGTGAGGTTAGAGATAAATCAGAGTTCTGGCCCCTCCAGCTTCTGTCTTATCGATTTGAACACTCACAGACTGGATAGAGAGAAAGGTATTTTCTTCAGGTCTTTAGTCAGAGGCCATCAGGTAAGACAGAGAAATCAAGCTGTGGCCTTTTAGCTTCTTGATCAAAATGAAAACTTTACTTTTACCAGCTCAGCTGGGGAGGAAACAGCGCTCCAACTGGGGGGTTTGAGAGAGATTCAAACAGAGCTTCCTTAAGCTCTGAGTTCAAAACGAAAACTGAAAGAAAACACACAATCTCACAAAGTAAGGAACATTCCAGAATGATCACTACCAATCAGCATTGAGTGTCATTTAAGATCCTGTAAAATAATACAGCTTATTGGCTGCCAGCGTAGTCCACCAAGATGAACATCAACAATGTCAGCACAACAGCATCGCCTGTTGCGAGATTTGGTATTTTTTAAATTAAAGGATAAGTCTATCTTAAAGGCTGAGGCCCCAGCAATTGTCCAGATACAAACACTATAAATCCAAAAAGAACAAAAAATACAAAGAAAAACAGGGCACAGAAAATGATTTACTCAAGGATCCTTACAACATGCTTTTGGCTCAAATGATGGAGGAGTGTTTCTTCCATTTTCTAGCTGCTGACAATAAAGGCAATAGGAGTGTGAAGATGAATCATTTTCTTCCAAGTAGGAGATGGCCAGTGACACAAATAAGCAGTAACTACTGGCCAGGATCTCCCAACTGAATCTGCTGGAGAGAGCTGCACAGGAGAGTCCAGGGCAGGACAGAACAGTGCTAATGTTAGCTCTGTACAGAGCTCCAGATTCTCTGGCTAACAGCCTTCAAAGAAGAAACTTAACTCAGGAACAGAGCGGTATAAAGATGATTTCTTGAGTTATGGTTTTGTCAATTGTGCCAATTCAAATTAAGATGGAAAGCCCATGTGTTATATGCAGGGAAGTACTGGCAAATGAGAGAAGTTTCAGATTTTGAAAGAGAAGTAGTGGGTGAAAAATTCCTTTTGAGTTGAGACCCGCAGAGTCAGTTATTAATTTACAGCTGACTCCAAATGAAAAGACTATGCTGCTGTACCTGAACTGTGATACCACATTAAAAACACTCCAAAAGCCCATGAGGCTGTCAGCATTCTGGTGTAGCATCTTCCAGGAGAATCCAGTGCTGAGTAAAACGAGCATTTTGTTGCTATTGCCCTTTACAACGATCTATATGTGCGATTTTCCGTTTTTACAAAATAGAAGATGGCACAAAAGAACTGGCTGAAATCTGCACCTGATGTGCGCATATCCCTCGCCTCCTCTGAACCTGATTGTATGAGATTGTGAGGACCAAGGAGGCGCCCCTTTCGCAGTAAAGGTAAGCGAATGTGGCATGCATTGCAAACATCGGCCAGCATGGTTCGCAAAGATCAGCTGGTGTGGGTTGCGAAGGTCGGCTAGCCTGAGTCCCAAAGGTTGGCCCATTGGCAAAAGTGGTCCTGGGAAAAAAGTTTGAAAAACACTGCTCAAAAGTATACACTGATTGGTCTCTCAGCTTGAGGTTGCAAGTATCAGAGTGAGTGACAGTGGTCCTTCTTCATTGGTCTCTTCCTCTTTCACAACGTTTTTCTCCCGCATGATTATCTGACCTGGTTGTGGTTGTTTGGTGTGTGAAAGGAGAATGACAAAAATGTATGCTTGTGGTGAGAGGCGGGATGAAACCATTTCATGCTGAGACCATTTGCAGCTTGAGATTCAGAAGAAATGATTGAATGATTTGGAGTGGGAAGTAAGGGGAGCATTAGATATGAGCATGCCATTGAGATGTGGGGGTGAGGCTTCCAGCAGTGTTGTGTGTGAGGGTGAGGTGAAGCTATGAATGTGAGGAATGAGTCGCATTTGACGGTGTTTGTTGGTAGGTGACTCAAGGATATGTGGTGAATTCAGCAATGTGTGAGTCTAAAGGTGTGGCTCGCGGGACATCGCTTTTAAAGATCGCACTGACCTTGACCACTCATATGAAGTCATTTGAATTTCTTTTAGCGCTGCATTCAGGTCCTCAAGGCTAGATTCCTGATATCAACCTGCATGTCTCAGCTCTCTTTGCCTCCTCAGAGGTTCTCTGTTCGGCCTCCTAACCCATTGTCGATACAGGACAATCCCCTCTCTCCTCCTAACCATGTCCTGCACCAAGGCCTTCAGTGCTGCACTGTAGAATCTTAGTGCCCGCTCTCTGCCATGTTGTGCCATTCTATGCCTTTCTCAGGTCAAGATGACTTCTAGAATGACTTCCAGTATCTGCTCAAGCCAAAATGGGTCACCCCTTTAAGAGGTGCTGGTTGATTTTGATAAGCGCAGGTTAGCTTGAACCTGGCGAGCCTCTCACCATTTTGCAGCACCTGCTCAGGCATGCAGCCTCTCAGCAGCGCTGGTTGCATGCTGCAATCATTTAGATGAGCAGGCAGCACAGCTGCATGTTGCCCATGTTGGAAGCAGAGGCGCAGGTTAATCATGCATTAGAATCGCTGTGTCTGTTTACAGGTCTTAATTTATTTTGCCTTATATGTGTGGGTCCAATAAACTTTGGGGAATTGGTGCTGTCACCTATACTATTGTTTGTATTGAATTAATTTTAAATGTTTATTACATAAAACAGATATTGCATAAACAGCACAGGGACTGTTGGCTACCTGCTTTATTTAACTCATGATTAGTTGATATCAAGGCTTGATGTAGACATCTTCATTGTGTGACAATATTTTTCTGAATGAGTAATCAATACTCACTATGAAAAGGAGCCCCATTAGAGAACGTTTTTATCTAGCTGTATTAATGGTAGCTGTCATTTATTATGAAAGTTCTTCCACGCAACTCCCTATGTTTATATTAAATGTCCCTGATACACCTCCATGTCTTCTATTTCTTAACTCCTGGTAATCTCCCAGCTTCAGTACACAAGCCCCCACCCCACCAAACAATCCACAAAATCAAAAAAACTCTCAGTAATACACAAGAAAGAAAAATACACAACCTAAATAGTTGTAAAAAGTTATTTTGCTCCGACAGTTTCTGCTTCTGGAAGCTCCTTATAAAACACATAACTCAATGCTTTCAGAGAAAAGACAGTTTTCACCTACAACACACTGAATATGTTTGACACCTTGGACGCCTTCTACTTTGTTCGATTAAAATAAAAGTAACATCATAAGTAAACCACAAGGCTAATGACATTAACTAAATAAACGGTATCATGAACTGGAGTCAGGTATAAAGCACGCAATTCCGCGTTTCCCGTTTTCATATGCGAGAATGCAATTGCTGCATAAATGTTCATTGTGACACATTTCAGTTGGGGACTATGTAAGCAGGCATGTTACCCACGGTGACACTGTGGTCTTGTGACGGAACAAGGTTGGGTGCCATCCCTTCTGTTTGGCTTGCATCAAGATCCATATTTTGGAACAGATGATTGTCCCTCCCCCGCCCCCCCCCCCAGTGTCTGGTATGAGAGGAAGGTTTGATTAATTACATGGTGCTAACTGTCTCAGCGTGCTGGTTGTGCAAATAGAATACTGCCTAATTAAGACAGTGCCAAGAAAGGGGCTAAAGTAGGATTATCTGATATGAAGGTTGATTTAATTTATGCTCACTCATTGTTTCGGGAAGATTTCAGTGAAATTTGACATTTAGAAGGTGAAATCTCTCGTTTAATGGAGGACAGTAAGTAATCCGTGGTTTTCTATATAATTAGAGACGTGTGAATGAAGTTGCTTTCTCATATGTACACATTTCAAAGTAGCTTGATTGCACCTGCAATATTTTATTTGTGAAAGCAAGCAGCTATGTTTCCATTCTCCACAACCCGCCGCCGGTAGCGGAATTCCCGATCCAGTGGAGAACCAAGCTAAAAACAGGATCGCCGCCCGTTCCAGCGATCCGGTCCCCTGCTGGAGGCGGCAGCTGGCTACACGCCCCGTGTCAGCGGGAGGATGCAAATGGGTACTGGTACAAATGAGCCATTTGGATCTGATTAACAGGCTGGAAGTCTGATTCTTCACACCCCCATGGTGCTCCAAGCCTCTCAGCTAGGATTAACTTGTGTTTGGATTGGTTAGGGTGTGGCATGGGGGCACAGTGGTTAGCATTGCTGCCTCACAGCTCCAGGGTCCCGGGTTTAATTCCGGCCTCGGGTGACTGCCTGTGCGGAGTCTGCACGTTCTCCCCGTGTCTGTGTGGGTTTCCTCCGGATGCTCGCTTTCCTCCCACAGTCCAAAGATGTGCAGGTTGGGTGGATTGGCCATGCTAAATTGCCCCTTAATGCCCAAAAGGTTAGGTAGGATTACAGAGATAGGGTGGGGAGTGTGTCTAGATGGGGTTCTTTTTCAGAGGGCCAGTGCAGACTCGATGGGCCAAACGACCTCCTTCTGCACTGTAAAGGTTTTTTTGGTTCTACGGGATACATATCAGGAATCAAAATCAGGGCTTTCTAACTTGTGTAAACTCATTACAACATACATCCAGCAATCGCTGCAGTGTCTCAATGCGTTCACAGTCTTAATATGCCGTTAAGTACACAATCTCATGAAGCTTCATGCCCTATTTATATGACAAATCTGCTGCTAAATCATGCTGTTGAAGTTGGCAACAATCCATATGGGTCAGTCACATGCTGCCTTTATCTACAAAACTATTAGAGGAACAAATAACTGTCCATGTATTTTCTTTTTTTCCATTGATTCATAAATGTGCTTTTTTAAAATTCATTCAGGAATGTGGGCTTCATTGGCAAGGCCAGCATTTATTGCCCAACACAAATTGCCCTTGAGAAGGTGGTGGTGAGTCGCCTTCTTGAACCGCTGCAATCCCTGAGGTGTAGGTACACCCACAGAGCTGTTGGGGAGGGAGTTCCAGGATTCTGACCCAGTGACTGTGAAGGAATAGCAATATATTTCCAAGCCAATGTTGAGTGGCTTGGAGGGAAACGTCCAGGTGGTGGTGATAGGAACATAAGAATAGGAGTAGGCCATTCAGCCCTTCGAACCTGTCTCACCATTTAATGAGATTGTGGCCTGATCTGTGGCCTACCTCCATCTACCTGCCTTGGGCCCATATCCCTTAATATCTTTGCTGAACAAAAATCTATCTATCTCAGATTTAAAACTAACAACTGTTCTAACTTCAAATGCTGTTTAGGGAGAAAGTTCCAAATATCTATCACCGTTTGCATGAAGAGGTGCTTCCAAACATCTTTCCTGAACGGTTTGGCCCTAATGTTTAGACCATGTCTCCAAGATTTAGAATCTCCAACAAGTGGAAATAGTTTATCTTTATCTACCATGTCTTTTCCTGTTAAAATCTTGAATGTCACCCTGCAGATCACCCCTTAACCTTCTAAATTCTGGCAAATTCAGGCCACATTTGTGAAATATCTCCTCGTAACTTAACCCCTCTAGTCCAGGTATCATTTTTGTACACCTACGTTGCAGTCCTTCCAAGGCCAATACATCCTTCATAAGGTGTGTCCAGAACTGCTCACAGTACTCCAAGTGGGGACTAATCCCTGTATAGCTGCAGTACAATTTCTGTGTCTTTATACTGCAATTCTCTAGATATAAAGGCAAGCATTCCATTAGCCTTTTTGATTATTTTCTGCACTTGTTCGTGTCATTTTAAGAATCTATGTGCCTGAACCCCCATATCTTTTTGGACTTGCACTGTACTTAACCTCTTTCAATTTAGAAAGTACCCTGCTCTATCCTTTTTTGATCCAAAATGGATAACTTCAAACTTGCCTACATTGAATTCCATCTGCCATAATTTTGCTCTCGTGTGTCAATATATCCTTGCAATTTTATGCGATCATCTAGACTGCCTACAATGCCAGATTATATGGCTTTCCATGCCATCGTCCAAGTCGTTAATGAATAATGTGAACGGTTGAGGCCCCAACACAGATTCCTGTGGTCCACCACTAGTCACATCCTGCCAATTAGAGTACTTACCCATTATCCTCACTCTCTTGTCGCCTGCCACTCAACCAATTTCCCAACCATGTCAATAATCTGCCTTCAGCTCCGTGGACTTACACCTCAGTTAACAATCTGCTATGTGGGACTTTATTAAATATCTTCTGGAAGTTCATATAATAATAATTATTGTCGCAAGTAGGCTTCCATTAACACTGCAATGAAGTTACTGTGAAAAGCCCATAGTCGCCACATTTTGGTGCCTGGTCAGATACACAGAGGGAGAATTCAGAATGTCCAAATTACCTAACAGCACGTCTTTCGGGACTTGTGGGAGGAAACTGGAGCACGCGGAGGAAACCTAACTGACACAGGGAGAATGTGCAGACTCCACACAGACAGGGACCCAAGCAAGGAATCGAATCTGGGACCCTGGTGCTGTAAATGAACAGTGCTAACCACTGTGCTACCGTGCCGCCCAATCTAAGTAACATTTTTAGACATTCTCCAGTCCACTACCTTAGTCACCTCTTCAAAAAATTCAATAAGGTTAGTCAGGTATGACCTTCCCTTCACAAATCCTTGGTGGCTCTCCCTGATCGGCCAACATTTTTCAAGGTGTTCAGTTACCCTGATTAGAGACTCCAGCAATTTCCCCATCACAGATGTATAATTCTCTGGTTTCCCCCTTTCACCCTTCTTAAAAAGTGGAGTGACATGTACAATTTTCCAACCCAGAGGGGCTACTCCTGAATCTTGGGAAGTCTGAAAGATTACAGTTCGGGATCTACAATATTCTCCCCTACTTCCTTTAACACTCTCTGGTGTAAACTGTCAGACCCTGGAGATGTGTCACTCTTCAGTTAATTTCTATTAATTTCCTAGTTACCGATTAATTGTGTTAAGTCTCTTTCCTCTGTCGACTGTTATTTTTTTCATAACTTCGGCAAGTTAACCTCCTTTTCAACTATAAATATTGAGGCAAAAGTAATTTTCAACATTTTCCATTTCCCCATTATCACTGAAAATATCTCCATTTTCAGCTTTTAGTGGGCTCTTCACCACCCGCTTTTCCTTTATATAACTGTGAAATGTCTTCTTATTGATTTTTTACGTATCTTGCAAATTTCCGTTTATAATCCCTTTAGTAGCTCTTGTAAACTGCTTTGTAACTCTTTGATTGTTTTTATATCTATCCCATTCGTCCGGATCTGTGTTATGTTGGCATTTTTCTAAGCCCTTTCTTTTACGTTTATGCTGCCTCTAAATCTTCAGTTGTCCATGGCCGTTTTTTTTGTGAAGTGGAGCATTTTCCTCTCAGGGGTATATCATGGATTGGATTGGATTGGATTTGATTATTGTCACGTGTACCGAGGTACAATGAAAAGTATTTTTCTGCGAACAGCTCAACATATCATTAAGTACATGAAAAGATAAGGAAATAAAAGAAAATACATAACAGGGCAACACAAGGGACACAATGTAACTATATAAGCACCCTCATCGGATGAAGCATACAGGGGTGTAGTGTTAATCAGGTCAGTCTATAAGAGGGTCATTTAGGAGTCTGATAACAGCGGGGAAGAAGCTGTTTTTGAGTCTGTTCGTGTGTCTTCTCAGACTTTTGTATATCCTGCCCGGCGGAAGAAGTTGAATGAGTGAGTAAGCTAGTGGGAGGGGTCTTTGAGTATGCTGCCCGCTTTCTCCAAAAGCGGCAAGTGTAGATGGAGTCAATGGATGGGAGGCAGGTTTGTGTGATGGACTGGGCTGTATTCACGACTGTCATGTGAGAGTACATTTAAGAAATGGGTGTTATTAAAATGGATGTGTATATAAATATCTGTAGTGAGAGTACCTTTAAGCAATGGGTGTTTATTACTGCAGTGATGTCAGAGAGTGGGTGGAGCTGGGCTGTCTGTCAGCTTTTTACTTTTGTTTCAGGCTGTTTGCTGCAGGGTGTGTTTTAGTTTCGTTTTCAAAGCTGGATAGTTGCAGTCACAGCCAGAAGGGGTATTAGTCTCTCTCTCTGTAATCTAAAAACTGCAAATCAATCCTTTGGTAATTTAAAACTAATAACTGCTCTCAGTAGTGACTTTAACCGATGTGCTTCTGTTAAAAGTTATTTTTTAAGTCTTATGGATGTTAAAAGGACAGCTGAAGGATTACTTAGTGTTTTATTCTTTGGGGGTTGTATTTGAATTAATGGTTGCTAAGATGTTCACTGTATGTTTTGAAAAGGTTAACTTGAGTTCATAGAATAAACATTGTTTTGCTTCAAAAAATACTTTTCCATTTCTGCTGTACCACACCTGTAGAGTGGGTCGTGTGCTCCCCATATCACAATCTATTAAAAGTTGTGGGTCAGGATAACTCCATGCTACACTTTGGGGTTTTCTAAACCCTGGCCCATAACACAATTCTCTGAAGTTTCTTGCGTCTTGGGCCGAGCATACCATGCTGTGATGAAGCCAGATAGGATGCTTTCTATGATCCCATATATTGACTGCTCTTGGCCTTTATAATGATAGTGGTCACCATATGGAAGATACTGTCGAAGGAGTGTTGGTAAGTTCCTGCAGTGCATCTTGTAAATGGTACACACTGCTGCAACTGTTCGCCTGTGGTGGAAGGAATGAATGCTTGCGGATAGGGTGCCAATTTTATGGGCTGCTTTGTCCGGGATGGTGTTGAGCTGTGTTGGAGCTGCACTCATCCAGGCAAGTGGGAATTATTTCATCGCACCCCTGACTTGTGCCTCGTTGATGGGGGACCGACTTGGGGAAGTCAGGAAATGAGTTACTTAGAACCCTAGAAAAGTTACAGCACAGAAGGATGGCATCTTGTCCATGCCATCCTGAGGACACCCAGGTGCCATTTCTAACCCCATCTTCCTGCACCCAGCCCATAGCCCTGTAGTTTACAGCACTCAAGGTGCGGATCCAGGTACTGTTTAAAAGAGCTTAGAGTCTCTGCTTCCACCACCAACTCGGGCAGCAAATTACAGATACCAACTCCTCTGTGTAAAACAGTTCTTCCTCATGTCTCCTCTACACCTTCTGCCACTTATCTTGAATCTGTGTCCCCTGGTTCTCGAATTCTCCACCAAGGGAGCAATTCTACCCTGTCCTCCCCATCTCTTCCCCTCATAATTTTGTACACTTCATTGCCTTTGCAATTTCCTGAGGTTACGAAAAGCACGATGCAAAAGCAAGTCTATTCCTTCATTTGTTTGTCCTTAAAAGCAGTGGAACTGTACGCTCTCAAAAATATTGAAATGTAAATACCAATGCACTAAACCCTTTTAGCAATCACTGAGCAAATTAATGTTTGTTTCCTGCTGCCAAGCTATTTTTTTCTCTTAACGGGCGGCACGATGGCACAGTGGTTAGCACTGCTTCCTCACAGCACCAGGGACCCTGGTTAAATTCCAGCCTTGGGTGACTGCTTGTGTGGAGTTTGAACGTTCTCCCCGTGTCTGTGAGGGTAGCCTCTGGGTGCTCCAGTTTTCTCCCACAGTCCAAATATGTACAGGTTAGGTGAATTGGCCATGCTACATTGCCCCTTAGTGTCCAAAAGTATAGGTAGGGTTATTGGGTTACAGGGATAGGGTGAAGGTGTGGGCTTTAGTAGGGTACTCCTTCCAAGGGCCAGTGCAGACTCGATAGGCCGAATGGCCTCCTTCTGCATTGTGGGGATTCTATGATCCTATGAACGTCAACTATTCAAAAGTTGCAGAGGTTACTAACTCTAAAAGGAGTTGAACACGTGCGTGCTGATGTGCACAAGCAGAGGAAAAACATGTTTTGATAAAAATATGCTTTCGTGTAAACAAAAGCATTAATCAAGTGTTGTCCCAATGCTGTGCACTTCCCACACATACCACCCAGATATGGAATTCCTGTAAATCTCTCCACAAAAATAAGATTGCCATGCAAACAAAGAGGCTTGGGTCATTTGGAGATCCTTTCGTGTCAATCTAAATAAAGTATCATTTGGATTTGTTTATCGTCACGTGTACCGAGGTACCGTGAACATTTTTTTGCGAGCAGCACAAACAGGCCATTTAGTGCATAAAGATAAAATAAAACAAAAATAAAATACATAATAGGGCAACAGAAGGTCCACAATGTAAATACATAGACAACTGCACAAATAGGGTGAGTCATGTACAAATGCCATTTAATTGCTTCTGGTATTGTCTTGAAGTGTTAGGATATGTTAAACCTCTTGTACGGTTGTTGGTGGTAACATTCTTAAAGACTGTTCAGCCCAAAGTTCAACTTCACAGACCTTGGCTGGAATAGTTGGGATTCATACTGCTCCTGATCTAAGGAGGGTAAGGAAGGAACACAAGGGTCTTGCTCTTGATTATTGACCCGTGCTAGGATTTGGACAGGATAAACTCAACTGTAATGACTCTCAAGTTCGAAGTGACCAGGCTGCCGAGGTTGGACTTGAAGCATGACCATTTTCGGGTGCAGCCCTGAAGGATGTCGGGACCCAGTGGAATTGCAACAAGCCTGGGAACTGAAGGAGGTGGGAAATTGGCAAGAAAACCCTTAACATTCCCAAGAAAATCTCCTCCACGATAGTCCTCAATACCGGGGCACCGCAAGGCTGCGTACTTAGCCCCCTACTATACTCCCTGTACACACACGACTGTGTGGCAAAATTTGGTTCCAACTCCATCTATAGGTTTGCTGACGACATGACCAATGTTAAGTCGGGTCTTGAACAATGATGAGTCAGAATACAGGAGAGAGATAGAGAACCTAGTGGAGTGGTGCAACGACAACTATCTATCCCTCAATGCCAGCAAAACTAAAGAGCTGGTCATTCACTTCAGGAAACAAAGTACTGTACACACCCCTGTCTGCATCAACGATGCTGAGGTGGAGATGGTTGACAGCTTCAAATTCCTAGGGATGCGCATCACCAAAAATCTGTCCTGGTCCACCCACGTCGACGTTACCACCAAGAAAGCACAACAGCGCCAATACTTCCTCAGGAAACTAAGGAAATTCAGCATGTCCACACTGACTCTTACCAACTTTTACAGATGCGCCATAGGAAGCATCCTATCAGGCTGCATCACAGCCTGGTCTGGCAACTACTCGGCCCAAGACCGCAAGCAACGTCAGAGAGTCGTGAACACAGCCCAGTCCATCACATGAACCTGCCTCTCATTCAGTGAGTCTATCTACACCTCCTGCTGCCTGGGGAAAGAGGGCAACATAATCAAAGACCCCTCCCACCAGGCTTACTCACTCTTCCAACTTCTTCCATCGGGCAGGAGGTATAAAAGTCTGAGAACACGCACGAACAGATTCAAAAACAGCTTCTTCCCCACTGTTACCAGACTCCGAAACGACCCTCTTCTGGACTGATCTGATTAATACACTCCTGTATGCTTTACTCGTCGGGGACACACAACACCGACCGGCAACTCCAAGCTGGTGTGTCCCGAGCGTCTTGGCAGCAGGTGCATCTACATGACTGACAAAAATGAAAGCAGACACGCTTGTAAAGGTAACCCAAGCTACTCTCCAATAATGGCCCCCAAAATAGTCACATGTCTGTGAGTCCATGTGCTGCATTCTTCTTCTGCCACAAGCTGATTTTTGAACACTCATGGAGTGTCAGGAGCTAGGAATTCTGCGGCAAGTAACTCATCTCCTGACTCCCCAAAACTCCACCATTTTCAAGGTGCAAGTCAAGAGTGTGACAGAGTACTCTCCACTTGCCTGGATGAATGCAGGTCCAACAGGATGTTGAATAGCATCGATGACAAAGCAAATAGGCACCCCACCCCCCAAGTCAAACATTCATCCACTCCACAATCGGCTCAAAGTGGCAGGACTGTGCACCATCTACAGGATGCATTGCAGCAACTCACCAATCCTGCAACACCTCCAAGTCACACGTTATTCTGACTTGGAGCTGTAGCACAATTTCAAACAAAATCCAGCGATGATAGTGTGATTTTTTGTTTTCCCTTGCAGTTCAAATTAGCCATTAGTTTGGCTGTTTCAAAACGCTGACAGATTGCTGAATTTTCACTATCTTTGAAATTCAGCTCAGTCATCTCTCAAGCTTTTTCAGAGCTTTGACAGGTCAATAGACTTCTGGCTGTCTTCAAAGGTTTTGATGTATTAAAATCAAGAAGGTTTGTTGACACAGTTGTTTGATAAAATATCATTATGAATGCATGGCTCTTTGCTAACCCGCTAATGGATTCTGCTCAGCAGGGGTTGATAACACAATTTAATTATTTTGACAGATTTATGAGTTGTTAAGAGGATTGCTGTTTTTACACAGATGTTAGCGTAATTAAAAAAAAATTTTGACAGATGTATGAGCTTCTCAAAGAAACTTTCCAAGTGTATCATAGGGCCCAGGGGTCCTGTATATATTGAGTACTGGGTGAGTGAGTTGAGGTGGTTCTACACTTCCTGGGTCCGTATCCTTCTATTCCCATCCTATTCATATATTTGTCAAGATGCCCCTTAAATGTCCCTATCATCCCTGCTTCCACTACCTCCTCCGGTAGTGAGTTCCAGGCACCCACTACCCTCTGCGTAAAAAACTTGCCTCGTACATCTACTCTAAACCTTGCCCCTCTCACCTTAAACCTATGCCCCCTAGTAATTGACCCCTCTACCCTGGGGAAAAGCCTCTGACTATCCACTCTGTCTATGCCCCTCATAATTTTGTATACCTCTATCAGGTCGCCCCTCAACCTCCTTGGTTCCAGTGAGAACAAACCGAGTTTATTCAATCGCTCCTCAGAGCTTATGCCCTACATACCAGGCAACATTCTGGTAAATCTCTTCTGCACCCTCTCTAAAGCCTCCACATCCTTCTGGTAGTGTGGCAACCAGAATTGAACACTATACTCCAAGTGTGGCCTAACTAAGGTTCTATACAGCTGCAACATGACTTGCCAATTCTTATACTCAATGCCCCGGCCAATGAAGGCAAGCATGCCGTATGCCTTCTTGACTACCTTCTCCACCTGTGTTGCCCCTTTCAATGACCTGTGGACCTGTACTCCTAGATCTCTTTGACTTTCAATACTCTTGAGGGTTCTACCATTCACCGTATATTCCCTACCTGCATTAGCCCTTCCAAAATGCATTACCTCACATTTGTCCGGATTAAACTCCATCTGCCATCTCTCCGCCCAAGTCTCCAGACAATCTAAATCCTGCTGTATCCTCAGACAATCCTCATCGCTATCCGCAATTCCACCAACCTTTGTGTCGTCTGCAAACTTACTAATCAGACCAGTTACATTTTCCTCCAAATCATTTATATATACTACAAAGAGCAAAGGTCCCAGCACTGATCCCTGTGGAACACCACTGGTCACAGCCCTCCAATTAGAAAAGCATCCCTCCATTGCTACCCTCTGCCTTCTATAGCCTAGCCAGTTCTGTATTCACCTTGCCAGTTCACCCCTGATCCCGTGTGACTTCACCTTTTGTACTAGTCTACCATTAGGGACCTTGTCAAAGGCCTTACTGAAGTCCATATAGACAACATCTACTGCCCTACCTGCATCAATCATCTTAGTGACCTCCTCGAAAAACTCTATCAAGTTAGTGAGACACGACCTCCCCTTCACAAAACCGTGCTGCCTCTCACTAATACGTCCATTTGCTTCCAAATGGGAGTAGATCCTGTCTCGAAGAATTCTCTCCAGTAATTTCCCTACCACTGAAGTAAGGCTCACCGGCCTGTAGTTCCCGGGATTATCCTTGCTACCCTTCTTAAACAGAGTAACAACATTGGCTATTCTCCAGTCCTCCGGGACATCCCCTGAAGACAGCGAGGATCCAAATATTTCTGTCAAGGCCTCAGCAATTTCCTCTCCAGCCTCCTTCAGTATTCTGGGGTAGATCCCATTAGGCCCTGGGGACTTATCTACCTTAATATTTTTTAAGACACCCAACACCTCGTCTTTTTGGATCACAATGTGACCCAGGCTATCTACACCCCCTTCTCCAGACTCAACATCTACCAATTCTTTCTCTTTGGTGAATACTGATGCAAAGTATTCATTTAGTACCTCGCCCATTTCCTCTGGCTCCACACATAGATTCCCTTGCCTATCCTTCAGTGGGCCAACCCTTTCCCTGGCTACCCTCTTGCTTTTTATGTACGTGTAAAAAGCCTTGGGATTTTCCTTAACCCTATTTGCCTATTTTCATGACCCCTTCTAGCCCTCCTGACTCCTTGCTTAAGTTCCTTCCTACTTTCCTTATATGCCACACAGGCTTCGTCTGTTCCCAGCCTTTTAGTCCTGACAAATGCCTCCTTTTTCTTTTTGACGAGGCCTACAATATCACTCGTCATCCAAGGTTCCCGAAAATTGCCGTATTTATCTTTCTTCCTCACAGGAACATGCCTGTCCTGAATTCCTTTCAACTGACACTTGAAAGCCTCCCACATGTCAGATGTTGATTTGCCCTCAAACATCCGCCCCCAATCTATGTTCTTCAGTTCCCGCCTAATATTGTTATAATATTCCATCACCATAGAAAGCAGTTGAGGCTAAAACATTGTGGACAGGATTCACCGCCGCCCGATGCCAATATCATAATCGGCGATCGGGCGGAGAATCCCTTCCGACACTCAAATCAGGAGTGGCGCCGGTTTGACACCGGTTTTCTATTCTCCGCCCCCTCCGAAATGGCGTCATCGCGTGGCGTGCCGCATGCCATTGGAACGGCGTTGGCGCGTCACCTGAAAGCCCTCCCCTGATGCGCCATCCACGATGGGCCGAGTTCCAGACTGCGCATGGATTGAGTGGTCTCAGCGGCTGTGGACTGTGTCCAGTGCCGTCATAGTCGGCCGGGAGCCATGCTGCTAGCCGGGGGTGGGGGGGTGGGGGGGGGGCGGGGGGAGGCTTTGGCGAGGGCTGAGGGGATGGTGGGGGGTGGCCAGGGGTTGCCCTGTGGAGCAGTATTTGGCAAGTCGGGTCCGCGCACGGCCGGCGCCATATTTTACGGTGTGACCACGGCAGGTCGTCGCCGTGGGCATGAGCAGCCACGGACCCAGCCATTCACCAGCCGTTTTTGGTGTGGGAGCCGGGAGTTTTACCTGCCAAGGCTGCTAGCCCTTCATGGGTCCCAGGATTGGTCGCGGTTCGGCGCCGATTTTGGAGTCCTAGAACACCACCATTCCCATGCCGGTGTCGGCACTTAGCTTCAGAACGGTGAATCCAGCCTGTCTGTTTTCAAGAAGGAGTGAGATATATCTCGTTGGCTAAAGGAATTAAAGGATATTGAGAGAAGGCAGTCACAGGTTCATCTTAAGCTGCTTCAACAATGACCTTCCTTCCTCATAAGATCAGAAGTGGGGATATTCGCTGATGACTGCACAATATTCAGCACCATTCGCAACTCCTCAGATAATGAAGTAGTTCACGTCCAAATGCAGCAAGAATTGGACAATATTTAGGCTTAGGCTGACAAGTGGCAAGTAACATTTGCGCCACAAAAGTGCCAGGCAATGACCATCTTCTACAGGACAGGATCTAACCATCACCCCTTGAAATTCTAAAGCATTACCATCGCTGTATCCCCCACTGTCAACATCCTGGAGGTTACCAGTTACCATTGACCAGAAACTGAACTTGACTAGCCATATAAACATTGTGGCTACCAGAGCAGATCAAAGGCTAGAAATCCTGCGGCAAGTAACTCACGTCCTAATTCCCCAAAGCCTGTCCATCATCTACAAGGCACAAGTCAGGAGTATATGGAATGCTCTCCACTTACATGGATGAATGCAGCTCCATCAAAGATGTCAGTCTTAAGCCAATTTGATTCACCCCACGTGATTTCAGGAAATAGCTACAGGTATTGGATACTGCAAAGGCTATGGTCCCTGATTATATTCCAGCAATAGTACTGATGACTTGGCTCCAGAACATGCTTGCCCCAGCCAAGCTGTTCCTGTACAGTTACAACACTGGCATCTACCCGGCAATGTGGAAAATTGCCCAGGTATGTCATGTACACAAGAAATAGGACAAAACCAAGCGGGTAAATTACCACCCCATCACTCTACTCTCCATCACTGTGCCTGGGTCAAAATCCTAGAATTCCTTCCCGAGCACCTCAGGGACTCAGCAGTTCAAGGCAGCTCACCACCATCGTCTCAAACGCAACTAGGGATGGGCAATAAATTCAGGCCGAGCCAGTGACACCCACATCCTATAAATTAATTTGTTAAAACTTTGTTGGTCTGGAGTTGAAGTTGTAGTTCTTGGTATTCCAATTAATTGGGTTTCTACATCAGGGGTGGGATTCTCCGACCCCCGCCGGGGTCGGAGAATCGCCGGGGGCTGGCGTCAATCCCGCCCCCGCCGGGTTGCCAAATTCTCCGGCGCCGGATATTCGGCGGGGGTGGGAATCGCGCCGCGCCGGTTAGCGGGCCCACCCCCGACGATTCTCCGGTCCGTGATGGGCCGAAGTCCCGCTGCTGGAATGCATGTCCCGCCGGCAAGAATCAAACCACCTATCTTACCGGCGGGACAAGGCGGCGCGGGCGGGCTCCGGGGTCCTGGGGGGTGGTCGCGATAGTCAGTGGCAGCTGGCCCAGTGGCGATCTGGCCCTGGGGGGTGCCCCCACGGTGGCCTGGCCCACGATCGGGGCCCACCGATCCGCGGGTGGGCCTGTGCCGTGGGGGCACTCTTTTCCTTCCGCCTTCGCCATGGTCTCCACTATGGCAGAGGCGGAAGAGACCCCTTCCACTGCGCATGCGCGGGGATGCCGTGAGCGGCCGCTGACACTCCCGCGCATGCGCCACATGGCAAAGTCATTTCCGCGCCAGCTGGCGGGGCACCAAAGGCCTTTCCCGCCAGCTGGCGGGGCGGAAATCAGTCCGGCGCGGGCCTAGCCCCTCAAGGTGAGGGCTCGGCCCCTCAAGATGCGGAGAATTCCGCACATTTGGGGCGGCGCGATGCCGGACTGATTTGCACTGTTTTTGCCGCCGGTCGGCGGACATCGTGCTGATTGCGGAGAATCCCGCCCCTGGTGTGAGAAAAAGGGAAGAATCCGTTCGCGTTGACGATGGGAAAAGTCACAGTATATTCAGCTTCTTCAACAAAAGTGTTTTTTCCACGTGTTTCACGCCGCATTCATGGCAGCTTACCTCTGATTCGCTCACCCCGGTAAAATGTAATCTCTGAAATTAGTGGGGCGCTCCTTTTAAATGCATCCCTCGCACTTGTTTCAAGTCCAGTCAGGGGGATGGCCACCAAGAAGACAACACAATGCTTGATGGAGGGAAACCTTTGGATGGTGTGGAGCAGTAACGTGACATCCTGTACCTGCGATCAGCCAGATTTCCAACAAATATAGTCACCAACCCTGCCTGGGAGGCGGTGGTCGCGATTGTCAGTGGCAGCTCTCTCCATAAGTGGACCGGTCTACAGGGCCGAAAGCAGATTAATTACCTGCTTTGTGCAGGCAGGGTAAGTCTGTCTTCTCATGTCTCCCATTGTACCCCTTAACACACAAACCCCTTAACACCCAAATCACACTTCCATGGTGATATCTCCCCCAGCCACCTCACGGGTTCCTACATCTTGTCACGGTATCCTCCCACCACTCCCCATGATCCTCCCAATAGATAATCTGCTCCTCACATTCTCTCTTCCACTCACCTCAAAGGCATACAGACTTCATTACCAACGGAATAAGTCGGACTTCTGCCTGCACTCTCCTGATCTGGATCCTTGTAGACCAAACTTGAGCACAACTGGCATGAGTGAGCACAGCCTGCCCGAGTCATGTTCAAGCTGAGAACACTAACACCCTCTGAGGAAAGAGCCCTTGAGTTGGCCGGTGAGGAGCCGGACCGCACCTGTGCAGAGGGTAAGGTGGGGGCACTAGACAGAAGTGAGAACCCTCAACACATGCAACTCACATGAATTGACTTTCTCCCATCAATCTGTCCCTGTGATGCACTAATGCCATCTCACTTCCCTCACAGGTCAATCAGTTGACCAGCCTCGGCCATCTTTGCGCCCTCTGGAGACCACAGGCCCGAGTAACTCCAAGGGAGGCATCTGGGAGACCAGCATCCAAGAGGCATCGCATCTGCCACCCACACCCTCCACCAGCTCAGATATCACACCCCGGTGGAATAACTAGTAGACAGGCTTCTGGGTCACCCACTGGTGAGCAACTCACAGCTGAAAATCCACAGCAGACAAAGGCAGGGACGGTCCGGCTCCTCACTGGCCAACCCAGGGACTGTCTCCTCAGAGGGCGTTAGGGTCCTCAGCTTGCGCATGACTCGGGCAGACTGTGCTCACTCATGCCAGTTGTGCTCAAGTTTGGTCCCATGGATCCGGCACTCAGAGGGATGCTGGAGCCCAGGATACTGCTGAGTCCCAGGTCAATGATGTGCTCCCTGTAAGGCCATCCCAGAGCTGTTTGAGCTACAAAGAAAGAGTCGCGAGTATCAGGAAAGGATGGCATATTCAATCCTCAGACTGCAAGACTGAATGGAGGAGTCCCATCGCCTATTGTCTGAGGAGATGGTGCTGTTACCCCGTGCAATGAGTTTGGAGTTCTTCAGAGTGAAGATTTTGTGAGCTCTCTGAGAAGAGAGAAATAAATAGCCAGTGGGACAGTAGTTAACTGAATAGCCAGTTATACAACTCAGTAACGTGCTCAGTTTAGCAGTGATGCTAATGAAAATGAGTTTAAAGTGCAGTTATTTGTGGGTATCTCAGGGGGAGAAACAAATTGGGTTACAGGCATCATGTGAATTCTCCAGAATTCGCTGGAAGAGAACCATTTGCACATGTGCCATCCCAAGCAAGGAGCCTTTGAGTCAGGCTAGTGGTAACTCTTCACTGATTTATGTGAATGTAAAGATATTGCTGAGTAAAAGACTTGAGAAATTGAATAATCTTGTTGAGCGAGATTCTCCGTTTAGGAGACTATGTTTTATTGTAGGAGGAGATTTACTACTGATTCTACAAAGCGCCTCAACCTTAGCTGCAAGCCATTCATTCATTTCTGGTCAGGCTGTGATTGACAGCTTCCACAAAACAGCTGTTAGCCTGGCTTCATTCATTTTCTTCACTCTAAGTGTTGTAACCACAATGTTTACAAACATCAACCACATCAAAAAGAGTTAAGTGCACTCCAATCAGGGCCCTTCATGCGTGAGTGATTTTGAACTGCTGAGCTGGGAATTGACAGCATGAATGAATGGCTTGCAGCTAGAGGATCTGAGGGGATCAAACACAGGTTACAGCTGTTCTCTTTCCAGGAATGGACACCTGGCACTTCCAGGTGAGTGTTACAACTGTATATTATTTCACTGCCCCTGCCTGGACTGCTCTCCAGTTCCAAACAGGGTCTCTCTTCTGAGCGGGTCTGAGTTGGTGGGGGGGGGGGGGCGCCTTTAGTTAGGGTGACCCTGTGGGAGTCCCTTTAAGTTAGAGGGTCTCTGTGTCGGGGGCTGGGGGTGGTCCCTTTAGTTAGGGGTCCTGTGGAAGGTCTCCCTACTTATGGTGTCCTTGTGGTGTGTCCTTTAGTTAGGGGGTCCCCGTGCAGGGTTCCTTCAGTTAGGGGGTACCTCAAGGGGGTCTCCCATTTTAGGGAGTCACCGGAGGGATGTCGGGCAGGTGAAAGGATGGGTAGGTAGTGCATTGTCAGGGGGAGGGGGGGTGGCCCTTGGATTCATTAGAGGGCAACTCCCTGAAGCAAGGTTCACCACGCCAGGCTCACGTTTGGTGATACCTGTAGTGAATTCCGCCCACATGATTCCTGGCCCAGTGGACCGGAGAATCATGAGGGCGCAGAGGCTCTGGTGCCAGGCCCACTAAGTGGATGCAAATAGGTCATTAGGACCCATTTGCATCCATTAGAATCCTCCCCCTGGTGCATGGGCGCAAATTCTGATCCCGCTGCCACCGGGGTGGGGGGCACAGCATAGCAGTCAGTTTGGTGTCTGGTACCAAACTTAATTTTGGCCGGACTCCCCATTCCCCTCCCGATCGCAATCCACGCTGTTGGTGTGCCGGGCCAGAGAATCCAATCCGCTGTGTTTGTATTGAGATATTTACAACTCTTTTGTCTGGTGTAACATAGTTCATTTTTATTATCTTCATAAATATTTTATTCTTCGTGTTAAATGTTCATCAGCAGACCCCTGTGTATTTATTCAGTCACTTTCCTCCACAGTTTCTTTAAATAAAGTTAGGATCTATCAAGCCAGGTTTCCATCAGGAATGTCACTTGTCCAGTATTAGCAGCAGCTTGGGTTGTAAGACTGGCAAATAGAGTGCTGTATTCATTTGCGAATTCTGGACCATTGTCGGACAGCACGAGGTCCGTGTTTCTGTGGGCAGCTATTAACCGACTCTGTGATCGTTGTATGTAAATGTTTCACTTTGATGACTGAGAGAAATAATCAACAACTAGGAGGAAGGATTTGCCATTGCCCATGAATATATCTATTCCCAAATCTTCCTATGGTCTGCTGGGAAACTGTGTGGGTATAAGGGACACACACCCTCTGGTCTGGTTTGTGCAGAGTGCATATCTGGCAGTTTAAATCATCTCTTCATTTGCTCTTGATATTTCTGGGAACCACACTGCAGACAGGGCACCTACGATGCCCAACTGGCCTTGGTGGACGTGTTGTAGAATCTCCAGCCAGAGTGAGATGGGAATAATCCAACTCCTCATCAGACACTAGCACATCATCAATTACAGTGAAGTGTTTCTGCTGTTCAAAGTCAATTTTCCTAATATTGCCACCTGGACACTGCAGTGTCCAACCTTGTAGCCAGTTCTGACAGATATGGGCACACACTTCATCTCACATCTGCTCCTTGCATATCTGCTGAAGCTTTCCGGAGTACACTGGCAGTTATGTTGGCATGAACTGGGAATGTAACTCGAGCTCTTTAACCAGATTGACATCACGTGTTGAAAGATCATTGACTGTGGCCCTGGACAATATGTCTGCCGTTATTTGATGCTTCCCCTGGATATACATTGTCTTGTATGCAAACTGCATGTGACACAAACGGAATCTCTGAATTCTGGTGGACATCCTGGCAAATTCTTTCTCATCCATTAGTGAGTGAGACCAGTGGTTTGCGATCTGTCTTGGATCACTTCCATCCCAACAGTAAAAACGTTTCACAAGCCCACGTTACTATGAGGACTCCTTTTTCAATAACTGCATACTGCATCTCTGACAGCTCCCTAGATATACTGTTCAGCAGCATCCATCCAGCTTCTCTTGGAAGGGAACTGCCCCTAGTCCTTTTGACGCTAAGTTTATCGTTGGCAGGGATCGGTCGTGGTGAGCCAGGATATCTGATGAGAGCAGCATGCCTTTGATCTGATGGAATGCTCGCTCTTGGTGTGTATCACATTATTGACCCATTTTTAGACGGTTTGATGACCCGCATCAGGTTTGGCAGAAATTTTGGCAACTGGTTGAAGATGCCCAGGAGCTGTGGAGGTCTGGAATGGGTGATATGGTTGGAAACTCAGTCATTGCCTTTGCTTTGTTTGGGTCCGCCATAATGCCTTTGCTGCTCACAATTTGGCCTAAGAACCGAATGAAGATCTTACAGAAATTACATTTATCATTCAGCATCAATACTCCTAGTGTTTGAAGGCAGCTGTAAGTGTACTGTCATGTTCCTCCACAATTGCACCATGGACAAGGACATGACCCATATGGCAGTTGACTCCTTTCAGATCTTGTAAGATGGCCGACATCGCGTGCTGAAAAATCTCAAGTGCCGAGATGGTGTGAGATGGCAAATGATTGAAGAAGAATCTGCCAAATGGGGTGACGAAAGTTGTCAACAACTTAGATTCCTCATCTAACGGAACCTATCAGAAGCTACTGTTGGGATCAAGTTTCGAGAACTCTGTGCTGTTGGAGGGTTCGTCAAGTTGTCGTTCACTGAGACCGATGGTTGGATTTCCCTCGCCACGGCCTTGTTGATTTGTGTCGGGTTGTTGATTCCCAAATTTCTTTATCCGTCAGTCTGGCCTCAATAAAAGTCGAGATGGATTTGCAAGTAAAAATAAGTTATTTTATTCAGCTTGCAAGCTACCTAGTCCACAGTGATACAGATAACATGTTGCTTTCTGCAGCCCCGGGAACTAAGTGAAGGTCCCAGACAAAGAGATCAGTACTCATACATTCAAATGGCATCAAGTTTCACATACTCAACACCCATAGGTCATCCTATGTCCCTCCTGACTTGTTTGATCTATTCTGATTGGCTCACTTCCAATCCTTTTCTCCGGCCCCTATCAATGCAGCATCACTCTCATAGACACACCTCTTCCTGCTTTTTCCATGCGGTCTAAAATCCTTTGTCTCTACTTGCCAGAATCAAAGTGGCTTATTTCTACATTACAATAATATCTCTAAAGTAACTATTTTATATCACATTCGTCATTCCCTCCTTTTATCATTCCATGATAACCAAACTATCCAATCCATAGCTACGGTTCCTCATCTAAAAAGATCCGTCGCTGCATTTCCAATTCCTGTCTTAGCCCCCCTTCATCTGCTTCACCCTCATGGATTTTAACAGTTAATTTTTTTTTTTTTGGTTAAATTTTACCCATCACACATTTAAGGATGTCCAGGCCCACAAAGATGCAGCCGATAGCTACCACTAGATACATGGCCATATTTATCAACCAGTCCTTCCAACCTCCAAATCCACAGTTACCCCAAGAGCCAGGATCCTGCATTCTGTCCAGGTGATCCCGTATGTGATCCATAAATTTAGTGATGTTAGCGGTCAAGTCCTGAACTCCCATGATACACTTGCCCTGCACTATGGTGCATACCCCACCCTCACGGGCCAGAAGATAGTCAAGAGCATACCGGTTCTGCATTGCAAACAACCGTAGCTGAGACAATTCTTTGGTTATTGCCCTGAGGGCTCCCAAGGTTTACTACCCGGGTTTTCCTCAGTTTGGCCTTTAACTAACTTAAGTGTATCTCCCGGTAACCTACGTTCTAGCTGTACTTCCCTTCTCATACGCCCCGTCCTCTCTCTAGTCCCTTTCACTTTCTCATAGCCTCTTCCTTCGCTCTTCTGACAGCCTGATATTACCTTTATTGCACCACTCTTAACACATCCAAAATCAAATTTACATGTATTCCAAAAACAAGGCAATGTCCATATAATGTTCCCTTCCCATCGCCGGGACCGGTGCAACTGCTTCATGACTCCTGCATTCTCCTTAACTTTGATGACCTTCCATGAGTCGATACCATGTCCTCGTATATGGGGGCAGCGAAGAACATCACCTTTGCAGAGGTGATGTAACCTTGTAGATTGGTTGGGGCTACACAGATACATAATATTCCCCTTTTCCATGTCCATCGCCAATAACACGCCAAGCGAAGTGAGGCCAAATATTAGACAGATGATGCGTAGCCACTCCATCATGCTCCACACCTGTAAAATAGCACTGGAGAAGGGAGGCAGGTTAGTATCCGACCTTTTACAGTAGTGGAGATGGACTCAATTTACAGTGATGTAGGTGGACCCAAGCACTTCGCCCCTCCACTTTAACTGCTGTGGGGGTGGTAAGGAGAACTTGGAAGGGCCCATCCCATCGCGGCTCCGACCCCTTCCTAGTCCAATTTTTGACCATGACATAACTACCGGGCTGGACTGAAAGTGAGCTAGGTACTGGGGGCAATGGCTGGTGAGCCGCGCGGACCTGGCCATGGAGTTCCTTGAGCACTTGCGTGAGGGCTAGAACATAGGTGGTCATCTCTTCAGTCATCTGATGAAACTGAACCAGTCTGGGAACCTGCAGGCTCCAGGGAGTTCTAAGAGGACTGCCATAAAGAATCTCGGCGGGAGAAAGCCGGGCCGGTCCCGCAGGTGTAACCCGCAGCTGGAAGAGGGCAACGGGGAGCAACTTAAGCCATATCAGTCCCGTGTCTGCTCTTAATGTAGCCAATTTAGTTTTGAGGGTCTGATTGTGTCTCTCAACAAACCCGGCCGCCTGCGGTCTATAAGCACAGTGTAACTGCTGGCGTATGCCCAACTGGGAGCAAAACTCCTTGTTAATTTGTCCAATAAAATGAGGCCCATTATCAGAACTTAACTGAGCTGGTATACCGTACCGGGGAATGATTTCCCTCATCAAGACTTTAACCACAGTAGCAGCTTTATTATCGATAGACGGATACACCTCAACCCATCTGCTGAACACATCCACAATGACCAAAACATATTTATAACATTGACACCTTTCCAACTCAATGTAATCCATTTGGAGCGTCTCAAAGGGACCACTGGGCAACGGGGTTTGCCCCATCCCACAAGGGATACCTTTTCCGGTGTTATATTGCTGACAAATCAAACACCGATTACTGATACTTTGGGCCAACCCCTGCATTTTAGGGTGCCACCAAGTGTCCAGCAACAAATCACTCGTCCCTCGAGCCCCACAATGAGTTACAAAGTGTACACATTCGATGACCCATAAAGCCAGTACATCAGACATACAAGTCTGATGTGCAGGCGTGGTCCATAAAGAGGAAACAGAATCATATGTACAACCTAACCGTTTCCACATTTGTTTATCACTCTCAGGAGCGTCCTCCTGTAACCTTATGACGTCTTGGATGGTTGGCATTGACTTGTCAGAAGCAGACATATTTATAGTAGATCGTTTAGTCTGACTTAACATCTTAGGCACCATCACTTGCTGAATTTGCGCGGCTGTTCGCGCTGCACAATCTGCTCGTTCATTACCAACGTCAACTGGGGTTGTACCATTCGTGTGGGCAGCGCATTTAATAATGGAAATCTGAGCGGGCATAAGGAGGGCCTGCAGTAGGTCATTAACTAAACCCCGGTAGGATATTTGACCACACATAATCATGTCAGGTTGTTCTGACGAAATGTCACTCAAATCGCCCCTTAGTGTGGTAGTTTCCTGAATCAAGGCTAAACAGTCGTGGCCAGGTGCATCTTCATGGACAGGGGGACCACTAAGAAAACAGGCTGGATTGATAGTGGTACAGTATTTAAATGTCAGACGTGGATTGTTCAAAAGGTATATCTCATACCTATTCTGACGAGCTGCGGTATGATGCTGAGTCTGCAGTTGCCTCAGTAGTGCGATGACCGAGTGGGAGCTATACACCGTAATATCCTGTTGGAGGGTGAGAGCATGTAACGGCTATGCGATGGCATTGATTGAACGTAAATCCTGTACTAATCGGTACTGGTCTGGTTTGGCTGGTTTAGGCACAGCAAGTATGGGGGTGTTACATTCTGATTGGCAAGGGACCAAAATACCCTGTTTCAACAGCTCTTGAATTAATTTATCTATTGATGGAGCAGCTTGAGATTTCAGGGGGTATTGTCGAATGGAAGGTAGCTTTACATGATCTTTAATCATCACCTTAATAGGTGTAACATTTGTCTTTCCCACTTGTGATGGGTATTCCGCCCAGACCTGTGGATTGACATATTCCAACACATCATGTCCCCTGTGATGCTGCAGTCGAGTGTTAATCGTTTCAGGGACCTCAAAATATTTTATGGTAGTGCCGTCCGGCATGACTTGAAGTGCATAGTCTGTTGGATCCGAATGATCCACTGCCCTCCTTACCATTCGCCCCATATCCCTGGCATGGTACTGGTCATGGACCTGACGTGTAATATGAGGGCTTACCGAAGCTGACTGTGGCCATAAATGTGGTGATATTGTAACAAAATCGGCTGTACCTTCTTTTCCCGTGACTGTGGCTATAACCTTGACTGGCCATTCGGTCTCAAGTAATGGCCGGTATTTGTCCTCCAACTCCCTGTTTCGTCCAGTTTTGTCATAGGCCAGGGTAACGTGATGCAGTGACTGTTCAACGTCTAACGTCTACCACTGGGGGGTGATAGAAATATAGCACTGTTGTCTCATCCTCCATGATGTAACTGTTACCCCCTCATCTCCGTATTCTAGCTGTAGCTGGAAGATACACAGTAAATCTCGGGCCAACAAGTTACAGTCCAATTCAGTAGTCACTACAACCTGATGCTCTGCAGACTTATTCTCGTAAGTGACTGTCACAGTTTCAGAAATAGGATACTCACACACCTGTCCTTGGAACCCTGACAATTGCTGCGTGTGGTCGGATAATGGTAATTTAAGTGCTGATTGCACAGAAGACATGGCTGCCCCGTCCTCTTCTTCCAGTAGACCAATGGCCCCTCAGAGGGGGCTGCGGTTGTAGAGCTATTGATTTGTTCGGTGGGCCATAAAAAGGGGGTGAGGGTCCCTGTGGGTGGGTTTGGTATCCTCCTCTTCGCTGATCCACCCACCCAAAGTCACTATATTGGGGCTCCTGCTGGTAAACTACCATTTCTGCCGCTTGTTGGGGTCGCAGATCACCCTTTTTCATTACATACTCAGTCTTAACCTTTGTAACTGAGCCTCCTTCTTGGCCTACACCCTCCTTCCAATAAAATCTGACTGCCCTTGCCATCTGGGAAGGGTCGTTCTCTGTCCAATTCATGTTATTACATTTCACAGCAGTAACCACAGAAGGTGGTAGGCAATGCATTAATATAGCACAATATTGAGGGGAATTCTGACCATTTTGATACAGCAAATCGCCTGACTGCCCCCGGTAGATTTCATTAAAACGCTCCAGAAATTCTTCTGGCTCTTCAGTCTTCTTAGGTTTTAGGTCTAAGATAACAGAAAGATTTATGGGCCTTTGAAATGTGCTATTCAACGCATTCAAGATCTGTGTCCTTCTATCATCGTCTAACGCATAGTGCGGCATGACTAGCATAATTCAGGTGGCTAAGATAATTGCGGTACTCTGCTGGGGTTAAAATCTGCTAGACTAGGGCCCAGAGGTCCCTTAAATCAGCTTGATAAATTGAGATGGTAGTTCTCAAGGAATCCATGAAGGCAGCAGGAGATTTTTTCTATCTGGGATTGTAGACATAATAGCCATCATCTCACTGGGTGTCCATGGGAAGTAAACAACTATCGTGGGGTTCGCTCCCACAGTCACTGCGTCGGGGTTTCGCATCTTCCTAATCGGTAACTGTCTCCGAATGTCACCAGGGGGCACTCTAGCTATTTCCCCTGGTTGTTCCAAGACTTCAACGTCTCTCCCTGTCACTAGGGGGAGTTCTTTCTCTTCAAAAGAAGTTGTTTCAGCTTCCTTTGTTCCCGAATCTTGTGGTTTCTCCTTAGTTTGGGGAGACTTAGGTGATATGCTTAATTGTTTCTGGTGAGCGTCAAGCCCCTCTCTCGCTGTCCGAGATCTTGACCTAGAGCTAACTGGGCTTGTGGGACAGAGTTCCTTTTGCTCTTCCGGTTGTGAAGTTGGTAAATCAGGACCCACACTATCACCCACACTATCATCCAAAAGGGCTTGAGTTCCTGGCATATTTGAAATCTGGGGAGCAATGACTGGGTATATATTATTGTACTCTGGTGGTTCTGGAATGAGCGCAGACCATGCTATGGGTGCAGACGGAACTTTTACTGACTTTTCCAAATTATTGAATTTTTCTTCTTCTGTCAATTCAAGGCCAGCCATTGAACTACGTAGCTCATCTCTTGTGTGACCCGTGTCCTTCCTCTACTTGCGCTTTTTTTTTAAACTTAAAAATGTTTGAAAATTCAAATTGAATTACTGCAACTTGCAAGCTTAGCTCTGATCTCAACTCAGAACTAAATTTACAATTTGCTTAACACAAACTTGTACAACATTTACAACTTAATTATTTCTTTATCTTAACAATTTTTCTTTTAACAAGTTTTTTTTCTTTTACATACACATAAGTATTAGCAAAATCAACTATCATCTCCAGATTTACACTTTTTAAAATGGTGTCCATGATCTTCTTTAAGTTTCTATTAATCTCCAGATAAAATGAGATAAACCTTATTTCAAGTAAGTAAAACTTAAGATTCTGGCAATTTCAATCAATTGCTTTCGAAAATAATAACTTTTATCAAAGAGGTGGAGAAACCCACTGGTTTCCTTTAATTAATTCAAAACGTAACTTTGCTGGTGTTCACTGACTCAAAGGAAAGGTATCCGATTACACGACAGACTGGTACTGTTATCTCAAGGCCTGAGTGAGAAGCACTGTCTGTCTTTTACTTTGCCTGCTGCTATTAACCCTTTGAGAGACTTCTGCTTCAACCAATATGCAGCATTCCCCACAATCTCAACTAGTCCTCGGAACTGCATTTTTCGCCAATACAGTCCAAGGAGACAATTTTAGCTTAATCAATTATATTTTTAACACACACACACATAGAGGTGAACCATTTTCAATTTCAAATGTTGCATCGACCTCCCATAACGTAACCCAACCGAATTAACTCACAAATGAAGTTGAACCATTTATATTTTAAATGTCACATCAACAATACAGCCTACCCCAGCCGAATTAACGCACAAATGAAGTTGAACCATTTATATTTTAAATGTCACATCAACAATACAGCCTACCCCAGCCGAATTAACGCACAAATGAAGTTGAACCATTTATATTTTAAATGCCACATCAACAATACAGCCTACCCCAGCCGAATTAACAATATGAAATCCCATCAATTAAAATGCTAATCCCCAGACTGACCTGTGATTTCGTCGAGGCGGTCTTTCTGTGCCAACCGCGAGTGACCAGACTAATCAGACGATAAGAAGAGGGGAACAATCAATGCGCGGTCATTTTCCAGTTCTACATTGAGGGCCCTCGTTCCCCATCCTCCTGTTCATAATCAGTCTAATTCTGATTTCGCAGTTGGACCAGGATCGCCCTGAGAAATCCCGGGTTTCGGCACCAAATGTTGATTCCCAAATTTCTTTATCCGTCAGTCTGGCCTCAATAAAAGTCGAGATGGATTTGCAAGTAAAAAGAAGTTATTTTATTCAGCTTGCAAGCTACCTAGCCCACAGTGATACAGATAACATGTTGCTTTCTGCAGCCCCGGGAACTAAGTGAAGGTCCCAGACAAAGAGATCAGTACTCATACATTCAAATGGCATCAAGTTTCACATACTCGACACCCATAGGTCATCCTATGTCCCTCCTGACTTGTTTGATCTATTCTGATTGGCTCACTTCCAATCCCTTTCTCCGGCCCCTATCAATGCAGCATCACTCTCATAGACACACCTCTTCCTGCTTTTTCCATGCGGTCTAAAATCCTTTGTCTCTACTTGCCAGAATCAAAGTGGCTTATTTCTACATTACATTAACTAATATCTCTAAAGTAACTATTTTATATCACATTCGTCAGGGTCACAGATACACATGGACTGGTTTGACTTTGGAACTGGGGCCATTGTCGGAACACCATTCTGTCAGCTGCGTGACAATGGAGATGACGCGCATCTTAGTCACTTCATCAACTTGCAGTTGCACTTACTTCATAATCAAATGCTGTATTTTCTGTGGTGTAAATAAGCACACGGGTTTGGCATAATTTTTCAGTGTAATGCAATCTGATTCCCCCATCTTCCCCCCAACCCAGTGAAAAGTCAGTAATATGTCAGCATTCCAAAATGTGAATCTGCTCTCTAATTTCTCACAAGAAGCATTATTGGACATCTTGGTGAGGCTCATTTATTTAATGATCCTGTTTGGGATCCTCCGCACGTCTCAAGATTTTGGACTTGCACACCTTTCCAAAGTAACCCAGCCGTTACAGCACAATCACTGGACACCGCTCGTGCCATCTTAATTAATAGTCTTTTAAAAAACCATTCCAGAAACAACACAGATATTGGGCGTGATTTACCGGTCTCGTCGTGCGCGACTCTGGACTCAACAAGGCCATTAAATCTCACAAGAGGCCTCTCACGAGATTTACGACCCTCGTTATGCCTCACACGATCTAACGAGATTTGCATAGTCAAGTGAGTAGTTCAAGTAAAACCTAACGGCCGCCTTGGAGAGCCCGTCCGTCGCCGGTTAGCACTGGTGTCCACAAGCATCCACAGTAAAAGCAGCTGGCTTCTTTCTAGAAGGCTCAAGGGGAGGAGTGGGCCACCTTATCGGGCACCCAGTGGCCCACAGAATGCTGAGTGGCAGCAGGGGCTGCCCTCTCAGTCAGAAAGTTCTCTGCCCTTGACCTCAATACCAACACCTCCCCCCACTCACTCCTGCTCCCAGCTCCTCTCTTCCCCTCCAGTCCCAAATCCTTTTGCCAATGCGAGTCTGATTAACTCTAGTGAGCCCCTCACATTTGCCTCCATTACAGGACCTCCTTCATTGTTATTTATCCAGATTTCCTGCAATTCCAGCAGTGGCCAAAAATTCCTAGTGGAGCTGCTGGGATTAGAGAGCTGCAGGCACTCCAATTGGCCGGCAACTTTGGACCTCTGCCCTGAAATGGATGGATGCCCCCGACACCAGCCAGTTACATGGCAGATGGGCAATACAGTTGCCATTGGGGCTGTAGGAAATGACAGTGGACAGGCCCACTGCTCTTAAGCGTTCACTTCAGGCACAACATCATGGAGGAATTTCCAGATTCCATCGGCAGCTCACTGATACTATGATAACAGTTTGGGGCTCCCAACAGAGCCTCACTCAGTGCCCATTTGATTTGTACAAAAGTTTAAATCAAGCCCTATGTGCTCTTTGACTGTGAACTAGGTGCAATAATTCCACTATTACCACTATTACTTCCTTCAATATGTTTGGATTTTCAATTATTCTGCTCCTTGTAACCCAGACCAATTCAGAATCCAAGTCTTCCACTCCGATTTATACCATTCTGACTCACTGCAAAGAGTAAATGAAGTTGACATCTAGTTTTCTCTTAGAAACCATTGAGGTAGCCTTAGCTGAGCACTTATATTTCACCTCCTGAAGTATTCCTGAGCATGAAAGTGCTGCAAAACTCGTCCTATCAATTTCTGCCATTTTGCGAACTTTCCTCTACCACAATGAATGGAGGTTATTCAAATTAGGTAACACCATTGACTTTGCACCAAGGTTACTACTTACATCAGGGAAGTGGAACATTGCAGCTCATGCATTCTTTCATGACTATTTAATCTAACTGCACACGTTTGCAGCTGTTTCAATCCTAGCTAGCAATCATTTCACACGCATCAACTAATAGATCTTGAAATGTTCAGTATAATTCTGCTTACCTATACTGCATATTGCCATTCCATGCAATTGATTTATCAATCATTAACTTCCACAATATTGGGCTCATCCTTAAATGATCTCCTTAATCTTGAAGATACAGGGACATTAAATTTGGTGGGACTGATTTATTAGTTACCTGCTGTGTTTGAGCATTTCAGGCTGTATCAGGCCTCACTGACTGACTGGCACAGAGGACTAAGAATAACTATCCTCACATACACCGCTGTGGAACATTCCTCCAATGATGAAATTAATCTTTCAAATGACTATTAATGCGGACTTATTGTGGATGACATTTTGTGAGAGATAAGTGATCTTAATGCTGTAAAAGGAACTTGTTTCACTTTTGCATCCAGTGTTTGCATCAAACACTCCTACATCAAAGAATCAGAGTCATAACAAAGATCCATGTATTTTGTGCTTACAGTGTCCACTAAACCAGCCTCAGTAGTGCTATTGTGACGTTTATCCACAATAGTGACCATCGTTACTTGCTTCATATAACTTTTTTCTCATTTCTTTGAAATTATAGGTGGTATGTTATGATTTTTCTCCCTTTAAGAACTGAACTGCGGTCTAAACTCTTTCAAACATCAAACCTTCGTATTCAGCCCATTTGATGAAGAGCCTTCGCCCAGGCATTGTTGTTCCCTCTGGGCTTGGCTATCCAATGTTCCCTGGCCTACGTCCTGTCTTACACCCTACACAAAATTGAGCTCATCTAAAACCATGCTGAACTGTACCAATTCCTATTCACCATCATACCTGCGCTGGCTGTCTTTCATTGCTTCCTGATCCGGCAACACCTGAATGTTAAAATTCTTATCCTTGTCTGTAAATCTCCATCGCCTTACCCCTTCCTATCTCTGTCATTTCCTCCAGCTTTACAACCCTTCTGCACTTCTCCATTCTGGCCTCATGTGCATCGCTGATTTTTAATTCTCCAGCATTGGTTTTATTTCTTCAGTTTCCTGAGTCCAAAGTTCTAGAATTCCTTCCAACAACCTCCCCACTTATTTCCCCCTCTTTCTTCCTTTATGATGTCTTTGACCAAGTGTTTGGTTGTCTGCCCTAATATATCCTCAGATTTTCTTCAGTGGACAATCATACTCGTTAGCGAATGATCCCGAAGAAAATCCCCTTATGTCAAATTTTGTTTGATAATTTGAAAATGCTCCTGTAAAGTTTCCATATAAATACAAGTTGCTGTTGTTGTTCAATTAATTTCCTTTCATCCAGCAACAATCCCACTCTTCTCTGAGTGGGAACGGGAGCCTGGTCCTCGGAATGAAAGTATAATATGCTCACCTAATACATCACTCAGTGAAATACAGTCTATTTTTCTTAATTTTATTTTTTTATGGTTCACTTTGTTTGGCTGGTTAAGAACAAGTAGGAATTTTGTTATAAATAAGGTGCCCTGATAAGCACAATCATGTTGAAATTTAATTTTGAAATTATTTGTAGTTCAGCTTAGCTAAGACCTAATAATTTTCCAGTATTTCATTTTAGATTTGAGCTATGTAAACCAACTTTATTGACTTTGCAAGAATACAACCTTCTTTCCACGTTGCCAATATCATTTCCTTGTAATCAATCCTTCCATAGTTTAATGCACAATTCATCCTGTCACATAAAACATCCTTCAGTGATGATGATCAGTCAGTCGCAAGATGCTTTCCTAAGGTGTTCAATTGGTCAAAAAATGTATTGCATGGCTAAAAGTGGCAGGCTGCATCTGTCACATGGGCAACAGGGAATAGTCAACTGGTGTGAAGGCTCTCGCCATTATTACTGGATAAAATTGATAGCAACTTCTGGCATCTGCACAAGCACAGTTGAACATGGGAATCCAGAAGCTGTTGTCATTGATACCCTCCTTCTCCACAATCTGTGTTGTTGCAGACTACGCAGCAGATCTGTGATGATATGAATTTGGGTTAATTTACTATTTTTGCTCTAAAGACAACTGAAAAGGTTAGGCCTTGTACAACCAACAGTAACTAAGGTTTTAACAGCACAGTGAGCGATAATTACTGCTGAGCATCCTGTCTGGTCCGGATAATCATTTAAGAAGTGTGTCAGCTCCTTCTCTCACAGAAAAAAGTCTTTCTTTTTATAAATTATAACCTTTTTTTCCTGTTTTTTTTAATGTCTTACCCTTAAAACCTGTGTGTATGTCCCAAACTTTACTTTGCTTCCTGCAAATTATTGTGGGCGGCGTTGGCAAGGCCAGTATTTACTGCCCACTCCTAATTTCCCTTGAGCTGACTGGCTTGCTTGGCCATTTCAGAGGGAAAATATATTTTATATTTCCCGTTTTTTTTTAAAATGTTCCATCTGGAGCACGGCTGACTGGCGTCAAACCGGTGCCGGCACCGATCTGGACGTCAGAGCCCATTCTCCTCCCAATCGCCGATTATGAGAATCCCGCTCAAAATGTTTGTGAGGTTAATACAATGCGTTCACTATCATTATCAATCCAGCTATCTTTTTTGCCTCTTTATATCTGTTGCTGCTCTTTCTGCCTGGGGGTGGCGGGTGGGGGGTCTACACTTCCTCTCCTGTTTCTGCTTCATCTGCTGCCTTTTCTGTGGCTCTTGTTACTTCTGCCTCCTGTGCAATGGATTTTGGCACTTCAATGTCTGCTGCTCATTCTACCACAGAACTACCACACAGTTCTACCACACAGAACTTCTCTGGTTACTGTTGACCTTTTGTATCATAGCACAAATGGAGGCCATTCAGCCACCATACCTCGTTCTTCTGTCAGCGTTCTTTCTGCTGCCTATCTTCCATGCTGCTTCGTTCAAGAGTCAGCTCCATCAACTCTTTGCATTGGAAGATAGAAAGCCTGAAATCCTGGGTGGAAGGGAAGGGGAAAAGCAGTAGCACATTCAGGATCAGTGGTCCAGAATTTGGAGCAGATCCCAGTTTGGCAAAGTTGCGGAAAACGTTTAGCAGCCTTGGGATAGGCACTACACACACCTTAGCTACTTCTTGTGGACCTCACCAGTGTGTCAGCTCCTTCTCTCACAGAAAAAGGTCTTTCTTTTTATAAATTATAACCTTTTTTTTTCTCTTTTTTTTTAATGTCTTACCCTTAAACCTGTGTGTATGTCCCAAACTTTATTTTGCTTCCTGCAAATTATTGTGGGCGGAATAGGTGGGATAGCATCTTCCCTTATAAATCCCACCATTTCTACTTCCATAGTACCCAACTCTTTGTCTGTTTCATACATGCAGGTCAAGCAGATTCTGACAGGAGTGAGACTGCAACTGCTTCAAAGGCCAAAGTTCCCAAAGCAATCAATCATAGAGTGGCAACTTCAAATGCTTTACAAGTCTCTGGCTGGAAAGGTCAGACATGGTTAATTTGCTGTAAAATGTCACTCCTGAATTCCTTTGCTGAGATAAACATCTGAATAACACTGTCAAGTGGTGTGGGCAATAACTCCCTCCACCCCATCTTGCGAATGATCTTGATCTTGAATTCCAGGACCAGGTTAGGGATTGCCAACTGACAGTTAGAAGTCCAGTCCCACTGCATTTCTGGCAGTGAAGTGGGCCCCAAGCAAGTCAGACCCCGAGTGTTCTGCTTATAACAGAGAAAAGGATTTGTTGGTACCAGGCTTCGAAGATATTTCCCCATATGTCAACAATGGCACAATTTTAACTGACTTTTGTTATGGGCCAGGGTTTAGAGAACCCCAAAATCTATCATAGAGTTCACCTGACCCACACCTTTTAATAGATTGTGGTATGGGGAGCACACGGCCCACTCTGCAGGTGTGGTACAGCAGAAATGGAAAACGTATTTTTTAAAGCAAAACAATGTTTATTCTATGAACTCAAGTTAACCTTTTTAAAACATACAGTGAACATCTTAGCAACCATTAATTCAAATACAACACCCAAAGAATACAACACTAAGTAATACTTAATAACTTCCCAAACAACATCCAGAAGACAGAAGAAACACCTTTTAACAGAAGCACATCAGGTATACATTCACTACTGAAAACATTTATAATTCGGAATTCAGCAAATGATCGATAGATAATCTTTTCATGGCAGAGAGATCAACAGTACAACTGCTCTGTCTGGCTTCAGCTCCAACACTGAAAACGAAACTAAAACACACCCTGCAGCAAACAGCCTAAAACGAAAGTAAAAAGCTTACAGACAGCCCAGCTCCACTCACACTCTGACATCATTAATAAACACCCATTTCTTAAAGGTACATTTCTTAAACACCCATTTCTTAAAGGTACTCTCACATGACACTTTTCATTGAGTCCTTGACATAATCTTTCTGGTAAATATTATCCTCGGTTAGTACTGTTGAATGCCATCAGTAACCCACAGTTTCTACAATCCTTGGATGAGTATTGCATATTCTTCTTAATAAACTGACAGCACGATTATAGGTCCTGATAATGGCATGACACTAAAATATTGAAACATACACAGGAAAGTAATTTTGATAATGCGTACTCATATAGACACTGCACTCTGATGTTCAATATCTACACGGTCAGAACGTTATTCGTTAATATCCTTCACAATGTTGTTATTATATTTGTGTATTTATATTGCTCTACCCGAAGAAATTAAGTACTCTATAAACAATGACGCCTGGATGCTGCCATTTGCAGCACATTATAAATAGATAAAATTCGACATATTTTCTAATCAGCAGAACAGAACTAAGTGTATTTTGCAAACCTGTGCAATTGAATATGAACAAGGTAGAAATATAACATGCATTCAGCAGAATTCTAAAAGGAAGGTAATATACTGCGACCGTTCTTCCTCATCATTGAAGAGTTCAGGACAAACCCTTCCCTCATCAAAGTTGATCCACCATATTCACTCTTCAACATATAGGGCTCGATTTAATGACCTCGTCGCGCCTGACTTGGTGACACGATGAGGCCGTTGAATCTCTTGAGAGGCCTCTCGCGAGATTCATGATTCTTGAAATGCCTCGTGAGATTTAATGGGCTAGATCCAGATTAACATATTTAAGTAAGCCATTAGGCTCATAGAATCATAGAATTTACACTGCAGAAGGAGGCCGTTCGGCCCATCGAGTCTGCACCGGCTCTTGGAAATAGCGCCCTACTTAAGTCTCTGCCTCCACCCTATCCCCGCAACCCTATAACCCCACCTAACCTTTTTGGACACTAAGGGCAATTTATCATGACCAATCCACCTAGACTGTGGGAGGAAACCGGAGCACCCAGAGGAAACCCACGCAGTCACGGGGGGACCGTGCAGACTCCACACAGATAGTGCCCAAGCCGGGAATCGAACCTGGGACTGGAGCTGTGAAGCAACTGTGCTAACCATTATGCTACCGTGCTGCCCTATTGCCAGCTCATTTAAATATGTCTTCGCTATATTCCCTTCGGGTATGGAAACTATCGGCCTTGTCTGGGAGACTCGCCATGGCGCCATTAAGCGCTGGTTTCTACAAACGTGGACCAAGCATAATGGTATCTGGGGATGAGGGGTTTCCTATGCCATTAGAGACTGCTGGGCAGCCAGGCTTTGGGCAGGGTGGGAATCCTGCACCCCCACTGACACACATGCACATTGGCACTACCAGCCTGGTATTTTGGCAGTACCAGCCAGGCACTCTGGCAGTGTCATCTGGGTGGTACTGCCAGGTTGGAAGAGGCATTGCTATAATGCCAGGCTGGCAGTGCCAAGGTGCCCAGATGCCCATGCCAGGGAGCGTCTCGGGGGTGCCTTGCCCTGAAGAGGTGGGGTGAGAGGGGCTCGTAAGAGGTAGGTTGGCTGCAGTGGGGAAGGGGTCTGGAGGTTGCGGTGATGATGCCGTTGGGGTTTGAAAAATCGGGGTGGCATTTACTCGGCAGTGCAGGAAATGATGTATGTGTGGCCTCGGCGAATTGTTCCTTGCTGAGGCCAAAAGCAACTGGCAAACTGCCGTCATGCACCCCACTAAACGTGCCCAAAGCGAGATTCTGATTTTGCCCTTTAAATCGCGTCCATAAGGAACAGTTGTTTAAAAGGAAATGAGTGAAATTCTTCATCAGTTGTTGCAGAAGCTCTGGATATATTAATTTTTTTGTTTCAACAGCAGAGACTGAAGTCATTAGGATTGACAAACACACTTCACACATATTGTGAAATAGTACAAAAAGTGAGCGCTAACTTTCTCATGTTATATTTCTCAGAAATGGATTCAGAAATTTGCTAGAAGCACAGACAAACAAGAATATTCCAATAATTTGATAATATTGCTTTGATTGTTCAGATTTTACTCTAAATAGTTCTCTCTGAATCATTCTTTTAGATCAATGCTCAATATATTTGGTCGGGATTGTGCCTCTATTTGCCCCGATATCGAAATGATTTGCCACAAACGACAGGCTGAGATCGCTTTCTGCATTTGGGCTAATAGTTGTGTCATCTTCCTTGATCGTCACGTAATCTGCCTTAATTTCAGGAAACTGGTAGAATGGATGTTCCACTAGGCCATGAATTGATGTTCGAGGAAAGGGGCTCTTCTTACCAGCCGCTCGTTATTGTCATGGTCTTCTTGCAGCTGGTGCATGGCTCAACCTTTGTGCTGCCACTTTCCAAATTCGTGGTCATGTCTTGGATTGTGTGTGATTCTTTTCCCAGCAAGACGATGTAATCCGCCAAATCCAAATCCGTCAAGCAGTGATGTTGCCACCAGATGTCAAAGTCTGTCCTCACCATCGCCTCCCTCATGATCATTGGCACTATTGACATAAGGTTCTGGGCATCACATGGAGAGGCAGCAGAGATGAAGAAACACTACAGAGGACTGTTCAAAGTTGCCATGGGACACGATGATGGAGAAACAACCAAAGCTGGCAGGATATGTGTATTGTCTCCCAGATGTGTGTCCATAAACAATGGAGTGTTTATGTGGCAGCAGAATTAACACCACTAGATGGAAGAAGAAGACGGGGCCAGCCAAAGAAGATCTGGTGAAGCACCTTTAAGGAGGACCTTCAAAATCAGGACACCGCCTGGGCTGGAGCAAAGGAGGTTATGCTGGACCAGAGTCAGTGGTGAAGTCTTGCTGCCCATTGCCCTGCATGGGTCGGGAGTCTAAGTAACTCTGACACTATGGATTAGGCTACAAACTACCCAACAGACCCATTAATCAGTAAATGAATGCATGAACATTGTCTTCAGAACATTTCGAACAATTACACGCTTAACTATCGTCCTTGCAAAACAGACAAATCACCAAATTGCGACAGGTGTAAGGTTCCACACAGCTACCTCTGAAAATTCACCGACACTGTCTGACTTACTTAAACATTTCTAATAATTTCTAATTGACTACCAAAACTGAGAAATTCCTGTGTAAATGAAATCATAAAGAAAATTTAAGTATGTGTCTCTTAAAATCTTGAGGAGTAACCAATCAAATCTGAATATTGTGGGTGGATTTTTCCGATCCCCCAGCCGCTTATTTTGTGGAGGCCTGCCATTCACTGCCGGCGGGTTCACCCTTTCCGCCGCTAGTCAATGGACTTTCCATTGACGACACCCCACGGCACCAGGAAAACCCCTGGGCTGGGATGCACTGCCAGCAGGGAAAGAGAATCCTGATGACCAATGAATTCCGGTCTATATATATTACGTAAATATGAATTGTCACGGAAAGTTAACATGCTGTTGTGACAAGGAATTAGGCAAAATGGTATGTTGGCCTTCATCGCAAGTGGATTTAAGTACAGGAATAAAGACATCTTGCTACAATTATATAGAGCCTAAGTGAGAATGCATTTGGAGTATTGTGTACAATTTCAATCTCCTTATCAAAGGAAATATGCACTTGATATAGAGAGAATGCAACAAAGGTTCACCAGACTAATCCCTGGGATGGCGGGATTGTCTTATGAGGAGAGATTGCGAAGACTGGGTCTGTATTCTCTAGTGTTTCAAAGAATGAGAGGTGAGCTAATAACAATAATAATCTTTTATTGTCACAAGTATGAAGTTACTGTGAAAAGCCCCTAGTCGCCACATTCCAGTGCCTGTTCGGGTAAGCTGGTACGGGAATTGAACCCGCGCTGCTGGCCTTGTTCTGCATCACAAACCAGCTGTCTAGCCCACTGAGCTAAACCAGCCCCATTGGAACTTAGAACATTTGTACAGGGTGTGACAGAGTGGATGTGGAAAGGATGTTTTTATGAGGTGAGTGACTCCCCAAAGCCTGTCCACCATCTACAATGCACAGAACCAGACTGTGATGGAATACTCACCACTTGCCTGAAGGAGTGCAGCTCCAACAACAATCAAGAAGCTTGACACCATCAGAGACAAAATAGTGCGTTTGATTGGCACCCCATCCAACAACTGAAACATTTACCCCTTCTACCACCACAGCATTGTGGCATTAATGTGCAATATATACAGGATGCACTGCAGCAACTCTCCAAAACTCCTTGAACGGCATGTTCCAAATCCACAAACTGTGCCACCTAGAAGGACAAGGGCAGCAGATGCATGGGAACACTATCACCTGCGAATTCCCCTCCAAATCAAGGACCATTCTGAGTTTGAACTTTATCACCATTCCTTCACTCTCGCTGGATCAAAACCCTGGTACTGTGCCTCTAACAGCACTGTTGAGTTTACCCATACCACACCAACTTCTGAGGTTCAAGAATTTAGCTAACCATCACCTTCTCAATGCAATTGGAGATGGGCAGTAAATGCTGGCCTTGCCAGCAACACTCGCATCCCATGAATGAATATATTTAAACAAATCTGGCCAGATACAGCTTCCATATTTTGGGGGGTTTGCATCACAACAAACTAGGCCATTTTCTCTGAGTGATGGTAATTTTTATTGTGTCAAAGGTTTGAAAAAAAATTCATAATACATTAGAGACAAAAAATCTAGAATGCAATGGATTCAGAACTTCAGTTTCATGGAAGATTTGTTTCGTCATACTAAAGGCTCTTGATTTATCGCTTCATGCGCGCTTGAATAATGGAAGGAGGACTTAATAATGAAATACTAGATTCTGCAACGTTTTGGATATACCTGGTATAAAGTGTTAATATTCCTGGCTTGTTGCGTACTTCCTATGTCAGTCAATTCAGGGTCAAGTCTGTTTAGGAGATAGGATGATTAAAACTGAGTCATCAGTAAAATCAAATAGTGTTTTCTCAATGAAGGCACAATTCAAAATTTAAACTATGTTCATTAGTGGAAAGGTAGCCGTGGTATACCCAGGGAGCTTGGATCAAAACAAGGATTGGGTATTGTCTTTCTGCTCTCCAGCATTGACATGGCGAGCTTGTCCTCAACTCAAATGCCTGCGAAGCTAAGCATCTGGTCTTACCAATGTGCCCTTTTTAAAAAAAAAATTAACAGCCTCTTTATTATGTTATTTCACTCCACAGTCTAAGAAAGAGATTGAATTATTTAATGCTAATTTGACCTTTATCAATTATGATTGAATCTAATATATTTATATACAAAAAGCAATATAAAAGCTTCCTCACCTCTTCTATTTGACGCTTCCTGTCAGAATCCTCGCGTAGCAATGACATCAACCACATTCAAACCCCCTCAACTGAACTCCAGCCAACATTTCACTCAAGTACCTGTATCTTTGCCAGAATCTTTGATGACCTACATTTGTGCATCAATAGAAGATGGGCTGTACGAGCGCAACATAAACTGACTGAACCTGATGTGCAATTATACATTCACTTTCTATGAGCATAAAAAGAGGATGAGGAACACACAAACATACTGCTTGCAAAAGCTTCAATTTGCAGTTGAGTTTTTATTACTGATGAGCCTGTCATATCAGGCCTCACCTTCAGGATGAGCTTTAATCATGTGTTAAAAGAAAACATTTAACACTATTGTGTATAACTACAGCGGCAGGGATTCCCAGGCTGTTGGGATTCTCTTTTACCACCGGCAGCGCACCCCCCCCCCCCCCCCCCCCGCCAGCCTATGTGTTTCTTGGCGGCTTGGGGTGGCTTCAATAGGAAATCCCATTGACATGCAGTGGAAAGAGAAAATCCCGCTGTCCGTGAATGGCACGCCACCGAGAAACACACACCTGGGGCACCAGAGAATCTAGCTCATCCTCCCAGAGTTGAAGGTCATGGGATAGGTGGTAATGTAGTGGTGCACTGGGGACAAATGAAAGCTGGTTGGCACTTCAGAGTTCTGTCAGGACTTTAGTGTTTGTTTATATAAAGTTAACAAAAAGAGCTGAAGATGGAATAAAGGAGATAAACAACCTTATTTGCTGTATTCATAAAAGAGGAGTTCCCAATGCAATGTGGCTTGTTAGATGGCTTTTAATTACAAAGTTTGGCCAATTTATGTCATGGATTCAAGTTATCTATTTGATGGCAGCTGATAGTTGTTCACTAGGCTTCATGGTAATCAAATGAGAAACATATGCTGAGCAATTGGAAGTATTTCATAACTTGATCTAATGGCCTTGACGAAAGAAAATAAAGTTAACTGTCTCTGTATAAAATGTATAAAATTAAGGGCGAAATTCTCCGGAAACGGCGCGATGTCTGCCGACTGGCGCCCAAAACGGCACAAATCAGTCAGGCATCGCGCCGCCCCAAAGGTGCGGAATGCTCCGCATCTTTGGGGGCCGAGCCCCAACCTTAAGGGGCTAGGCCGGCGCCGGACGAATTTCCGCCCCGCCAGCTGGTGGAAAAGGCCTTTGGTGCCCCGCCAGCTGGCGCGGAAATGACATCTCCGGGCGGCGCATGCGCGGGAGCGTTAGCGGCCGCTGACGGCATTCCCGCGCATGCGCATTGGAGGGAGTCTCTTCTGCCTCCGCCATGGCGGAGGTGGAAGGGAAAGAGTGCCCCCACGGCACAGGCCCGCCCGTGGATCGGCGGGCCCCGATCGCGGGCCAGGCCACCGGGGGCACCCCCCGGGGCCAGATCGCCCCGCGCCCCCCCCCCCCCCAGGACCACGGAGCCCGCCCGCGCCGCCTTGTCCCGCCGGTAAGGTAGGTGGTTTAATCTATGCCGGCGGGACAGGCATTTTAGCGGCGGGGCTTCGGCCCATCCGGGCCGGGGAATCGCGCGGGGGGGCCCGCCAACCGGCGCGGCGCGATTCCCGCCCCCGCCGAATATCCGGTGCCGGAGACTTTGGCAAAAGGCGGGGGCGGGATTCACGCCAGCCCCCGGCGATTCTCCGACCCGGCGGGGGGGTTGGAGAATCTCGCCCAAGGTCTTTGATTCCTAAAGACATCCACTTCATTTCTTATATCTACCCCTCATCTTGAGTTTGATTGGTAAAGACAACAGAAGCTTCCAATTTGTTTGTCAAAATTGTTACGTCAGTGGTTAATTTTGAACAGGAAAATAGATTTTGCCAAATTAAATCTTTCTTTTTAATCACCAAAGCTTAAATTTATGTTGGGGAAACTTTAATGTCAAGTGCAATCTTGTTATGCAGTCCACAAGTCTGAAGTGAAGGTAATTAGTATGTCTGTTATGCTCTAATGACCAACATTCTCATATTTTTTTACTGGACTAATTTAACTTCTTATTACTGCAAGGCACTGCACTCAAACGCAAGTTTTAGTTAAAAGAGAAATTTGATATAAAGGGAAGATTATTCCATACTAATTCCGTGACCTACACTCAAAGTGAAAATTTACATTGAAGGAATGAACTTGATGGTGCCTACCATTTAAAAATTATAAAGCAGCTCAATTCTTTGTTCTCTAGTGCTTTCCTGGAAGCAGTTTAACGATTTGAGAGTTTATAATCTACTGTGATCAAAAGAAGTATTATCATCCAAAATCCTTACAATCACAATGGAAAATGTTTGAAACAGGCAGAGAATTGGATATGCATTTGGATGCAAACCCTTTTTTTAATATAAGGATGTTAAGTTTTGATCAAATATCATCCTTAAATAAAGAAATAGACCCCAGCAACTTGATTTTGCTGCATGCCGTATTATGTAAACTGTCATCCGGTAGAATGACTAAGAACAAATGTTTTAAAACAGCATAAATTTCCATTGTATTCTCCAGGTTGTTAGCTTGAGTTTAAGAAATTTAGTGGTTATCTCTGATTATCTCTGATGTTATAAATGCTGGAAATACAGAGCACTTATCTGACCACGTTGAGTTACTTTACATTGCTAGTTTTCATTGTACGCATCAATGACACATTGCAAAATTACATTTGCTTCACTGAGGCTGTAGCTGAGGGGGAATAAAAACTGCCGGGGTCAAATCTGGATTGGAGCCTGACCTTGTGAAATAGTCCTTTGTAGACGGTCTGTACTGAAATTTTGCAACATGCCATTGATGTGTATGATGAAACCGTACAATGCAAAGTAACTCAAACAATGTTACCACATATATACTTTGTAGTTCCTTGTCAAAAACTCTTTGAAATACCAAAGTGTTTTGAGGATTTGAATAATGTGTAGTGACAGGAAGAAAGATGCTGTTTATTGCTGTACAGAAAATGCTGTTTATTGCTGTCGCAGCACAAACCCAAAGCTACAACTATGTAGCCTGCAGCACTGCATAAGAGCAAAGGATTCATCTCTCTGACCACAGTTCTACTAAACTGACTGGCCCTGAAACCTGCTTTTTTTTTTTTTGCACAGTTTTTGTCTTTAACATCCCACTGCACGTGACTCAGATATTTTCAGAAATATTTTCTTCAACCTGAAAGACAGTGATGCCAAGTCAAAGACGTCCCAAAGCTTCTAGCTGGGAGTTTGATTTCTTCTGATGACACATTGCTTTGCACACTGCACTATAATACTAAGTGTACCATTTAAACTCGATCATTTACCCACATGCTTTTAAAAAGGTGAGCATCTTTGTTAAAGGGATTTTAGATGAATGCATCAAACAGGTGCAGATCGGAAAATCTAAATGTTTGAAAATTGTATGCAGTTTTAATCATATGTCGCCCCTCCAGATAGAAATTCCCTCCTGAAAGAAATTAGCAGTGTGACAGTTGCAGATGCTCCGACAACTAACTCTTAAAATTGTATGGAATTAGATGTGAACACTTCTTTAACTTGCTCAATGGTTCAATTGAACAGATTTCAAGTTTTGAGGGTCTGAATTTTCTTCACATATTGGAGAAACGCGAGTCGGACCGTTCTTGACTCCAATTCTAACCCATCACCTCCTCCCTTATCTCCTCGAGATGCAGACGGTCAAAGTCTGCATCTGTCACATCCCCAGGTAGGCTATAATACTATAATAAGTAGCATCGGAGGATGCCTGGGCAGGCTGGCCGAAAGACCTGCCTCAGCGCTCGGGGCCTAGTTCGCCACATTATTCTTATGCCACCACCCCTCAACCCCCTCCCCCCATGCCTTACATACCCTCCAACTGTCACTCAAGCCCACAATCATTTATACTGCACAGAGAATAAACTCCACTCACATTTGAAAAAAAGATTAAATTGCCTTAAGTGGTCATTAAGTTGTGAAAACAAACATTTATTCAGAAACCACATCAAAGTTAGATAATCCAATCATGATCTCTTGAAATTATCAATAAAACCATGCTCTCAGCCCCCTACACATCTATATAAACAATCCCCCTCACACCCGCTGAGCTAAGTGATTCATAAGCTTTTGAAACTCATAATCAACATAGCAGTTCAAACAATGGAGCCTGTTGGACCTGAAAGATAGTTTTGTTCTAAGTCAAAACACTCTAGACATTTAAATCACTATTCAGATCATGACACAAGACCCCAGGCATTGTTATTTTCCAGTCTGAATGCATAATAGCACTTTTTCAAATGGGAAAAATGCATCTCAACACTCGGACAATGCTGGTTGATGAAATAGTTCTCAGGCTCTAGAGAGGCCTACGATCAATCACTGCAGACATCCAACTTATAGGACAACATCTAATAATGACATTTCAAACGATCAAAGCTTTTAACATTTACAGGTCAGAATGTTCCTGCCTGCTGAGCAGGCCTTCCACAGGTTCCTGAACTTTCTTACCTGGCGGGTTTTCCAAAGGCTTCCAAAACCCGCCTGACACAAAAAAAAAATCTGTGGAATACAAATTTCCTTAGAGCGGTTGTTATAAGTCCAGTGGAGGTCCCGGGATCAGGACCATGCGGACCATGACCTGTTGACCTGCGACGCATCCATGTGCGGTGTCGGGACCGTGCACGCCGGTACCAGAGAGGACGGATCTGAGCATCCCATTGCCTTCGCCTCACGAATGTTGGCTGATGCAGAGAAAGTGATATGCACAGATCGAGAAGGAGGGTTTGGCTGTCGTGTTCGAGGGCAAGAAATTTCATCAGTTTGACTACGGGCATTTCTTCACCGTTCTCACAGACCACAACTCCTCCTCGGCTTTTCAAGGGAAATTGAGCCAGTCCCCGCATTGCTTCCGCCCGCATCCATCTATGGGCATTGCTGCTTGCACCGACCAAGCCACCTACACCAGCGGTGGCCGGCAATGTCAATACCGCCCTCCATTTTATGGACTCGTTACCGGTCACTACGTCCCGCATCCGCAGGTGGACCCAGACTGACACTCAACTATCCAGTGTCGCCATATGCTGCAGTATGGGGCTCAGCATCGGGCTTTACGAGAGGACCTGAAGGCCGACATCACAGAGATGCAGGAGCTAAGCATAGAAGACGGCGTGCTCCTTTGGGGGCCCTGCGTGGTAGTCCCTGAAAGTGTATGCAGCCCACTTTTGATGGACCTCCACAATGGACACCCAGGCGTCTCCAAGATGAAAATGTCAGCTTGCAGCCACATTTGGTGGCCCGGCATTGACGCGGACATAAAACGGGTGGACCACTGCTGCATCCGGTATCAGGCACACCAGAAGTTGTCTCCTGCAGCCCCGCTCCACCTGTGGGAATGGCCAGGTCGTCCGTGGTCTCGCCTCCATATAGGCTTTACAGGCCCCTTCCAGTGGGCAATGTTCCTCATCCTCATTGATACCCATTCTAATTGGATGGAGGTCCTCATGATAGAGGCGATGATGACCCGTGCAACCATAGAGAAATTCCGGCACATTTTCAGCACGTACAGCATACCGGAGGTGCTAGTAACCGACCATGGTACAGCATTTACGAGTGCAGAATTTGCGGTATTCGTGTCCACCAATGGGATCCGTCACGTGAGGACCACCGCATACCATCCGGCTTCGAGTGGGTTGGCCTAGCAGGCAGTACAAACTTTTAAGCTCTGAATGAGAAAGCAAACATCCTGGGAGACCCGCTTAGCCAGGTTCTTATTCTGTTACCAGACGATCCCGCATGCCACAATGGGCATGGTGCCAGCGAGATGTTGATGGGTCGCTGCCTCTACACCCGTTTGAGTCTCATCTTTTCTGATATGGGTGGGCATGTCCGCCGCGCTCAGGATCGAACTGAGGCGGACGTGGGCCGCCGCAAGCCACTGTGCAAGTTCACCCCAAGGGACATGGTACACATCCGGAATTTCAATGGCGGGGCTGCTTGGATCCCAGTCATTGTGTTGACAAAAACGAGTCCGATTTCCTACCAAAAACAGACACAGGGCTGCAAGTTTAATCACCATGTGGAACACCTCCGAAGACACATGCCGGATACTCCAGCCGCACTGGCCATTTATTCGGATATCCCAGCTGTGCCGACTTCACCGCTGCCCATGCCGACCCTGTTGCCGCCACCGTCCGGGCCCGGCTCCACCGGCTGACAAGGAACCAGAGGTCACTTTTGAGGACACCAAACTGCCTAGATCCGATTCGGAAACTGAGATGGACGTTCGGCCACTCTGGGAGGTGCCTGTGCCGGATCTCATGGCTGCACCAACAATGCTGCCGCCGTCCAGACACTCTTCAGGCAAATGCCACTCTCCGGTCCGATGCCACCTGACACTACAAGGCCTGTGCTTGACCCCTGTCCGCAGCTAAAACAGTCAAAATGGCCGGTGTACATATCCATGGATGTAGACGTTGCTCCGGACATACGGGAGGAGGAGTGTTCTAATCCCATTGGAGGTCGCGGGATCAGGACCGTATGGTTTCCCATGACACCCCAGGATTATGAATTTCTCATTTAAGGGGCAGAGCTTATCCTTAACAAGGAGAGCACCAGCATGTATAAAAACCCCGGCCTGGGTGCAGGTCGAGGAAGGAGACCCTTAGGGGAGTGGAGGAGTTTTGGCATTGTATTGTCATAAACCTTGTTCGTTAATGTCTGTTATCGTGTATGCGTTCTGCTTATTGCGGGATCAACACCTGTCAACATCACAGAACATGCATGTGGAGTTCTAACCTGAACCTGGGCAGCACGGTAGCACAGTGGTTAGCACAGTTGCTTCACAGCTCCAGGGTCCCAGGTTCAATTCCCGGCTTGGGTCACTGTCTGTGCGGAGTCTGCACATTCTCCCCGTGTCTGCGTGGGTTTCCTCCAGGTCTCCGGTTTCCTCCCACAGTTCAAAGATGTGCAGGCTAGGTGGACAGGCAAGCTAAATTTCCCCTTAGTGTCCAAAAAGGTTAGGTGGGGTTACTGGGTTATGGGGATAGGATGGATGCATAGGCTTGAGAAGGCTACTCTTGCCAAGGGCCAGCGCAGATTCGATGGGCCGAATGGTCTCCTTCTGCACTATGATTACCAAAAAGTCTTCCTGCATGCAGGAAGTTTATAAGGGATTCTTTTTGAGGGAGAAATGTATATTTCTTGTCCTGTGATCTTAATTTTGTTAATTTCCACATCCATTCCCAACCTTTCGAGAACACAAAAACTCAGCCGAATGTTTCTTGCTTTTAACATCTGTAATATACAGTAGTTTCGAAATGACCTGGTACAGCACTGTTAAAAGCACAAAAAACAAGTAAAGAGATAGATTTTTGCAAAATAAGTCTTTCCATTTATCGGTGAATTGCAGTGGTGCTATAAATGGGCCCTTGTGTGATTTTTGAGCAAAGAGCATGAAACTGAAGCTTTCAGAGAAATTGCACAATTAATATATAAAGTTGATAAATATTTGAACAGTACTCATCTATAACTGCAGTATGTCTCATTTCTCATTTAATGGGCACCTGGTAATGAAACCATTCATTTTCTCAGACACCTACGAGGCGGCACAGTGGTTAGCACTGCTGCCTCACAGCGCTAGCGACCCGGGTACAATTCGAACTTTTTGGGTGACTGTCTATGTCGAGTTTGCATATTCTCCCTGTGTCTGTATGGGGTTTCTCCGGGTGCTCCGGTTTCCTCCTACAGTCCAAAGATGTGCAGGTTAGATGGATTGGCCATGGGAAACTGTCCCTTAGTATCCAAAGATTAGATGGGGTTCTGGGGTTACAAGGATGGGGCGGCGGAGTGGACCTAGGTGGTGTCCTCTTTCAGAGGGTCGGTGTAGACTTGTTGGCTGAATAGCCTCCCTTTTCACTGTACGGATTCTATTCTATGGACAGAAACAATGTTTTTAGTTCACAAGTGCCCTTAAGAGCTCCAAAATGCACCCGTGGCACACTTATACACTTGTGGATTGAATCATGCAGGATGCCATATTAATGCAGGTGTTCACATCCGTGCAGTGAATGCTCTCCTTAAGTGTGCAGAGTTGGGGGAACACGATCTGACAGCATCTGGGACATTTTGAAATTCAACGCTCCAGCCAACGGTATCTCTTAACCTCACACAGCTGAACATGCATTCAACAGCAAGACAGACCCACTAGCACTAGTTGAAGGGATCATTGATTACATTACAGCTTACATGTTGACTGATTGCTTGGGGCAGTTGCAATGATCTTACAAGTATTTGGTGCTCTCCACAGTTGTTTCAAGCTGCATAACTTATAGGGAGTGTGGTGGCAGGTGCTGAATGACTTTTTGCTGACTTCAAGGCTTCTGCACGAGCCAGTTGGTTCCCAGGCATGGATGTACTTGCAGCCATTCCTCTGAGAGTGCAGCATTTAGAACATAGAACATAGAACAATACAGCGCAGTACAGGCCCTTCGGCCCACGATGTTGCACCGAAACAAAAGCCATCTAACCTACACTATACCATTATCATCCATATGTTTATCCAATAAACTTTTAAATGCCCTCAATGTTGGCGAGTTCACAACTGTAGCAGGTAGGGCATTCCACGGCCTCACTACTCTTTGCGTAAAGAACCTACCCCTGACCTCTGTCCTATATCTATTACCCCTCAGTTTAAGGCTATGTCCCCTCGTGCTAGCCATTTCCATCCGCGGGAGAAGGCTCTCACTGTCCACCCTATCTAACCCTCTGATCATTTTGTATGCCTCTATTAAGTCTCCTCTTAACCTTCTTCTCTCTAACGAAAACAACCTCAAGTCCATCAGCCTTTCCTCATAAGATTTTCCCTCCATACCAGGCAACATCCTGGTAAATCTCCTCTGCACCCGTTCCAAAGCCTCCACGTCCTTCCTATAATGCGGTGACCAGAACTGTACGCAATACTTCAAATGCGGCCGTACCAGAGTTCTGTACAGCTGCAACATGACCTCCTGACTCCGGAACTCAATCCCTCTACCAATAAAGGCCAACACTCCATAGGCCTTCTTCACCACCCTATCAACCTGGGTGGCAACTTTCAGGGATCTATGTACATGGACACCTAGATCCCTCTGCTCATCCACACTTTCAAGAACTTTTCCATTAGCCAAATATTCCACATTCCTTTTTTTCCTTCCAAAGTGAATCACCTCACACTTCTCTACATTAAACTCCATTTGCCACCTCTCAGCCCAGCACTGCAGCTTATCTATATCCCTCTGTAACCTGCTACTTCCTTCCACACTATCGACAACACCACCGACTTTAGTATCGTCTGCAAATTTACTCACCCACCCTTCTGCGCCTTCCTCTAGGTCATTGATAAAAATGACAAACAGCAACGGCCCCAGAACAGATCCTTGTGGTACTCCACTTGTGACAGAACTCCATTCTGAACATTTCCCATCAACCACCACCCTCTGTCTTCTTTCAGCTAGCCAATTTCTGATCCACATCTCTAAATCACCCTCAATCCCCAGCCTCCGTATTTTCTGCAATAGCCTACCGTGGGGAACCTTATCAAACGCTTTGCTGAAATCCATATACACCACATCAACTGCTCTACCCTCGTCTACCTGTTCAGTCACCTTCTCAAAGAACTCGATAAGGTTTGTGAGGCATGACCTACCCTTCACAAAGCCATGCTGACTATCCCTGATCATATTATTCCTATCTAGATGATTATAAATCTTGTCTCTTATAATCCCCTCCAAGACTTTACCCACTACAGACGTGAGGCTCACCGGTCTATAGTTGCCGGGGTTGTCTCTGCTCCCCTTTTTGAACAAAGGGACCACATTTGCTATCCTCCAGTCCTCTGGCACTATTCCTGTATCCAATGATGACATAAAAATCAAAGCCAATGGTCCAGCAATCTCTTCCCTGGCCTCCCAGAGAATCCTAGGATAAATCCCATCAGGTCCCGGGGACTTATCTATTTTCAGCCTGTCCAGAATTGCCAACACCTCTTCCCTACGTACCTCAATGCCATCTAATCTATTTACCTGGAGCTCAGCATTCTCCTCCACAACATTATCTTTTTCCTGAGTGAATACTGACGAAAAATATTCATTTAGTATCTCGCCTATCTCTTCAGACTCTACACACAACTTCCCATCCCTGTCCTTGACTGGTCCTACTCTTTCCCTAGTCATTCGCTTATTCCTGACATACCTATAGAAAGCTTTTGGGTTTTCCTTGATCCTTCCTGCCAAATACTTCTCATGTCCCCTCCTTGCTCGTCTTAGCTCTCTCTTTAGATCCTTCCTCGCTACCTTGTAACTATCCATCGCCCCAACTGAAACTTCACACCTCATCTTCACATAGGCCTCCTTCTTCCTCTTAACAAGAGATTTCTTCGAGAATGACCAGAACCCATGCAGAGCAGGCAAACTGACGGAAAAGGGAGGAAGAGGAGAAGGGCTCTCGGCAGGAGGGTATTCAGAGAGAATCTCAATCTGAATCTCAGCAAGGAACAACTGATATCTGCTTTTCAGTGAAGATGTTCCCGCTGAAATCAGCCATTGGTAGCTGCCACAACGCCAACCTCCGAGGACGTCATTGCAGAAGACCATGGCCATGAACCTTTGTGCAGCTGGCTCCTTTCAACTAGGCTTGGAGATATTTACAACAACTTTGATTCTCCATTTCTTCACACAGGCGGGATTCTCCGGTCCCGTTGCAGTGAATGGGGATTTGCCAACTTCACCATCCTCGCTGGCAGCGGTAGCGAGGCGGATTCACCACGGAGAGACCCACTTTACGTTTCACAGTTTGATGTCCACTATTATGCAAGGGAGGTCACTAAGGTTCTCTAGCCAAAAGGAGCGAACTATATTTAATTTTCTGTTGCCAGTGATAAACAGGCAGAATGAGCACATGACTTCATGAGGACATAGGCTTCCTCACTGTATAATCCTTGCCACCAGCTATGCAGCAAACAGCTGAAGAGCAGGAACACAAGGCATAGGAGTAGAAAGAGGAAGGTAGGAGGCAACCTAAAGAACCCCTTTCTCTCAGTTGCAGGGAAGAACTCACCTGAGTGCGGTCCCATCACCACAACCCCATTTCAACATTCACCAGCAGTCCCACACCTTATATTCCTTCTGCCATTGCTTGGCTACAATGAAAAGTTAAAAGCCATCACAAAAATAGACATTCCAAACTAAATTTGGAAATCATGCCATATTGCTTATAAAGATGAACCAATCACCTGTGTGCATTCACTTAGTGTCTGTCTTCCATGTGGCTTTGCCTGTTCTGGTGACCAGATGCAGGGATTCTCCAGTGCGGCTGGTGGAAGACTACTGATTTTCAGTGGAGAAATTGCAGTTGGCCTTGAATCTCGAGCAGTTCTTACCCTGGAAGGTCTGCTGTGAATGGCACCATCTTGGGATGGATGACAGCAACCTGGGATGGCCAACAGGCAAAAACAAGAACTCTGGCGGAATGGCAGGGAATGGGAAGATAATGTTACCATCCTGAGAGAGGACAGCAGGTTTGTGTTCCAAAGAGTTACTGTTATTTCTCTCTGGCAGTGTCTCAGCAATCCTTGTAATCCATTGGGGGACAGATTGCTGGAAAACTTTTCAAGTCCTTTCACACACTGTCATTTGCGTGCATGGTGGCAGCTCTCTGAGCTGGCATGGCAGGAGGCTGACTGTACATCAAGCAGCCTGATCCTTCAGGCATTGGGTGGTTGCTCCTTGTGCTGAATAGAACCTGCAACCTCAGCCATCAGATTCTGCAATGTGGTTGGGTCCACAAGTTGTATGAGCAGAGTTGGCCGCCACTTCCATGCTGGAAAGGATGGGCTCCATCGCCTTGTAAATTACACACTTTGAAAGCATATCTAAATGTGATAAGGGTTTCTGCCTCCACCATCCATTCATATACCGAGTTCCGGATTTCCATCATTCTCTATGTAAAAACGCTCTGCTCAACTTCTGCCAATTACTTTAGCTGTGGCCTAATTATTTTTTCACACAGTTCCAGCATTACCTCCATGTTTATATATTCTGTGCCTCATCTAATATAGGAAAGTAGCCTCCTTAACAACCTTATCTGCCTGATCTGTTACCTTCAGTGATCTGTCGACATGCATACACTACGCTACTCAGTTCCCTATTGTTTATGTGTAACCCCTTGCCTTGTTTGCCATCCTCAAATGCATTCCTTCAAATTTCTCTGAACTCAATACTTTTCTGCCCACCTGACCAGTGAGTCTATTTATCCCTTTCTCCAGCTTTCTTCACTATAAACAAATCGACCAACTTTGTATCGTCTGAAGAGTTCATAATCATGTTATCTAAATTTAAGTGCAAATCATTGATATATTCTACGAGAAGCAAGAGACTTAGTATTGAGTTCTGGGGACTGAAAACAGACTTCCAGTCACAAAAACACCCATCAACCATTATCGTATGTCTCCTGCCTTTGAGCCAACTTTAGATCAAATTTGCCATCTGTTCTTGGATGCCATGGACTCTTACACTTCTGAACTGTCTGCCTTGCCGAATCATGTCAAAAGCATTGCTAAAATCCATGTAGACTAGATCAAATACACTACCTTCATGAAAACCTCTTGATACTCAGAAAGATCAATAAAATTAGTCAGACTCAACCTTCCTTTCACAAATTGATACTTGCTGCCCTTGATTGATTTATGCCTCCCCAAATGACAATTTATATTGTTCCTCAAAACCTTTTCCAATAATTTCCCCATCGCTGAGGTTAGGCTGACTGGCCTGTAATTGCATGGTCAATCAATTCCTCCCTTTTAAAATAATGGTGCAATGTTAACAATCATCCCGTCCTGCAGGTTGCACCACTTGGTTAAAAATGAAAAAAGCCATGGCGTAGTGGGAGATCAAGTAAGAGGCGCATGGGTACACAGTTTGTAGGTTGTAAATCAAAGAGAGTGTGGGATGAGGGGAAAATGGGACGTGAGAAGCAGGATTAGGTATGAGGATGCTCTCAACTCTGATGGTTTCAGCCCCACCGCTGGCTATGACTTCAGTAATAGGTGTCCCAATAATGGCCAGCATTGTCTCCCCCATGCTGGTTAGGACATGCAGGCATGCATATCCCTGTCCAGTTACCCCCTGCTGCCTCTGGATATGCACCACCTTATCCTGAAAGAGAGAGAGGGCATAGAATTTACACTGCAGAAGGAGGCCATTCGGCCCATCGAGTCTGCACCGGCCCTTGGAAAGAGCATCCCACTTAAATCCACCCCATCCCCGTAACTCAGTAACCCCACCTAACCTTTTGGACACTAAGGACAATTTATCACGGCCAATTCACCAAACCTGCACATCTTTGTACTGTGGGAGGAAACCAGGGCACCCGGAGGAAACCCACGCACACATGGGGAGAATGTGCAGGCTCCGCACAGACAGTGACCCAAGCCGGGAATCAAACCTGGGACCCTGGAGCTGTGAAGCAACCATGATAACCACTGTGCTACCGTGCTGTGAGGGCATGTGTCAGTGAGTCTTGTGTAATCTGTTTGCCTGATTTTGTTGTTGTCGTTGAATAGCTGGCAGTATGCGCAATATGTGAGATGTGAATGTGAGACTTGCACCTGTGTTACCTGTGTGAGCATGAGTTGAAGCTTACGAACGTTAAGCATGAGTCGTGGTTGGTGGAGACTGTTGGTAGATGAGTGACGGAGATGTGGTGAGTTGAGTAGTGCCTGAAGCGACTGAGATGGGATATGGCATTTGAAGATGACCTGGACAACTCCGCTGAGGCAACTGAATTTCTTGCAACACTGCATTCAACCCTAGAGACTTGACCTCCATGACAATCTGATCCCATATAGTTTGACTGTATGCCTGGAGGGCCCCTTTCCCACTGCAGATATGTGACATCTCTCTTCCTTTCCACCTCCTCTATCAAGATCTCCACTGTGGCATCCGTAGCCTGCACTCTCTCCTGTTATTCCATTGCACCTACCCTTTAAATGCTGCAGACTAACTTAAAGTGGTGCTAACCGTTCATGATATTGCCACTTCCATCTTCCGCCCTGCTAATACAGTGAGCCAATGAACAGCATAGTTAATGCTGGCTGAACATGGAGAGTCAGTATGCTGCCTGCATTACGATCAGAGGGTGTGGGTCAATCGAGCATCGAGATCCCCATGACTGCATGTTTTCGGGGGCTATTCAATATAGACTCACAGTTCTTTTCCCCTCACTAAGTGCATAAGAGTGGAACGATAAAAGCCAACCAGCCATTGTATCTAGTGGACTGGGACTGCAAAACCAATTCATTTTTGACAGTTCAAACACAGCACAGTTTGAGAGATTAGACAGGTTGCATATGTTGCTGTTTATTTGCTTCACCATTGCTCTGTCAGAAATCCCTTCGCAACTTTTAGTTTGTATTGATATGTTCCTTATTATTCTCTAATCCCATTTAATTTTAAAGAATTTGCTACTCTCTACATTATATGAAAAGCTAGGTGAAATTCTCTACCACACGATGCCGCAAACGCGATCCATGATCAGGCGGTGAACCTGGGGCGGGATTCTCTCAGCCCAGGGCCGCCCTGACGCAGAGTGGAGAATCAGCGTCAGCGTGTTTGGCACAGCACCGGTCGCGGGCCACTCTACGCGGCTGGTCCAGTGATTCTCGGCACGGGATGGGCCGAGCGGCCGCAGTTAAAACGCTGAGTCCCGCCGCCGCCGTCCACAACTGCTCGCAGCCGGCGCAAACTCTGCGTGCAAGGGTCAGATGACGGCCTGTTGGGGGGGGGGGCGACCCCGGGGTGAGGGGCTGTGTTGCGGCCTAGCCTGCCGCCGGCCTCTGTGTCAGCCCGGCCTCTTTTCCTACTACGCTCCGGCCCCTGTACTCCTGCGCAATGTTGCGTCGGGGCCAGCGCGTTGAAGGAGGCCGCCGCGCATGTGCGCGTTGGCACCGGCGCCACTGCGCATGCGCGGATCCCATGGCACACAGTTCGCGCCGGGATCGGCAGCTGGAGCGCCGTGAACCGCTCCAGCGCCGTGCTGGTCCCATTACTCCTGGCAGCGGCCCGTTCACGACGTCGTAACACACAACGGTGTTTACGACGGCGTGGACACTCTGCCGCGGGATGGGAAAATCCCTCCCCAGGTGCCCGGCCAAAATCGAGGCCATGCCCAGCGCCAGTTCAGGCGCCATGTTCCCGTCACTCGCTGATGGTGATAATGAGTTTTGCGCTGGCCACATGCAAAACCAGCATTTGTATGCATTTAAATATGAATAGCAGGTTGGACACAGTCTTCTCTGCCCTTCTGCGATGCTCCACTCCTCTCAAGCAGACATCTTGCAGGCGTGAATTACTACATGTATTTACAAACGTGGACTGGTTGCCAAAGCTGCAGAGGGGGAGCGGGAGAATAGAAAAACACTGAAAAGCTGTTGAAAACTCTCAGGTATGCTGGGGGGGGGGGAGGGGGGGGGGGGGAGAGGTGCCTGCCCTGGCTGGGGGCAGTAGCGGGTAGTGACTTGGTGCCATGTTCATGGACTCAGGGTGTCCCCCTCGGAATCGGGGTGGCCTGACTCAGACCGCCATTTCTGTAGTCTGTCTTTTAAATGCACCCCTTTGGTTCTACTTACAGGCTCCTGGCTGCTCACACTGCTGAGTGCTGCCTGTGTCCTTTAAATACTCAGGAGACCTTTGGTCATCTGGGACCCATCCAGGCTGCCCATCTGGACACCCTCATACCCTAGCTGTATCATCAAGGGCCAAGCTCAATCAGGAGCCCACCATGTGATGACACTCCTCAGAGGCGCTGCCCTATTGCCAAGGAAGCAGGGGTTCAGCATAGCTCACCTCAACCAGAGGACACCTACACCTCAGCCTTTGGAAACCTCCCTGGCTCTGTGCCCCTCTTAGGGCAGAGGACTCACAGTGTCCCCACAGTTGTCTCCTCCTGGTGAGGTTAGCAGCACTACTACTGTAATGATATATATAGGCAAGCAAATGAAAGGTTAATTATTACATCTCTGTGTAATTCAAACACTAGAGGGCACCACCATTTCTCTGTATATAAATCAGACCTCAGGGAGTGATGGCTAGTTAGCAAAGGAGAAAGCCTGAGAACAGTTCGAGGAGTAGATTAGATTATCTCTGGATCTGTAAAGATTTAATCACCTGCTAATGCTCGCATTCCAAGCATTGTCTGGCATCTTTGAATCTGTCAAGATATATGTTTCTGGAACATACCTCTTCATTCACCTGAGGAAGGAGCAGCGCTCCGAAAGCTAGTGATATCGAAACAAACCTGTTGGACTTTAACCTGGTGTTGTAAAGCTTCTTACTGTGCTCACCCCAGTCCAACGCCGGCATCTCCACATCATAGATTAGATTAGAGAGAGTTAACATGAGGCTATTATTAGTGACTACTAGATTATTGATTACTGCCAGACAGATTCAATATTACTTTATTATTAACTATAGCTCAGTAGCATGTGTGAACTTCATTTAATTAATCGTTATACAATAAATTAGTTTTATTTCAATCTGATGATTGGTGGATTTTTTGTCATCAACTCAACGGATCATTGTGGAACAAAAGACAAAGAACAACAACATCTTAGCATCAAGGGTAATATAAGAACTACCATCACCCAGGCAGTGTTCAGGATGGCAGGCTTGAGTCCGTGGCCCAGTCTGAGGCAGAGGGTATCCCTCTGCTCCTCACTTGCATGAAGTTGCGCGTCCACCTCGGACTCCCGACCTCGGGGACAGGTCTTCTCTGACCCATATCGGTGGCTGCAGTGAATGTGTGGTAAGTGGAGCACTTAAAAACAGCTCCAGCTCCCAGGCTATTTGGTGCTAACTCTGCCCCCATTAGATTAGAATGCCCGCTGGGCCGGGATTTTCTCAGAACTCGTGCCAGCCGAGTGCTGCACCATCAGCATGTCCTGAATTGCTCCACAAATAGAGCCCCCCACAGGAATGTGAACTGCATCCAATTCAGTCCCGGCATCAACATAAAGGGCACGATTTAACAGAAATGAAGCAGACTCCCTTGACGAACATGTTTAGCCATGTGTTTCCTGGTGCTTGCAGCGCTGAGAAAGACCACACTATTGAACGAGACTCTGCTTCATTTTGGGGCGTCGGCGAGGGACCCCCTCCCGAGACCGCGCTAAGTCCCATTTCCTGCACTAACGAGTTAAGCTCGCTAATGCAGGATGAGATCAGGACGCCATTTAAAAGTGGCATCTCGGTCTCTGGACACCCTATCGTGGCCTCTGAACCCCCCCCCCAAACACCCAAATAAGGGGGTCCTGGAGGCCCCCGCCCCACACCCCACCTCATAAGGGCAGGGAATTCCAGGGCCCAATCCCCGATGTGGGCAAAATGCCACCCTGGCACTTTGGCACTGCCTACCTGGCACCATGGTAGTGGTAGTGCAAGGTTTGCCCAGGTGACATCAGGTATGCCAAGGTCCACCCTGCCCAGAGCCTGAGCACCCATGGGTTCAATTGCCTGGGAGAACCCCTCCCCCCAAGTGCCTGTACACCAGGTTGCCATTTGTGGAGACAAGTTCTAACCAATGCTCACTCAGGTTCGCAAAGGCACGGGTGTTAGATCCCGTGCCTTGAGTAACTCCGGGGGCTGCTTACTGCAACACTTTAATATGCAAATTCACCTGATCTGGATCCCGCCCACATCGCAACGTCACACGAAATCCCATTAGATGGTGTCCTTAATCTCCCAAGCATAGAATTATGCCCGCTATATAATGTGGCCATTTTGCTCAAGTCATTCTACGCTTGCCCCCGAGTCAAAAGATGCTTACCTCAAAGGTTCAGATGATAACGGGATGAGCCCATGCCCTAACACACCACTGAAATGCAGTATTAAAGGAGTGGCTGTGTTTTAGAAATGCCTTTGATGAGGTTTTAATCCGAGACCCAACTACAAGCTGGGACCGGAAACTCCTGGCCAAAATAAATATATGTGTGGCTGCTTCGCTGAATTTTCTACCCCCCGCCGAAAGTCCCGGCCTAGATACCAGAGACACAACATATATATAGAAGACTGAATTTCCATTCGGAAGAGTTGCCCCTCCACTAACCTTCAAAAGTAGATTAACTGGTCATTCATCACAACTATTGACCAACATAACCACTGCACCGTGGAGTAACAGACGGCATAACAATATATAAGGATCTCTTGTTCCCCACATAACATGGTAAGTCCCATTTCAGAAGCACTTTATTAGCTGAGGAGCACAGTGAGACATCCTGAGATGTGAAGGGTACTAAATCAAGGCACGGCCTTTCTTCTGAGAGGTGGCCCCATGCCTCAGTTCGACAACTCACTACAACAGCACTGATGAGTTCAAGAACTCAGCAGAGCACAAAGTACAAAACACTCCATACCACTGTGTTGGTGCATGAAAGTCTTTTTCCTCATGTCACCTTTGTGTTAGTTAACACATTTCTGTCTCCCTATATAATAAGTGATTATGATTAGCTTTTATACATAAAGTGATTAAAGTTCAGCCTGCACAATTTACTGGATTTGAGAAATTACCCAATTTTAATCTCACTGGTAAACATTCATACAATCCGAATGCAATCTACTGCTGAAAATTGCCTAATTATTTTATTCTTCAGGTAGTTAGAGAACAAATCCTGACAAAATGAATTCAGAGGATAAATGGTATTTGCTTAATGGGAACAGTTAGAGAAATGAAATATTTGACTGAACTACAATGGATTCCATTCAGCAACTTGTATTCTGTACAAACTCTTCAAGTATAAGGGTTGTATTTTGAGAACATACATGTCTGCATTGATCAGATGTAAATGCATAATCCGATATATCCACAGATGGTAGTGTCATAATATACACCAGTATATCATGGTGCAGACACACAAACACACATTGATGGATATGCAGTGGCACCAATCAGCATACACAACACCGCAGCCAATCACCAGTGAGAGCACACGCACTATAAAGACAGAGGACAGGAGAGTTCCCGCTCATTCTAGTAGCAGCCAGCTCGGAGCACAGAGCTCACAGCCTGCAACACAGACATTCACCATGTGCTGAGTGCATCACCTGGTTAGGACTAGGCAAGGGTCAACAGTTAAAGCTGGTATTGCATTTACCCACATTTCAAGTATATTAATATAGTTAACCTTATAATAAAATAGAGTTGCACCACTTCCAGTGTTGGTGACCTGTTTGTGATCCAGAACACCCAACACATCATGGTACAAGGAGTGGTTGCATACTAGCACTTCTGAGACCCACCTGCAACTAATCAGCATTCCGACATCCTGAAGTATGGAGAACATCAACCCGCCGCCGCCGCTCCTCATCGCCGGTACCTCAGCGTACAGTGACAACCAGCAACGATACCCAGGCAAGATGTTCAAGATCCGAGTTCCGCAGCAGCTCCAGTGCCACGGCGATCTCCGCGAAAAATGGCGGGCATTCCGGCAAAAGTGCAAATGCCTCCTACGTGCTACGTCAGGCGCGTCATGACGTCAGAGGCCCCGGACCACGCCCATTTAAAGGGGAAACATCCCAAATCAAAGAAAAAATCTTTTAAAGCTGTAAAACAACCTTCCTTCACCTGGAAGGGCAGCACAATGCCTCAAATTGAACCAGGAAATGAAATAAACCTCTGAAGAACCCTGCAACAAGCAGTTACCTACCCCCAAACCGAGTCCGATTCCGACTTCCCCACTCCGGCGGTACGATTTCCAGCTCCTATACACCCCGGGCAAGGACCTGATCATAGCCGACGCTCTGTCCAGGGCAGTCAACACCCCGTGTGACCCAGAAGGGTTCGTCTGCCAGGTTGACGCCCATGTGGCCTTCACGGCCTCCAATCTGCTGGCCACGGATGAACGCCTTATCCACATTCGCCGCGAGACTGCGGCTGACCCCCTACTACAGCGTGTCATGCGCCACATGACGGACGGGTGGCTCAGGGGGCAATGCCCGCTGTTCTGCAATATCAGAGACGATCTGGCAGTAGTCGATGGTGTCCTCCTGAAGCTGGACCGCATCATGATCTCGCACAGCATGCGCCAGCTCGTTTTGGAACAGCTACACGAGGGCCATCTTGGCGTGAAGAAGTGCCGACGGAGGGCCCGAGAGGCTGTGTACTGGCTCGGCATCAATGAGGACATCGCCAACACAGTGCGCAACTGCCCCACCTGTCAGCGGTTCCAGCCGGCCCAACCACGTGAGACCCTACAGCCCCATGAGTTGGTCACGTCCCCTTGGTCTAAGGTAGGCGTTGACCTATTCCATGCGCTCGGCAGGGACTATGTTCTGATTGTAGACTATTTTTCGAACTACCCGGAGGTCGTACGCCTGCACGACATCACATCATCGGCGGTCATCCGTGCCTGCAAGGAGACCTTTGCTTGTCACGGCATCCCACTCACTGTGACGTCGGACAATGGCCCCTGCTTCGCGAGCCAGGAATGGTCCAACTTTGCCAGCAGGTACAACTTTGTGCATGGGACATCCAGTCCCCTGCACCCCCAATCCAATGGCAAAGCGGAAAAGGGTGTCCACATCGTCAAACGGCTCGTCTGCAAGGCTGCCGATGCAGGATCCAACTTCTACCTTGCCTTGCTGGCCTATCGTTCGGCCCCACTCTCCACGGGCCTGTCGCCAGCCCAGCTGCTCCTGGGTCACACCCTCAGGACCACGGTGCCGTCCATTCACGTCACAGACCTCGACCACGTTCCGGTCCTTCAGCGGATGCAACAGTCTCGTGCACAACACAAGGCGGTGCATGACGCGCGGGCGACTGATCTCCCTGCTCTGGCGCCGGATGACAACGTCAGCATCCGTCTTCCAGAGGGTGGCTGGTCTGCAACTGCTGTGGTTCTTCGGCAGGTGTCTCCCCGCTCGTTCCTGGTTCGTCTGCCAGATGGTTCCATTCGCCGCCACAATTGGCGTGCCCTTCGTCTCGTTCCGGGCTCGCAACGTGATCCTCCACCGGTGCCACGCCCTCCTGTTGGCCCCAACCTGGACAATGTGGAGATTCCGAATACTCTGCATCCTCCTCACTCTGCTGTGGCCCAGCCCGTTCCTCAGCCGGTGGCTCCTGACCCACCATTGAGGTGGTCAACCAGAATTCGTCGCCCACCTCAGAGACTTGACTTATGAGTTTTACGGCGTTGGACTCTTTGATCTGTTCTGTTATCCTGTTTCATCGTTCCAGTAGTTTGTATATAATGTTCATTTCGTTGTTGGTGTGACACCCTATTTCTCTGCACCAGGCACCTTCCCGTGTAAATAGATTAGCCTCATGTACATAGTCATGTAAATAACACGCACACACATAGGTACATTCCCTACACAATATTTATTGTCACGCAGGCACATATTCTTTATATAAAAGGGGGGATGTCATAATATACACCAGTATATCATGGTGCAGACACACACACACACACACTGTTGGACATGCAGTGGGACCAATCAGCATACACAACACCGCAGCCAATCACCAGTGAGATCACACGCACTATAAAGACAGAGGACAGGAGAGTTCCCGCTCATTCTAGTAGCAACCAGCTCGGAGCACAGAGCTCACAGCCTGCAACACAGACATTCACCATGTGCTGAGTGCATCACCTGGTTAGGACTAGGCAAGGGTCAACAGTTAAAGCTGGTATTGCATTTACCCACAGTTCAAGTATGTTAATATAGTAAACCTTATAATAAAATAGAGTTGCACCACTTCCAGTGTTGGTGACCTGTTTGTGATCCAGAACACCCAACACATCAGGTAGCCTAGTGGCTGGCACAGTGGCTAGCACTGTTCATTCACAGCGCCAGGGTCCCAGGTTCGATTCCCGCCTTGGGTCACTGTCTGTGCGGAGTCTGCACGTTCTCCCCGTGTCTGCGTGGGTTTCCTCCGGGTGCTCCGATTTCCGCCCACAGTCCAAAGAGGTGCAGGTTAGGTGGAATGGCCATGCTAAATTGCCCTTAGTGTCCAAAACGGTTCGGAGGGGCTAGTGGGTTAAGGGGACAGGGTGGAAGTGAGGGTTTACGTGGGCCGGTGTAGACTCAATGGGCCAAATGTTCTATGTACCTTATCAGGTCTATGTTCTGTGAAACTCTATTACAAATTCTTGTTATGTCAGGAACTCAGGAGCAATTGGTAACTTGAAGTAACAATGTCACTCACTGTGCCCAGCAAACAGATGCATATAAGATGCATATAAGATCACAAAGTAGTCATCTCATTTGCCTAACTGTCTCACGGGCTGGGACTCTGATAGGCCAACAGGGTCTTGCCCACTGGTCAAACTCCCGTCAGTTCCATCAAAGAGGCCTGATGGAACCAAATGCCTTCTGGCACTTGATTGGTCACCTTCAGGCCTCATCCGCGATTGAGGTCCCTGGCGGTGCAAGTCCCATCTACCAAGAGTTCCTCATACTGCCAGCATCAGAGTCAATGATTGCTACTCGTGAACTGTGGTTTGGTCAAAGGTTCATTTCTCTCACTGTTCTCCATTCAGCAAATACCATTTAGCCACTGAATTCATTTTGTCAGAATTTATTCCGTAACTACTTCTGTATTTAGGCAACTCTTCGCAGCAGTTAGCACCCTGCACCCACCCCACCCCCTCTCCCAGCAACCTGAGTTCTAGAATCATGAGCGTAGCCCATGCCACAAGTGAGTGATGTTAGGATGGGTGATCTTAGTGCTTGAATATGGTGTACGGTGGTGTCTCGATGATGTGATCTTGAGACATGTACTTTTAAACATGAATCGGTTATTACTAGTCTTTAAATTTACACAGAGCCAATGTATGGTCATGCTGCTCCTGCCATACAGGTGTTCTTTCTAGACTATTTTCTCAGAGTCCCTCACCATGTGACTCTATATATCATACGGTGGGCAGTGCTGTTTTCCCAGTCCCACATTAAACCTTGCACTGTTGAGCACCTTTACATTACAATAGCATGCAAGCCATTAGCAGGAGATGGGGGGGAGAGGGGGGGGTGGGCGGGGTAGAGGCAAGGACATTGGTCCACTCCCTTGCCCAGTGCTATGTCCCTTCCGTTCCTATGACTCCCACCTCACCCCCATTCCGCCTTCACTCACTTGTGGTCTGGGACCCTTCCATGATTATGGGTCTCAGGTGGCAGTGCCACCAGCCGGCACCACTGGCACTGGCGACATGAGGAACTACTGGCCTCTGATTGGGCAGCAACTCTCAGCAGGTGAGACTTCCACCGCTGGGATCTCAATCGTTGAGAAGGCCTGACTGTGGCAAGTTACATATCTAAAGGACACTTGATTTTGTTGGCCACTCTACTTTGTGTAGTGTTTTCTTAACAACAACCTTGAAACTTTTTATGTTCCTTCAGTTTGACTCATTCCTTCACCTCATTTTATTCCCTGAAAGCCTTCAGTTTTAACACTTCAAGCTGGTATGCATGTTCCTCTGCTTTTTTCCTTTGCTATCAAATAGGTTAATCTAGCTCTCTATGTTTTTTTTCCTGAGCCCAAATGGACATTGTTAACTCGTGCTCATTTGCTTCAAATTTAAAAGTTTGAATCTGGCCGGTGAATGATGGACTAATCCCAAACTAGGGCCGCTTCCCCTCCTGCCACATGGCTGCAACCGACCTCACTGGACTGTCTGCTCTCTTTCCCGTTCTCGCCCTGGCCTGGACCTCTGAGGACTTACTTTCCTGCGATTTCCAGCCCATCGAATCAGAGACTGGCCTCTTACTGCATAGGCTGATCATGGCATTACCAGTGAGCCTATCAACAACCAATCCAGGGAGTAACCGGCCTCTGATTGGACAAGCAGTGGCATAGTACTTTCCAAATGTTACATACCTGCCTGGCCTACCGTGGAACTCCTGGATATATCTAATGGAACCAGGGTTCCACAGAACCCAATTTGGGAAACCCTGGTCTAATCCTACCATTGGCTGCCACCACTGTTGTGGTTTTGACTTTTACTCCAGGTACTGTTCTTGGATTCAGCATCACAGGCCACTAACATAGATCAGTCCTCACTCCATAGGAACAACTACCCGTCCTCTAAAAATAGAAAATAACAAACAGTACGTCGGCAAAGCTCATTTCTTCCTGAAATTCAGTGTGAATGAAACCTAGTTCAATGTCCATGACTAAACCTAATCTGGCACTTCACTGCTGACTTGCCATGGAGTCTGTCTGGCCTGTCTACGTTTCATTGATGGTTTCAGACAAACAACTCAGTTGGAACAAAACAAGTTGAGGTGTATTTTTTAAATGTAGCCAGCACAAAGGAAATTGAAATAATTAGTTCTTAAGCGCAAATCAAAACTTTGAAACAAATGTGGAATTGAAGAAGTCCAAATAATTCAATGACTTACAACCCCCAACCCCATGTCTGTTTAAGACACTATAAACCAGAAGTTGGGTTATGCAGCATCCATTTTTCAAGTGCCACACAGCCGCTAAGTCGCCAAAGTAGTAGTCATCAAGTGGAGGTACACTTTCAACCCAAAATGCATTTCCCACCGAATTGGTTAAGGACAAACACGAGGCATCCTTTATCTGTTTTCAAGCATGCATTGCATATACAATTAATGAACCTAAAGGGCCACATTACAATACATTTTTTCTCTTACACTGGTTACAGTGGTTGGCACTGTTGCTTCACGGCACCGGGGTCCCGGGTTCGATTCCCGACTTGGGTCGCTGTCTGCGCGTTCTCCTTGTGTCTGCATGGGATTCCACTCGGTGCTCCAGTTTCCTCCCACAAGTCCGAAAGACGTGCTGTTAGGTGAATTGGACATTCTGAATTCTCCCTCTGAGTACACGAACAGGCGCCGGAATGTGGCGACTAGGGGATTTTCACAGTAACTTCATTGCCGACTTACATTAATGTACGCTGACTAGTAACAATAAAGATTATTGGGCGAGATTCTCCGACCCCCCGCCGGGTCGGAGAATCGCCGGGGGCTGGCGTGAATCCCGCCCCCGCCGGTTGCCGAAGTCTCCGGCACCAGAGATTCGGCGGGGGGGTCCCCGCGCGATTCTCTGGCCCGGATGGGCCGAAGTCCCGCCGCTAAAATGCCTGTCCCGCCGGCATAAATTAAACCACCTACCTTACCGGCGGGACAAGGCGGCGCGGGCGGGCTCCGGGGTCCTGGGGGGGGCGCGGGGCGATCTGGCCCCGGGGGGTGCCCCCACGGTGGCCTGGCCCGCGATCGGGGCCCACCGATCCACGGGCGGGCCTATGCCGTGGGGGCACTCTTTCCCTTCCGCCTCTGCCACGGTCTCCACCATGGCGGAGGCAGAAGAGACTCCCTCCACTGCGCATGCGTGGGAAACTGTCAGCGGCCGCTAACGCTCCCGCGCATGCGCCGTCCGGAGATGTCATTTCCGCGCCAGCTGGCGGGGCACCAAAGGCCTTTTCTGCCAGCTGGCGGGGCGGAAATTCGTCCGGCGCCGACCTAGCCCCTTAAGGTTGGGGCTTGGCCCCCAAAGATGCGGAGCATTCCACACCTTTGCGGCGGCGCGATGCCCGACTGATTTGCGTCGTTTTGGGCGCCAGTCGGCGGACATCGCGCCGTTTCCAGAGAATTTCGCCCATTATTATTATTACAATATTTATTTCTCTTCCCAGTGTGGGCCATTTTCTGTAAATGAATTGGTTTTATTTTATCTCCAAATGTACTAGGACAGCAAAAACAAAGCCAATAACATCATGCATGATAGACCCAGATGCTTCACTTTGTCAGGGGAGGTTTTTATCTCCATTTTGACATTGCATTTGCTCAGTTCACTGATGAATTCTTGGTGATGCATTGCAGCTCCCTCTGGAATCTTTTGTCTGTGTATTACAGTTATATGTACAAAGCAGTACTGAGAATTTTCAAGGTGGTGATAAGTTGCTACCACCTTGGAAATTCCAATAACAATAATATCAGATAAATTACTATAATTTCACAACTATATCCTCAATTTCAAGTTCTTATTCACTGCCTGAGTTTAATTCTAACATTAATTCCTGTAATTTCAGTTATCACGGATATAATATTTTCCTAGCTGTCTGCCTACGCACACTTATGTTGATCTATTTTTTTTTTGCTATTTCACAATTAGCTGTTCACCCATACAGATTCATTCTCAGCTATTATTAATCACATGCAGCCTTACCAACTAATAGTAGCAAGACTGGAACCTGACAGCAAAAATAAAAAATATATATATAATAAGCTGCTAAATATTGCCTAAATGGTATATAAACGGTTGTGGCCTATTTAAGGTGCACATTTTTCATATATTAGAAGAGACGTGCGATTTTTTACACAGAGGGTGGTGACTACCTGGAACGCGTTGCCAGGGGAGGTTGTGGAAGCAGATACATTAATGGCGTTCAAAGGGCATCTTGACAAATACATGGATAGGATGGGTATATGGGGATACGGCACAAGGAAGTGCTGAGGGTTTTGGCCAAGGTTGGTAGCATGACAGGTACAGGCTTGGAGAGCCGAAGGGCCTGTTCCTGTGCTGTACTGTTCTATGTTCTTTGTATATGAGAAGTAGCCTCCTATATCTCCAATAGGGTGGGCAAAAATGCATGCTTCTTATAAGCTGCTTGGCTCATTGGTTTAGGCAAAGGAATAATTGTCATCAAGGGCTCACACCTGCAAACCCTTCTGTCCTCTTTAACCTCTGACCTGAGGGATGTTGCTGCCATTGCAGTGGCCTGACCTTCCATTCCATTCCAGCACGGTGGCACAGTGGCTAGCACTGCTGCCTCACAGTGCCAGGGGCCCAGGTTCGATTCCTACCTTGGGTGGCTGTCTGTGTGGAGGTTATATATTCCCCCCATGTCTGCATGGGTTTCCTCCAGGCGCTCTGGTTTAGGAACATAGGAATGAGGAGCAGAAGTAGGCAATTCAGCCCTTCAATCCTGCTCTGCCATTCAATCAGATCATGGTTGATCTCTTCCTTGTCTCAAATCTACCCCCCTTCATGTTCCCCATAGCCCTTTCACCCCTTTTTAAAATCAGAAATGTATCTATCTCCTGCTTGAAACCATTTAATGATTCAGACTCCACTGCACTATGGGGCAATAAATTCACCACCCTCTGTTTCCTCCCACAGTCCAAAGATGTGCAGGTTAGGTGGGTTGGTCATGCTAAATTGTACCTTAGTGTCCAAAACGTTCAGTGAGGTTATGGAGATAGAGCGGGTGTTTCGGCCTAGCTAGGGTACTCTTTCGGAGGATCAGTGCTGAGTCGATGGACCAAATGGCCTCCTTCTGCACTGTAGGGATACTATGATTCTATTCTGTGAACTGCAGTTGGCCTTTGGATGACTGTCACGTGTCCAGAGGTCCCTGCCCCAATGAACCTGAGGAACAGGCCCCAGAATTGACTGTTCTTCAGGCTTATCCATTCAGGTTCTGTTTCTGATTTAGCTCTGTCAGCATCACAGGCAAATATCCATATTCCACCTATATATGGGAAGTGTAAGTTAAACCAGACATGATCTGCTGAATTGGCAGTCCTGATAATGAGAACTTTTAAATGGAAATAAACTAAATATGGGTCTTTAGGATTTCAAGTGATGTGGTTGTGATTAACTCATTTGGTAGCTTGTTCTATCGTGACATTGTCCTTGGGAAGAAAGATTGTTGATAAACTGTCTTGGAAACAAATGGCCTTCGTAGTTTGTGTGGATAGCTACCTCATGTTTTATCATTTCCAGAGAGCACCAGGTACTTGTTTCTGTCAATTCCCACCAGTCCATTCCATATTTTATAGAACATGGTTGGTCTATTTTTCTCCCTTCTTTGCTGGAGTGATTCCCATTCCAAATCTCCCATCAAGGATGTGACACTGGTGCATTTCCCATACCAATTTATGCAAATAGTCTTTGGATCACTTCAACCTTCCTTCTTTCCCTCACTATCTAATGATCCCATACGCAACTTGCATACTCCAGGATTGGACAAAAAAATGTTTGTAAGCTCTATATTTTTGTTGCAATACCAAAGATTCCGCCTCAGAAATCCAAGAACCCGGATTGCTTTAGATGTTATCTGCTGAATGTGGAATCCCCATTGAAGATTGTTTTTAACATTAACCTCCAGGTATGGTTGTGTTTCCACCTGTTGGAGAATTTGATTATAAAACTTAAAGCTATTTGTTGGTGGATCCTTTCTGTTAGCATGTTTTGGCATCGAATGTCATCTCCCATTGGTCCTGCCATTTTTGCATTTCCAAAAGATAAATCTTGCAGTGAATTGATGTGGTCTTGAGTTTTCCCAGATGTATGAACCACGCAGTCATCTGCAAACAGTCACCCCCTGTTTTTTAATTTGTTGGAATTTGTGTATGCCAGGACGAATAACGGTCCCAACACAGTTCCCTGTGGCACTCTGGAGATACATTTCTAGGAGAGGATGATCCATAATCACACCAATCTAGTTTTCTGTTGGTAAGGAAGTGTCAGGTCCAATTAATAGATGTTCCCCTGAGCCCATAGGAGTGAGGTTTGGACAAGATCATTACATAAGGAACTTTGTCAATCGCTTTTGAGAAATCTACTCTTGCCATATGAGTAGCTTCATCTCTTTCAAGACTAGAAGCTCATCGACAATCAGTAAAAGTGGTGTTTCTGTTCATCTTTTTGACTGAAAACCATGCTGACTATCTACATGATATTCTAAGCTTCAAAGTGCTTCATGGCATGAGAATAAACAAGCAATTTGCAAATGATACTGGTGAGAGATACCAGTTTTTATCCCCCTTTTTAGAATATGCACAGATGTTAGCTTGTCTCCACTGGTCTGACAAGCGGCTCGTGTTGATTGACTCTTGAAAGAAAATGGTTAATATTGGAGCCATTTCAATTAATATTGGAGCTGCTAACTTCACAATGCAGGGAGGGATTTCATCTGGACCCGCAGCTTTATTGGATTTATTTCTTGCAATAATTCCAAAACACCCTCCTTATTTATAATGAGGTTTAGTGTGCCTGATAAGTGATTACTGTCTCAGCCGAATATGTGAGTTAAATCTGCTCTGGTAAATACTTTGGAAATTTATTCACCTCGTGTAACTGCTTTACCCTTAGGATGATGCATTGTATAACTTGATTCTCTGTTTTCTTATCTGAAACGGCCACTTCTTCCTTTTAATTTTCTTAATGAATGGCCAGAAGCACTTAGGATTCCCCTTAATAGAGGTTGTAAGATACTCAGAAACATAGGGCAGAATTTTCCTCTCTGCACAAAGTACTGGCTGAGGCAGGAAAACTGGCATGCAGCTCTCCAGCTGCACAGTTTAGTTCTCTCTCCAGATATTCTGGCACCCTGTGCACAGAAAATCTGGAGGCGTGACATACGCCGTCACGTTGACTGGTAGCCTGATAGGGCCGGATCCAGAAAGATTGGGGTGCCCATTTTAAAGGGTTCCCCGATCTGCGCTAAAAAAAAAACCCCGCCCTTTGGATTGAGGGAGGCACCCCCCTACACAAACCTGGGCAACAAGCACTGGGAAAGTGACCCCTCCCACAGTTACTGGGAGCCACTCCCACATGAACTGTTGCAACCCCCACTGATGAGGGAAACCTACCTCCCCTCACCCACACACACTGGGCAAACACCCCCCCCCACCCCCCACCATCACCACCACATATAATGATGCCACCCGTACAGTGCCGTGGGAAGTGCTAAGGCCGGGCCACTAGGGAGCTCCTTTGGGGGATGTTTCCCCTATTTGCAGGAGGGGACTGCCCCAGCGTTTGTTGGGGGATGGCTCCCTTTACCAATGGGGGTGGTGGTGGTGGTGCCCCAGTGTGTATGGGGGGCGGATGAGGGGGGGGGGGGGTCCACTGTATCCGTGGCGGGTGGAAGGAGTAGTTTTATTAGCGCAGATCAGGAACCCTTCAAAAAGGGTGTCCCGATTCCTGTGGAGCCAGCTGGAGAGCTGCACACTGGTTCTTTCACCTCAGTCAGCACTCTCTGCATGGAGTGCAAAATTCCAGCAAATGGAAAGAATAATCCAATTTGATCCCTGAAAACATGACTTAACCCGCAAAAAAGAGTCCAATTTTGGGCGAGGATAGAAGAACGACCCTGCTATCTAACAGGACTCAGCCATTTTATTTGGCCTTGGTCGGGAACGCCCCTCTGAGGTCTTATTTACCTAATTTCCGGCACTGACCAGCTAAGCTCATCAGTGGAGGAAGATGACACGTGGATCGAGGCACCAGTTTTAAATGCCCCCCCTCCGCTCCTCCATTGCGAGCTCCGGAATGCCCCACTGCCCCAACTTACCTCTTAGGTAGTCCTCAAGTCTCTCCTCACCCAAACCACTTAATGACTGGGTACCCCCACACCTGATCATTGGTATGGGCAAACTGGCACCTGGGCACCTTGGCACTGCCAGCCTGGCACCCTGCCAGTGCCCTTTGGCAGCCTGACAGTGCCACCTTGGCAGTGCCAAGGTTGCATTGCCTCATTGCCCAGGTGACAATACCGAGGTGCCAGGCTGGCAGTGTCAACATGCCTGGGTACTTGCAGGATTGCCAGGGTACTAGCCTGCCCAGAGCCCGAACAACCGGAGTCTCCAGTGGCTTGGGGGACCCTCCCAGGTGGCATTATGCCTGGTCCGTGTTGGTGTGGACCACTGCTAAACGGCGCCATGGCACCGTCTCCTCGACGAGGCCGTTATTTCCTGGGCTTCAGCAGAATCCACACTAGACAGATTTAAGTGAGCCTAATAGCTCATTTAAGCATGTTAATCTCGTCAGATCTCACGAGGCGTTCCGAGCATCACAAATGTCGCTCGAGGACTCTTGCAAGATTTAACAGCCTTGACGCGTCACCGAATCGGGCACGATGAGGTCATTGGATTGCACCATACATTACAACAATAACTACACTTCAAAACTACTTAATTGTCTGTAATATACTGTAAAAGGCATTCTATAAGTGCAAGTTGTTTCTTTTTATGTTCTAAGTAATGTCATTTGGGTGTGGTAGTAGCATGATTATGTTTCCGAACCAACATGAATTAATTATTTGCCGCTTGTTCTTGGCCCTCTCAACTATTGAAACGGCCTGCTTCCATTTACTGTGTTATACCCTTACATAAGCTTAAATACTTGTAATTGCATCCACTACCACCCCTTTCCAAAATCTCGATCTCTTCAACTTATTTTTCCCTTTTTTACTTCCTTGGCCTAGCCTTTAGATGCCTATCTTAATGTCTGTTTCTCTGTCTAGTGTCACATTTTTGTAATTGGACTTCTGTGAAACAACATGGAACATTTTCCTTAACACGGCATGATGGTTAGCACTGCTGTCTCACAGCGGCAGGGACCCGGATCCAATTCCGGCCTTGGGTAACCGTCTGTGTGGATTTTACACGTTCTCCCTGTATCTGTGTGGGTTTTCTCCGGGTGCTCCGGTTTCCTCCCACAGTCCAAAGATAGGCCAATCTAAATTGTCCCTTAGTGTCCAAAAGTTAGATGGGGTTATGTGGTTGTGAGGATAGGGTGGGGGAGCCGACATAGGTAGGGTGCTCTTTCAAACGGTCTGTGTAGACTTCATGGGCCAAATGGCATCCTTCTGCACTGTAGGGATTCTATAATTCTATGATATTTAACTTAAATTATTACAAGTTGTTTTGTCATTGATTTTTTTTTTGCATGATATTAGCCTGCAATCTATTATTCGAATGAAAATACATCATTTATGTTGACTTATTTTGTGTGTTGTCTTTTCTCAGACGAGGCAGCATCCCAGTGAATCATTGTACTACCTTGTCTAAAGCCTTAATATTTGTCCCATTGTGGAGCACAATACTGCACACAATTGTACCTGAGATCTTATTAAGTTTTCTATAGGTTTGACATTACATCTTGCCTGTTATATTCTATACCTCTCGAGATAAAACCTAGAATTATATTCTTTTATAGCTTTATCACACTGAGCTGCTGCTGCCTTTAATATCCTGTGAACTGTACCCTCATACCTCTTTGTTCACCCACAGCACCTGCTTCTATTCAGAGTATAATTACTGCTGTTGTTTATTTTACCAGAATGCATCATCTCATGCATGTTGATATTGAATTCCATCCTGCTATATTTTGGTCAATCACCTCATTTTGTCAATATCCCTTAGTCGTTTCCTATGGTTTTCTAAAGAATTTGCTTATATTGATATACTCGCTATATCTTATGGATATTTTCCTGCATGGATCGATAGTTTCCATATATCTTTAGCAATTTATATTTTATCTCCATGTATGTCTTATGCTGCTAATATGTTTCCACCACCTTTATGCTCTTTATCATGTCATGCAATGTCTTTTACGCCCCATGCAAAATCTTCATTCTGCTACTGCAGTCACACTCTTGGACTTTTCTTGCCTCCAAAATAAGGCTTTTGTTTAATACAAGTGTTTGTGTATGCACAGAAACCCCCTTCAAATCAATAATGTCAAAACTGAAGGGTCAAATGGACTCAAAACACTTTGCGGGATTCTCCAGTCTCCGACGTCCCCTCCGAAATACGTACCTAGGAGTACACTGCACACCGTATGGACAGCCTCAGGACGTTACCTGAGGCTCTCCCCGATGCTCCGCCCCCGATGAACCGAGTTCCCATCGGCGTCGGTCGCGTGTGGTATTTATTTTCGGGAACTCAGAATGGCGGCTGAGGACTAAGTCCAGTGCCGCCACAGTCGGGGGCTGAGACAATCCGCAGGCAGGGGGAGCTTTGGCGGGGGTTGGGGGCACTGGTGGGGGTGGTCTGGGGGTGGTGAGCCTGGCCAAAGGGAGTCACTATTTGAAGGCTGTCGCCGTGCGCATGCGCAGCCACTGACCTGGCAATTCTCCGGCCGTATCCGCAGCGAGAGCCGGGTGTTCGACACTGCGTGCCTGTTAGCCCCCCACCAGGCGGGGGATCGGCGGCCGTTTTGCACTGTTTTTTCGGTCGTAAAAGGCCATCGGCGTCAGCACTTGGTCTCAGAATCGGAGAATCCTACCCACTATCTGCTTCTCGCTCCACAGATGCTGCCAGACTTGCTGAGTTTGTCCGGCATTTTCTGTTTTTATCATTGAGAAAGCCATGTGGTTTCCTCCATCTTTTGAAGGGAACCACATACACGACTCTTGACGTTAACCTGTTCCTCGCCCTGCCATTTTCTTCATTCTTTAAAGCAGCTTGCTGATCCTCCAGTTTCCAGTTCTAACATAAGGGGCGGGATTCTCCAGCCGCGCCCGCCCAGCGACCGGAAATTCCCACCCGAAGTCAATGGATCTTTCCATTGTCGGCCTCCCACCTTAATCTACCTTTTCGCTTTGTGCCTATGAATGGATTTCCTGTACATTTCCAGCATTTTTGTTTTCTTATCTGAATTCCAGCATTTAGAGTATGTTCCTTTTAACTTTGAAGTAGAATTTCTCTTTTGTGATACGCAGTGTATGCCCTCTGTTTGCAAGGACACACTCATTCACCTAGCCCAGAGAACAGGGTGCAGGTTTGTAAGAGCCAAGAGTTCGAACTCTTACTTCTGTATAGTGACACTGATGAATAGCGGCGGAAGGCTGCTGGTATATTGCCTTCTGTTGTTCAACCACACCTTGCCTACAGATTAGAAAAAGAGCTTGCAGAATTATCTGGAACCATGTAGCAAGATCCCTAGCTGCCAATGACAGAACCAAATTGGCTGAAGAATCCTCAATAGTGTTCCAGACAACTGTGGATTGTCTCAGCTCAGTTATCAGCTTAATGAGTCAGCCACAGAGGATCGGTTCAGTTTCCATCTTCCACCACCACTTTCATCTCAAAGAGTAGTTGCTTACTTTGCTTTCAACGATTATAATCAATGGTTGGTTTTGGGGCTGTTGCCAAGTGTAGGTTTGGGTCCTCCTTAAGCAGGCTGAAAGTACCAACAACTCATGCCAGGTTTAAATGTGTATGATGTTTAGGTCTTCCTCACAAAAAAGAGCAGTTGCTATCCTGTCATTGCTCCATTATAAATGATGCACTTCATGACTAGATGGCAAAACTTTAAATAGATCATTAGCTGCCTGGGAAGTGATTTAAAAAATCACACACAACAGGTTTGTTGCGATCAGGTGTCTTTTTTTTGCTGTACCCGATCAAAGCTTCACATTTAGCAAGTTTCAAGCCATGTTTCTCGCAGGTTAGAAAACGGGTAAACTGGGCATTTAGCTGGGTGTGTTACAAATGAGGAACATGTAGCCCAAGGAGTTCAAATCTTTAAAGGCTATGTACATCATAGACTGTGGTATCGGTATTAACTAAAGGTGGCTCTGCTAAACCCTGAGATTTTAGAACAGTTTTATTTCCTTCTAATGCCCTAAAGTAATGAAACATCCTAGCAGTGCCCAAAGGGTATCTATCAAATGCATTACAAGGAGGAGCTCCTTATGTCTGCATATTTCACATAATCTCTTCAATATCAATAAAATCAAATTGCGTCGAATGCTGAAACAGTCTACAGATTTGTGCTCTGTGAAGTACCTTCTACCACTCCACTGAAAAATGTAATAACCAAAATTACTATTTCACCTTTTATTCCCAGCAAATTAAATAATTTAGTCGGCAGAGAAAGGATAAGGAAATTGATTTAAGGTTATTAAGCAGCCAGTACTTTAGCTTGTCTGGGAAAGGTCTGTAGCGATCATAAAAGTGGTATTAAATAACCGAAAAGGAAAAGAATACAAGTTTTAATTTCCGAGTTACTTGATCAATGCTCCTCAGGCATTTTGCAAGGTTGTCAGCCATTTTACAAGTCTACATGTGACGAGTTCATCTCTGGACAAGACACTACAGTTACGGCAATGCAGAAGTATGTCTTTTAAATGAATTAACACCTTGACATCTGGTAAATAGCTCAAATTTTCCAAATTAGAGGAACACAAAATGTAACATTATTGTTATTTTACATTTCTTTGGGAAATAATTGAAAAGTTTGTTTTTCATTTTTTTTATTCGTTCACCAGATTCTCTGGCCTCCCGTGACGCGTCTATTGTTAGCGGGAGGCAGCACGCCTTTGGCCAGCGTCAGGATCTTCTGGTCCCGCCACTGGGAAACCCACGGCAGGGGTGCACCGTCGATGGGAGCATAAGGTCCTGCCAGCATGAACAGCCGGAAGATCTTTTGTCTCTCGTGCCTTGTATATCCTGACACAGGAGAACATCAGCCTCCAGTTCTCAGTAATACTGTGAATTGGTTCCAATTCCAATGAAATAAGCCTGCCTCTAAATTAGAGTTTTTAGCAGTGTGAAGACACTCAAAACAGAAATAGACACTGGCTGATCTTGTCCTGTTTCACAATGCTCACTGGCCCTTCTTTTCCTGTCAATCTGCTTAGTCGTCTCATAAATACTTATTCAGAAAAACATATGCATATTGGAGAGTTGCAACTATATCAATAAACTATTTAGAATTAGATTCCTGGAGCTGTCCGATGAAGAGCTAACAACGTGAATGACCAAATTAATTCAATCCGTCCTTACAGACTTAACTCCTAACATCACTGGATAACTACTCTGAATCTCAACATGACTAACCTACACAGCTGGCACTTGCTCCTAAGTCATTCGAATTGGGGTCAGTGAGCTGAGACTCCTGTTGGACATTCTCAGGTAGCTCACTGATGAACATTTCAGGTTGCTGCAAGGCAAGGGTGACCAAGCTTGCGGAGGAGTAAGTGATCAACAAGGGGAGGGTTTGAGAGGGAGGAGTGACCCAGGAAAGGAAGAGCAGAAATCCAAGGCAGGGGCAGAGGTAGGTACGGAGAGCTGAACAGGAAGGGTGGAGAAGTGGCAGCCTTCAAAATGCAGTTGAAACTGGCAGCTGGAGTGTCCTTCTCCTCCTGGCTCCACATTCAATTAACCTTTTTGTTAATTGCCTTTACTCATGGAGGTCTCCAGTGATCACTTTAAAGACCAAGTTTTCCTGAGTACAGCCATCCAAGCTCTTTATGTCTGTCTCCTTTAACAGATTTCTGCAAATCCTTTGGAGGGCGAACTTGGCTTCCAGACGTTGCACAAAACAGAGCACAGCAGTTTGACCGCCCATTTGTGCCTCATCCAATTTTCTTTTCCACTGAGGCCAATTGAAATCAAGCAGGAAGTAGAACAGGCATCCAGTTCACTATCACTCATTTTGCGATGCCATCAAAATCCAATTTGACCTCCCCTGACATTGCTGAGCTCGACAGCAAGTCAAAGACTTGACCCGTTACCTTCTTACCTAGCTCTTGGTGCAAGAGGATTGACTTGTCATGCTAGCAAATCACTCTGTTCTTGAGAGCCAACAAGAGAACAAAGAAATTTCAACAAATTGGGGTAGTTTCTGATTGGAGCACAGTCAGGAAATTGCAACCAAAATATGTTCAAAACTACTCTAATTAGCATGAAATTGAATCATTTAGCACTGCTTACAGCCTGTGTATGCAGATATATCTTTTATTTTTTCCCTCCTGGGTTGCTTTGGCTTTCTTATGTGTCTGAAAGCAGGAACTCATTAGGGGAAAATTGGTGTAAGGGAAGGACATTGAAGGGGTTGACAGCAACGGGTTTAAGGTGATACCATCCGAAGGTTGCTCATCATGCCAGATGGCAGGATGAGTGTTACTGGGAGGTGAGAGTGGGGCGCAAGGCAAGTGATGCCATTATCCTCAATATTTGCGGTGACGCTGGTGCTACAATCTCTGCCACAGCTGGCCCCATGTTGCTGAGGACACAAGAGATGCAGGTGTCTTTGTTCCCCACCTGGCTGTGCTCTCTTCCCTTCAGTACTGTGCCCTCTTATCTGCAAGAGACAGGGAAAATATCAATGGTTGTATAGCAATATGTTTGGATGACTGATTATCTATTCAGGAAAGGCCCAAATTCAATCAATGCTACATGCTAAATTAGCTGACCTCAGCTGGGGCCACGTATTTGTGATGCCCCCAGTTGTAATTTTTAGACTAAGGTCAATTTATTTTTGAAGCAAATTACTACGGAGGCTGGAATCTGAAACAAAAACAGAAAATACTGGACATTCTCGGCAGGTCTAGCAGCATCTGTAGAGAGAGTTTTGACAAAGAGCCACCCAGGCTCGAAACCATAGGTTCGTTCTCTCTTCACAGATGCTGTCAGACCTGCTGAGATTTTCCAGTATTTTCTGTTTCAATTTATTTTAAACCTTTTCTACATAGTCACGAGTGACTGTCCATTCCATTTTCTATGACGCATCTCTCTTTGTCACAACCCAACAAATCTGTACGCACTCTGCCAATAGCCTAAGAGATGCTTTGCCCTGTTGAATTCCAGTAACAATCAATATTACAGGCGGTAAATCAGGGTCTAGCTTGCCTGTATGTTCCATTAAATGATCTGCCAACATTTATTGTCTCGACGCACACATGATAATTGGGGCAAGGTACTGTCCCTAGAAGACAGTAAGAAAAGAATGAAGAAGTTGCAGAAAAAAGAATTATGATTGAATATCATCTTTTAATAGGTTTGCTGTGCGATTTTGTTAAGAAAGAAAATGATCATTTGTGTTGCAGCAGACTGCATAATCGGTGAACTGTCTGGGAGGTTTAAGTAAGTCCAGTATTGTGGGGAGGGCAGAATTAAAATCGATAAATGCATGCATTAACATGGGGTGGTTCAGTGATCCTGTCACTTTAGCTGCACATCATTGGATCACAATGGTCTCTTCCAGTCTTGTGCATTTGCATGTTCCCTCAAACTATTGGATTTAGGAGCTGTTCCAAGCCAACTCGATGCTAATGCTAAGAACACTCACTGCTGAAATCAAGATATACTAAAGTATTTTCAGAAGCAATCAGTGAAACAAAAGATGGTTGATTGTGAGTGAGATCTGGATGGCAGAATGTGTTCTTGTGATGCCTCCACGCCCCAGTCTCCCACTCCCATCGTTTTGAGACAATTTTGTTATATTCTAAAATTGTCTCTACTCGCCTAGCTTGAAAGAAGTGCTACTTCACTGCATGAAATTTGATTTCTGGTTTTGAAACCAGGGAACGTGAGAATTTTTATGAAAGTGCTCCTTTCAAACTAAAAGTAACAGCCATGCAGTTTTGTTCATCCCTATTTAAATAACCATCCAGTTCAAGTGCTTCCTTTGCTAAAGGTATGCTGTCCCCTTGGTCTGACTTTGCTCTTTTTGTTTGAAAACATTTGGAGTTTACAAGTCTGTAGACTGGAGAATAAAAGTATGAATAAGAGAACTTGAGGACCCCCCTCAGATGACCTACCCTCGTCAAAACGCAACGCAAATAAATTAACACAGTAACCAAAAGTTGATAACCTCTTCATTAACACAAATGGGATCGTAAAATAATTAATTTAGGTTTTTTTTTTTCAGAGGATATTTAGTTCTCAATCACTCAACAGTCAGTACGTGATCACTGACATGATGTTAATACTGATTGTGGAGCCTTGTATTTAGCCCAGGGTCTTAAATTAATTGAGATTCAAATTTGAAGAAGGAACATCTCTCCTGAGAGAAAGTGAGGGCATGGATGGCTTTTTCTTGATCAATATTACAAACAGTACACACTTTCAAAGTATCCCTTAATGTACTGACTGAACTGAATGCCATTTCCCCATGGATTTTATGGGCATGATACTGATATTGGGTAAACTTTACAATTCAATTTAGCAGAGCTGTGAATAAAATCTTCTGCAAGCTTCATAAACTACTGCTTAATGAATTCAGGATTTGGCTAGTTATTTCTCTATGATCACATGAGCAAGTCCACTCGATATGAAGTGCCACTTGGTAACATATTTTCAGTGGAAGCTTATAATGTTCAATTAATTGTGCTATTTAATATTTTCTTTCTCACGTAAAGGTTAGTTTTTGCTCGTGCAATATTTGCTGCAAATCTTTTGCAATGGAGACATAGGAAGATATTGACATGTAATTGTATTCTATGACACCTCCTGATCAAAATGATTCCACCAAAAACAAACCTGCAATGTCACATTTGTGTTTTTTTTAAAAAAGTAGTCGAGTGCATACACAGTTGCGTGCTAAGCTGATGTAGCCTGCTGTTCAGCTTTAACTTATTCAGACCATCGTTTCCTTCCCCCAACCCAATCAACAATAAAATCAACATGCATTAATCCTATGCCGATATCATAGGAGAAACATTTCAGATGCTTTTAAATAGCCTTCCTATCTCCTCCACAATCGGTAGCCTGACCACTTACACTGATAGTCACAAATTCTGTTCACCTTTGGGCTGCAAATTTTACCCAATATTGGGATCATGCTCATAAAGGTCCACAGGGAAATGCCTTGCAGTTCAGTCAGTACATTCAAGAGTATTTTGAAAGTGCATACTGCTTGTAATATTGAATCAAAGAAAGCCGTACATGCCCTCACTTTTTCTGAGGAGACATTCTTCTCCTTCGGATTTGAATTTCAATGAATTTCAGACTATGGGCTCAATGCTATAAATTGGAGAGTAAAAGTACAACAAGGGAGCTAAGGACCCTCTCAAATGGACATTACTTCTCTCACCAAAACACAATCCAACTCGAATGACTAAACTACCAAAATGTTATTGTCCTGATAACGTCATTATCAGCTCTAGGAAACTGGAACTGGATTTGCTAAAAAAAAACTAATTTGCAAATAGCAATTTAGATAAAAACTTAAAAATGTGTAAATATATTATTTTTGTGTGTGGGCATTCATCACGATGAAGGGTGATGGCCGTGGCAATAGAACAATTGCACTGAAAAGAAAAATTGCAAATGCTAAAAGTCTACAAAACCATGGGCAACAATCGAAGGAGAGAGGATGGACTAAGGCCTGGATTTTCCAGCCCTGCCTTGGCCGTACCCATCAGTGGGAATGCGATGGGCCAGCCAAAAGTCCATTGATGTTCGTCAGAACCTTACAATCCCAATGGCAAGTGGGGTCGGAGCTTTTGGATGGAAGACTGATTCAGTTCTGATGAAGGATCTTCCCAGAAGTGTTCATTTTGAATTCTCAAATACTGACAGGCCTGCTGCTCTATTTCCTGTCCCTTTTGGTTTCATGTATTTATTGCGATTTTGCTCTTGGTGGAAATTCCAAGCATTTTAGAGTCAGGTGTGGCATGTATTCAGTTGTAATAACTGTGCTCCTGCTGCCAGTGAATCTCAATCCACAGTTTTGAAGTTAAAAACCCTCACTCTCATCAGTGAGCCGCCATTAGTGCCAATCATTTTCATTTAACAGTGTAGCCGGTTGGGCTGTATGTCACTTCGAAAAATAAACACAGATCAATAACGTTTAAATGGCTTTGCAATCTATGTCAGTCTTTTGGATCATCAATCTCACAGCTAACGCGGCGCTGATATTGACACCCCAATATTATTGTGACCTTTCGATTTCTTACATTCTCTTTCCTATGACCTGTCAAGACACAGACTACAGGAAACAGTGTCAAGTTCAGGGTAGAGTTTATTCTGTGACTCAGAGCCAGCATTCATTTCACTTTGGTGACCTTTAGCTGGCAATAATAGAGAAAGGATCTTCAGTTCTTCTGAAAGTCTCCAGAGGGGGAATGACAATACTCTGAAACTGTGTGACACCTATACACGTCAGCTCTTTTCATCGCAATAACTCAGAGGTTCTTTCTATATACTACATAAATGAATCACTAATGGTTGATATAAAGGGAGTGTAACCATTTTTCTCAGCTTTCTGTTTGCAAGAAAGAAATAATAAGGCTGGACAAAGATTAACGCTACACTGCTGAGTTTTATTGTACTGTTTTATTAAATGATCCATTTCTTCTTGCAACCAGCTAGAGATTTATGCCATTGAGCCAAGACTCCACCTGCTTTTTTAAACAACATTCCAGGTGATTAAAAATAAAAGCTATTTCACTCCCTGTAAATGGCCCACATTTTCCTACTAAGTCAGAGGTAACCATCTGCTCCTTCCTGTGAGCCATATTTGTGTTACTGTTGGAATCACTACTCAAATACGAAAGCAGAGAATTAATATCTAACCAGTGCATATTTTAATCAAGTGGTTATCAATAGTAGCAGAAAGTGCACAATGCTTTCGAACCATAGAATTGCTACAGTGTAGAAGAAGGCCATTTGGCCCATCGAGTATGCACCTACCCTCTGAAAGAGCACCGGTAGGCTCACTCCCCTGCCCTATCCCCGTAACCACACTTAACCTGCACACTGTTGGACATTGAGGGACAATTTACCACCTAACCTGAACATCTTTGGATTTAACTAAATGATTTGACCAACAAACAAGAGGAAAATCTGGAACCTGGACTTAAGACCATTACACAAAGCTTATAGGCTAACTATCAGGTTGACTTGTTATGGGTCCGGGTTTACAGAACCCCAAAGTGTTTCATGGAGTTCAACTGACGCACAACTTTTAATAGATTGTGGTGTGGGAAGCACACAGCGTACTCTCCAGGTGTGATACAGCAGAAATGGATAAGTGGTTTTTAAAACAAAGCAATGTTTATTCTATGAATTCAAATTAACTTTTGAAAAACAAACATTGAATATCTTAACACCCATTACTTCAAAGATAACCCCAAAAGACTACAACACTAAATAATCCTTTAAACTGTTCCTTTAAACATCCAAAAGACTTCAAACCTACAAAAATAAGAACACACCAGGTTACATTCAATATAATTATAGTCCTTGGATTGCAGACATCAACAGACCAGCTCTGTGTTTCTTCCTGCAGCGCTCAGCAAAACACACAGACACTCCCAGCTGCCTTCTCAAACTGAAACTCAAGAAAGCAGAAGTGAGCTCAGCTCCCCCCACCCTCTGACATCATTTCAGTAATATGATCAGCTCCATTTCTTAAAGGTACATTGCTTAAACATCCATTTCTTAATGGTACTCTCACATGACAGACTCAAAACATTGTGAGTTCAAGGTCCATAATTTGTATTTGTCCTTTGGTTCCATCTGCCACTTTGCTGTAGTGGTATGGATGTTAAAGATTCCATGGGATTATTGAGAAGAACAGGGAATTTTCCCGGCTCAAAATCAAAATACTGCAGATTCTGGAAATCTGAAATTAAAATAAAAAATGCTGGAAATATTTAGCAGGTCAGGTTGCATCTGTAGAGAGAAAGAGATGTAATGTTTCAGGTCAAGATGATCTGATGAAACATTAATTCCCCAGGTGACCAACTTTTTCTCAATAACAGATTGAATGGTTATCTCATTCCTGCTTGTAATAATAATAATCTTTATTAGTGTCACAAGTAGGCTTGCATTAACATTCCAATGATCTCCTAGTTGCCACATTCCGGCGCCTGTTCAGGTACACTGAGGGAGAATCCAGAATGTCCAATTCATCTAACAAACACATCTTTCGGGACTTGTGGGAGGAATCCGGAGCACCAGGACGGAACCCACGCAGACACAGGGAGAATGTGCAAACTCTGCACCGACAGTGATCCAAGCCAGGAATCAAACCTGGGACTCTGGTGCTGTGAAGCTGCAATACTACCAATGTGCTACAGTGCCGCCCTCTCATTACATGCAAGATGATTGGCATATGTGACTGCAGAACGACAATCACCACACTCTATACGATTCTTTGTGTGTAATGTGCTTTGTGACATTACTGAGAAAATAGACTGGAAATTTTTATCCAATGCACCATTCCAAACATCTATTTAAAATTTGATATAAAAACAAAAACATTTCAAAAGGATTCCCTGCCTTCAAACTGGTCCAATTATTTTCTCTTTGCCCACTCAGTTGGGTAAATTCACCATTTCCACACTTCCAGCTGTGTTTCGATGGAGTTAGAGAGATAGAGCTACAACAGCTTAGCCTTACCTCATTCCCCTTGATCACAACATCCTTCTTGGAGTGAACAAACGATGATAATTGACTCTGTGCCTAAGATCTCACAACCTATTCCTCACCTCTGTTCCATGTGTCAAATACTCTCCAGGATAGTTTTTTCACTGCCCAAGTAATTTCTGAAATGGGTCCAAAGCAGAGGAAAGATGAGTGCCAACTTGTTTCTCCCATTCTCCTGGACAACATTGGAAACACTTCATCTGTGTCTTTTACAGGAGCTGCCCCTCACTGTGTCTGGACAATGCAGTAAGGTATATTGCATGCAAAGGAATATCAAACAGCTTTTGATGAAGATTTCCTTAACAGTGCTGGAGGCAGATCACAAAACTTTATAAACACCCAGCATTGTGATTCCAGATGTGGTGCTAATGTCCCAAATATCTTTCAAAGACTTTATGATGAAAAAGAGTTTTGCAGTTTCAGTAGTTGAATACTATTATTCTTTTGCAATTTGTTATGGAGACTGAGTTTAATACTCTGCCTGCCTTCCTGCAATACAGCTGTTAGGAAAACTATCATAAGGGGCAGCACGGTGGCACTGTGGTTAGCATTGCTGCCTCACAGCACCAGGGACCCGGGTTCAATTCCGGCTTTGGGTGACTGGGGAGTTTGTACATTCTCCTGTGCCTGCGTGGGTTTCCTCCTGTTGCGCTGGTTTCCTCCCACAGTCCAAATATGTGCCTGTTAGGTGGATTGGCCATGCTAAATTTCCCCTCAGTGTCCAAAGATGTGCAGGTTACGGTGGGGTTACGGGGATTGTGCTGGAATGCCCCTAGATAGGTTGCTCTTTCGGAGGGTTGGTGCAGAGTCGATGGGCTGAATGGCCTCCCTCTGCACTGTAGGGATTCTAGGAAGTCCACTTGCCAACTGCTAAAGCTATTCTTCTGACTCTTTCCTGAGCTGATGTTGCCCTATCAGAGAGATCTCACCCACTGTCTGTCCAACCACTTCAACGTACATGGAATAAAAAGAAAAGCCCCATAGTCAAATCAAACCCCTTCTCTTTATTCCTGTCCCATCAATCTTGAGACGCAATGCATCTTTTCTCTGTTGCTACTCTTGTTGGTGTCCTGGTTAATATTATTCCTCAACCAGAGAGATTAAAACAATTATCTGGTCATCATCACGTTGTTCTTTTTTTTGGAAACTTCTTGCGTGCACATTGGCGGCTCCGTTCTCTGTATTGCAACAGTGGTTACATTCAGTTGTGAACAGCTTTGGGATGTCCTGAAACCTTGAAAGGCACAGTATAAATTCAAGTCTTTCTTTGGACTCCTTTGGCTGCTTGGCGCCATGTTGCTGCCCTTTACCAGTTCCCTTCAAAGCAAACATGAGCTTCCAGTTGGCATTGATGCTGCCACCATCCCAGCCCGGGCATCAGAAATCCATGTCGTTCACTTCTGTCACACAAATCACCACTTCCAATATCGTTCTGTTTAAAAGCAGTCCATATGAAAATGCTGCTCTATTTGATGAAAAGATTTAGATGGAGCATATTGAGAGCAGCTGATTCCAATGACTCAAGGGTCAAAAATCAGAGAGTCCAGACATGAGATGATTTTTCTTTTATTCTTTCACGGGATTTGAGCGTCGCTGGCAAAGGCCCATCCTTAATAGCCCTTTGGAAGGTGGTGGTGGGTTGTCATCTTGAACTGCTGCAGTCCATGTGACGTAGGTGCACCCACAGTGCTGTTAGGAAGAGAGTTCCAGGATTTTAATCCATAGTGATGGAACAGCAATATAGTTCCAAGCCAAGATGGTGTGTGGCTTGGAGGGGAACTTGCTAGTGGTGGTGTTCCTATATATCTGCTCCGCTTGTCTTTCTATGTGGTAGAGGTTGTGGGTTTGGAAGGCGCTGTCAAAGAAGGTGAGTTGCTGCATCACCCCTGGTACATGCTGCTGCCACTGTGCAGCAGTAGTGGAGGGAATTGTTTACAATTTACATAGATGATTTAGAGTTGGGGATCAAGTGTAATGTGTCAACGTTTGCAGATGATGCTAAGATGAGTGGTAGAGCAAAGTGTGCAGAGGACACTGAAAGTCTGCAGTGGGATATAAATTGTTTGAGTGAGTGGGCAAGGGTCTAGCAGATGGAGTACAATGTTTGTAAATGTGAGGTCATCCATTTTGGTAGGAATAACAGCAAAATGGACTATTATTTAAATGGTAAAAAATTGCAGCATGCTGCTGGGCAGAGGGACCTGGGTGTCCTTGTGCAGGAATCTCAAATGTTGGTTTGCAGGTGCAGCAGGTGATTAAGAAGGCAAATGGAATTTTGTCCTTTATTGCCAGAGGGATGGAGTGTAAAAGCAGGGAGGTTATGTTACAACTGTATAGGGTGCTGATGAGGCCACGCCTGGAGAACTGAGTACAGTTTTGGTCTCCTTACTTGAGAAAGGATGTACTGGCACTGGAGAGGGTGCAGAGGAGATTCACTCAGTTGATTCTGGAGTTGAGAGGACTGGTTTATGAGGAGAGACTGAGTAGACTGGGACTATACTCATTGGAATTTAGAAGAAAGAGGGGGGGATCTTAAAGAAACCTCTAAAACTATGAAAGGACTAGATAAGATAGAAGCAGGGAGGTAATTTTAACTGGCGAGTGAAAATAGAACTAGGCTCAAAATAAGGGGAAGCAGATTTAAGACTGAGTTGGGAGGAACCTCTTCACCCAAAGGGTTGTGAATCTGTGAAATTCTAATGAAGCAGTTGAAGCTCCCTCATTGAATGTGTTTAAGGCAAAGGTAGATAGATTTTTGAAGAGTAAAGGAATGAAAGGTTATGGTGAGCTGGCAGGTAAATGGTGCTGAGTCAACAAAAAGATCAGCCATAATTTTATTGAATGGTGCAGGCTCGAGGGGCCAGATGGCTTACTCCTAGTTCTTATGTTCTTATCAATGAATGTTGATGGAGGTGAATAGGGTGCTAATCAAGTGGGCTCCTTTGTCCTGGATGGTGTTGAGATGTTTGAGTGTTGTTGGAGCTGCATTCATCCAGGCAAATGGAGAGTATTCCATCTCATTCCTGAATTGTGCTTTGTAGATGGTGGACTGGCTTTGGGGAGTCAGGAGGTGAGCTACTCACTGCAAAATTTTCAACCTCTGACCTGCTCTTGTAGCCACAATATTTATACGGCTGATCCAGTTCAGTTTCAGATCAATGATTATCCCAGGGTGTTGATTGGCAAAGGAACTAGAGACAACATAAGGGAAACCTTTTCATGCACTGAATGGCTAGGATTTTGAATTCTCCGCCTGTAGGATGTTGAGACAGATTGAGTGGTAGTCCGTCCTGGAGGGCCCAGGACATCAGGCGGTCAAAAACAGGAGAGGGGCATGGCACTTTCTGGGGCAAACCCTCGCACTCTGACTTTATTGACATTCTCCTGCATATTTCTGAAGAGAGAGACATCTCGCTAAAGTTTTTCATCTTGCATTCATCAGACCAAAGGCAAGACTGCCAAACTTCAAACAATCCCAGCAATATATACTACGGGAGAAAAGATTAGTTGGCAGGTTTATTCTGATTAGCTGAGGCACTGCCATGGAGAAGGCAACAGAAAATTATAGACTCCCCGTGCTTCTGGGTTAATCTATAAAAGGTGAACACATTCCTTTTGTTTGCCGAGAAGCAGATCCCTGTGTAGGTATGTACGTTGCTTCTAGCAACTGTAAATGAGCCACATTAGGAGCTCGACTGGTTATCTTAAATTGGTTGTTAGCATAGCTATCAGTGCACTCAGGATTGTTCAGCAAGTTCTCCCCAGTTGTGGAATCACATCTGACAGTAGACATATTGTTTTGGGTTTTACAGCATGGGCTGGTTGAGTACATGTCTGATATGAACAAACGGAGGAACATGTTGTTTGATTCGGTCAGTCAATCGTTGGGATTTATGGACTATGTACCTGGCAGCACACCAGCACTGCAGTTTCTTCCAAGGAGTTGACTATTATCTGTCAAGCAGGGATAGCACTGAGAAAATAAATGCTTTGAGCATTTCCAGACTGTCACTCTCACTAAAGCAGCTCTCCCGCTTGCCTTGATTGACCCTGGTGAGTTGCTGACTTGTTGGGAGACTGGTGCCCTGATCGTTAAATCCAGAATTGAAGGTCAAACTGGCACTCATCTGCTTGATGAGTGATTTTCCTGCTCTCCTGAGAACGTGGCCAGGTGAAATTCCGAAGAGTGCATGATGGCATGGGGATACTGTCCTGGCATCAAGTTTTGGAGATTTAACTCACCCCATGCACCTATACCCGTGCCTGAAAAAATTCCACCCCTTGTCTCTGCAAGGAGAGGTTGACTGCTGTGCTCATCCACTAGTTAAGTTTGCCCATGGAGATTAGAGGCCTGTGTTTTCAGTAGGATAGAATGGCAAAGGAACCGAGGATGGGATCGCAGGAGAATGTAAAATTAAATTCCAGCTGTATTATTAATTTTGTGACATTGCTATGTGCAAGTAGCAATTATCATTAATTTATTGCTGCTGGATTGGAGTTTTGGCTGCCTGTGCCCCGTTTTATAATTATCGCATATTTGTACCAATATGGTTATGATATAGTTGTACTTGCATGTATTATTGCTCGGAACTGCCTGCATTATAATAGCATAAATTATTGTTATTTTGGTACATCTGTGTGTGTCTTGGGAATCAGAAAATGTGAGAGATAGAGTTATACTTTAATAAGGGATGACAAGAGTTGCACATGCCATTATTTTCTTTCGAAGTGCAATTAGGCACAATCGAATAGCCACGCTGCGCCCGAAAAGCAGCTCGCCGCAGCGTCGCGAGGCCGATAGAAGCCGGGAGACCCCGGTCCCGGGATCCACTAGGCTCGCAACGCCTCGCGAGTCTAACGCAATCTCATGAGATGTTGCAATGTAAATTCGACTCATTATGGGCGGGATCACTTTTTAGTAAATCTGCATATTAAAGTAAGACAGCTGGTATCACTTTAAGGTGCAAATTTACTTGTTACCCGAGGTGTGGGATCTACCCCATTCGCCTCAGAGATCTTTGGCAAGTGCCGTTCAATACTGGTCTCCCAGGGGATTGAAAGCTCCCGGGTGCATGCCCTCTTGGCAGGGTGACACCCTGGCACTGCTGGTGCCAGTCTGGCACCCTGTCAGTGCCACCTGGGTGCCAACATGGCACTGCCAAGGTGCCCTTTCAGAGGGCCCTCCCATAGGGTGTCAGGCCTGTTGAATGTATGCAATTGAGTCATTAGGACTCATTTGAATTTATTTACATGCTCCCGCTGGCATGCAGCATGGACCTCGTTCCTGCCAGCAGCTGAGGGTCGGAGCTCGTCATCAGGTCGGCACCCGGCGTCCATCGCGATTTTGCCCCAACGCCCGTCCCATTGTGGAACGTGATCCGGGTGTCCCAGGACGGAGAGTCTTGCCCATTAACTTTTTTAAATATTCTCAATTACTCAGCAAAGCAGTAAGAAAATGCACTTTAGTCATTGCAGTCCAGATTTTTTAAAAGTACAACCTTATAATAACTGGCCAGAGTGTTGCAACAAATACCAAATCGAGTCTCATGTTAGTAGCATAAATGCTGCCCGTCAGTCAACTTCATTTCCACGTGATGTCACAACATTACTGCTGCACCAGCTCCTGACTTGATATAGTTGTCACAGTCCAGAGTGTCAGTTTACCTGTCATAAAACTGACAGTCCTCCTAATTGACATCAAATGAAAATGCAGGTTACTCCCAGGTGGGGCAGAGGTAGTAGAACTTGCTCAGTGCTGAATTTCTTTTTCCCCCTACAAGGATGTACATAAAACTGTAGTCACAATGTTGAGAGACCGTCTGAACAAGCTCAGTTGGAAGATGCTCACAGTTCAGAGTTGTAGGCATGGTCAATTTTGAAGGTGGTAATTCGTTCAGGCTGAAGGATATGATGGACGGCCATAAAAGATTGAGGAGACTTGGACATAAAGTAGCAATGAATGTAACTTACTTATGCCCAAATTTCTGTGATCTGTTAAGCATGTAATTGGCTTTTGCCAAGATGATGCATATCGCTGGGCTCAAATCCAGTGGAACGACCAGGCTTTGCTTTTCATTACATAGTTCGCATTATGACCGACAAGAACTTTGGGTCAGTGGTGTGTAGCACAAATCTGAAATAAAGCTCTTCTACAAAAGCAGTGCATTTGACATTATAAACAAGATGTTCCTCAGTTCCTACTTGCACAACAGAAACAACTGGAAAGCATTGATTCTGCCAAATAACAGTCTGTACAAAATCCATTTTTTCTTCAAAGAAATAATTCAGCACTTCCGCCTCAAATCTGTGCTTCTTTTCCTTTGTCAGGGTATTCCATCCTTCAGGTAATCATGGAAGCTGCCGTTCAGAATAACTGGCAAGTCACAGCAAAATCAGTTGGAAGCATCACTGACGTGATAGAGTACAGGAGAATCTTCGAGGAAATGGACAAACGACAAGAAAGAAGATATTTAATAGACTGTGAACTAAACAGACTGAATGCTATTTTGGATCAGGTAACTGCTATTTGTGTAATATCTTCTTTAACAAAAAAATAAATAAATGATTACTTTGTACTCGCTGTAGTGGCACTGTGATCCTGTTAAACCTAGTGTTGGTAATGCAATAGCAGGCCTTTCTGTTCTAATGCAAAGCCACATCCATCCTCACATCCCCAACGGACTACCTACTGATAATGTCCAATTTACTCAGCAAGAAACCTGTAATCCTGCTCTCTTCCAGTTCCTGCTTCAAATGCACATATAAGAGGATCACTCTAATAGCATTAGCGTTGGTGCTGCTGGTTGTGGAAGATTGTGAGCTCAATTGAATAATATGGTTTTGAAGGTCAACTCACAGGGTTTATAGCCGTGGTCATAATGTGTTACTTACATCTACTTTCATCCTGCTTTTCACTGCAGCTCTCAAAGTAGAAATAAGTCTCTCTATACGCAGGCTGTTGTGAACCCACTGCATCACTTGGATTGATTACTTCCTTTGCTTCATTGATAAGATCTGATCAGATGGTTAGCTCCTCAGATCAGTAGAAGAGCAGCAGAGGTGCACTAAGGCCTCACGTAAGAGTGAGTGAAAAGTGTAATTGTGCAGCCAACTCAAAAGGGAGAAGGATATCGCTGCTTGGAGGCAGTCTGGTTCCTGAAGATGCTTTTAAAATCGGAGCATCACCGACAGTCAGACTTTTGTTGCAGGCGTAATTAAAATCCCTTTGTGGTGCCGTTGACAAAATATAACGTAACCATGATGTCAGAAAAAACATCTTTCAGTGCCATAATTATCATTAATCTTACCCGAAGCTGTAGAACTCTAGTTCCTTCCACTTGAATATATTTGAAGCAATGTATGCTGTCTTGTATTGAGCTACATTCACAAGAAATTGCATTTTGTACTGTGTTGAAGAATTTTTTCAGTGCATCCAAAAAATGGTTTAGACAACATTACTAATGACACATGTTAAAAATTAAGTGAGCAAAAAACATGATCAATAGACTGTCTTTGAATCTGGCAGAAAAGACCATCGATGCTGAATGTTGAGAGAAATTACATTATTCAAGTGTCACACGAAAGGGTTTGGGGCTTTACCATAGAAAAATGTTGATGCTGCTAGATCAAGGGATAGGAAAAAAGAACAAGGAAATGGGGGGATGTAATATGAGAAGTATTAGTTGCCAGCCACCAGGATAAAAGGCCCATAGAATAAAATAGGGAGAGACATAAAGCGTTGGTAAAAGCAGGGTGACTTTCTGCATCCCTTCTGGCAGCACTGTCCCACCCTGTCGCCCCAATGTGGCACAGTGGTCAGGCTTGCTGCCTCACAGCTCCAGGGTCCCGGGTTCAATTCTGGCCTCGAGTGACTGTCTGTGTGGACTTTGTACGTTCTCCCCGTGTCTGTGTGGGTTCCTCCGGGTGCTCAGGTTTCTTCCCACAGTCCAAAGATGTGCAGGTTCGGTGGATTGGCCATGCTAAACTGCTCCTTACTGTCCAAAAAAAAGATTTGGTGGGGTTACTGGCTTACGGGGATAGGGTGGAGGCATGGGCTGAAGTAGGGTGTTCTTTCCAAGGGCTGGTGCAGACTCGATGGGCCGAATGGCCTCCTTCTGCACTGTAAATTCTATGATTCTATGATCCCTGATTACACAGCAGGAATTGGGCTTTAAGACATTGGAAACATTGAAACTTCGTCTAGATTTTGGAGATATGTTTCCAGAGAAGCCATATTTCCGTAACTCAAATTATCCCTGTCCATTCCTACTTTCCTATCAAGTAATTTTATTTTAAAGTGAGAAAACCAAGCTTGAAAGGCCAAGTATCACAGCGCAGGGCACTATCAAAAAGGCAGGAATTGAGGTAAATCAAGGTTTAATCCAGTCCATTTTTTGAGGAGTTCCCTAGCACAGCAGATCACCAATGGGTGGTGTCTACAGAGATTGCTGGAGTTCATCCAATATAGTTTCACACAAGTGATTAGTAGCAAAAATGGAAGTGCCCAGAATTGGAAATAACCTTGAGCAATGGGTTATTAATTGGTTGGAAGGAAAGAGACAGAAGCTAGGGATATAGGACACATACTCTGATTGGTGGACGGTGGCAAATAATGATTTCCAAGGACCTCATTGTTAAGTTCTCAGCTTTTAACGACATAGAATTAATGACATGGATCAAGGGATGTAGGGATAGGGTGCAGTCTGGCACACCTGAACCAAGAGGCCTGATATCAACTTGAAATTTGTCCTCAGGCCTCGGCCGGGTTTCTCCCGCAATTGGCCAATTGACGCCAAGAGCAGCGCGTACCAGTCCGGCGTTGGGCCGCTCAGAAGTTGATCCTCCGCACTTCCAGGGGCTAGGCCAGCGCCGGTGGGGTTGCCTCCACGCCAATCAGCGCCGAAGGGCCGCCGTGGGCTGGCGCGAGATGGCGCATGTGCAGAACCACCGGCGCCGGCCATGGCGGAGTCTTACAGAGGCCGGCGCGGAAGGAAGAAGTGTCCCCACGGCACAGGCCTGCCCGCAGATTGGTGGGCCCCAATCATGGGCTAGGCCATCTCGGGGGCCGCCCCCGTGGCCGGATCGACCCACGCCCCCTCGAGGACTCCGTTAGCCGCCCTCCAAGCCAGGTACCGCCGGGATGGACCATGTCCATTTCATGCCGGTGGGACTGGCCGAAAACGTGCAGCCGCCCGGCCCATCAGGGCCCGGAGAATTGCCGGGGGGGGGCCGCTGCCAACAGCCCCCGACCGGCGCGGTGTGATCCCCACCCGAAAACCAGCACCGGAGAATTCGGCAGCTGCCGTCGGAGCGGCGGGTCGGGATTCACGCCGCCCCCCAGCGATTCTCCAACCCGGCGGGGGGGTCGGAGAATCCCGCCCCTCATTCAAATTTTATGCCTGTTGGCCAATTATAGTCAGATTGTGCATTAAACACACTGAATACTGGGCCACTTGTCTTACTAACCGCAGCCCAATAGGTCCCGGGAGGAGGCTGGAATGGAAAACAGGATAGTGGGGCAACCATGACGACTGGAGCACATCTGCTCCACCAAAAATAGTTTTCAAAGGAAGTTTTAACAACATGGATTTTTAATTGGCGTTCACAAGAACCATTTAGTTCTGAGCAGAACAGCCAGGATCCTGTTCCATTTGTCAGACACTAATTCATAGAGGAGTCCTTCAACATGCAGTAGGCTGCTCATTGACATACATAAGGGGTCTTAGATCTATTGAAATTGTCTGCCTGGGATACCCAGAAAAAATTAGTCTAAAGAATACAGCTGTGAGACAATTGCCTGGGTAGATTGGGTGCAGGCCACCCCACTGCTAACTTTGTGTGCATTGTGCCCTTTTTACCCCCAAAATTGTATATTCAAGTTTGTAGATCGCACTCTGGTAAGAAATATAGCATGCTGTGGCGACAGAAACAGGAAATTACAAGGGGACACAGTGGATAAGCAAAACTGTGGCAGTTGAAGTTTGATGTTGCTAGTGTGGGGTCATGAAATCTGAATCAGACTAGTTTCTTAATGGTGCAAGGCAAGGAACCATGAGGCGCAGAGGGGTGCAACTGCAAATGTACACAAATCACTAAAAATGGGTGCATCGAGTCAAAGCTTGTGCATAGAGTCAAAAGGTAAAGTAAAAACCTAATGGATTCGTGACCTTTCTATGAAGCTGGATTTGAGGTAAATGTGAAAAGGTTATGCATCATTTGTATAGAGTCTTGGTCAGATTTCATCTATGCACTGCATTCAATTTTCAGAACTAACCCGAATGAAAGAAATATTGGCCTTGGGAGACCTTGTACAGCCCTGATTCACCAGAATAATACTCCTGTCGCATTGTGTTGGCGAAAACATTTGTAGTGCGAGTGCACTTTCACATTTGTTCAAACATTTTCACAAACTACTCTCTTCTTTTTTGAAACAGGCAGTAAATGTTGGCAAGAACATCCGAGGTTACCACTACATGTTGGCTACTCTGGTAAGTGTTTCCTTTGTGGTTGATTGAATGATGGATATTTGGCAAGGCAGAGCCAGAGGATAGCTAAATGGTACATGAGTTAGAAATTGAACTTTCACCTCAGAGTTCACCTCTAACCGAGTCTAATGGGCAGTTTACTGGGAAGGTCCAATTGAAGTTAATTTTGGAACTCAGAATTCAGTGCCCAAGTGATTATTGTCCCACAGCACCTAACTGACATCAATCGTCAAGCAAACAGACCATAGACTAAGTTGTGTAAGGTGTGAAAAATGTTGCCTTTGTGTAGCAGAGAGTCTGCTTCTGAAATTAATTAGTGGGTACATAGTCAGAGTCAGAGAAGAGTAGAGAGAACTTTACTCTGCACCAAACCACGTTCTACTGCACAAAAAACAAAAACTGCAGATGTAGAATTTCTTCTCCCTTTATTCTTTCATGGGATGTGGGCGTCACTGGCAAGACCAACGTTTGTTGCCCATTGCTAATTGCCCTTACTGAGTGACTTGTGACAGCCATTTCAGAGAACAGTTAACATCCAACCATTGCTGTGGGTCTGGAGTCACATGTAGGCCAGACCAGGTAAGGATGGCAGATTTTCTTCCCTAATGTTCATTAGTGAGCCAGATTGATTTTGACAACAATCAATTATAGTTTCATGGTCACTATTACTGAGAGTAGCCCTCAATTCCAGATTTATTAATTGAACTTATATTCCACCAGCTGCTGTGGTGATATTTGAACCCATGTCCCTTTGAGCATGGGCCTGGATCTCGGGATTACTAGCTCAGTGACATTGCCACTATACCACTGTCTCCCGTGACAAGAAATCAGAAACAAGGGGCGAAATTCTTCCCCAACGTTGTGATGTCCGCCGACTGGTGCAAAAACGGCGCCAATCAGACGGGCATCGCGCCGGCCCAAAGGTGCGGAATGCTCCGCATCTTTGGGGGCCGAGCCCCAACATTGAGGAGCTAGGCCGGCGCCGGAGGGATTTCCGCCCCGCCAGCTGGCGGAAATGGCGTTTGTTGCCCCGCCAGCTGGCGCGGAAATGCGGCGCATGCGCGGGAGCGTCAGCGGCCGCTGACAGTTTCCCGGCGCATGCGCGGGAGCGTCAGCGGCCGCTGAAAGTTTCCCGCGCATGTGCAGTGGGGCGAGTCTCTTCCGCCTCCGCCATGGTGGAGGCCGTGGCGGAGGCGGAAGGGAAAGAGTGCCCCCAGGGCACAGGCCCGCCCGCGGATCGGTGGGCCCCGATCGCGGGCCAGGCCACCGTGGGGGCACCCCCCGTGGTCAGATCGCCCCGCGCCCCCTCCCAGGACCCCGGAGCCCGCCCACGCCGCCTGGTCCCGCCGGTAAATACCAGGTTTAATTTACGCCGGCGGGACAGGCAATTTCTGGGCTGGACTTCGGCCCATCCGCCGGAGAATTGATCGGGGGGTCCCGGCAACCGGCGCGGCCCGATTCCCGCCCCCGCCCAATCTCCGGTACCGGAGACTTCGGCAGGGGCGGGGGCGGGATTCACGGCGGCCAACGGCCATTCTCCGACCCGGCGGGGGGTCGGAGAATGACACCCAAGAACTGGAAATGCTGCAATATCTGCTACAGATCTGGCAGCATCTGTGCAAAGAGAAACAAAGGGCGCAATCTAACAGCCTTATCGCGCCCCACTCAGGACGCAACGAGGCTGGTAAATCTCACGAGAGGCTTGTTATGGCTCGCTGGGTCTAAAAATCAGGCAATGCCAGGGTGCTCAGGTAGCACTGCCAGGCTGACAGGGGCACTGTCACGCTGGCAGTGTCATGGTGCCTAGGTGGCATCTTGCCCATGCTGGGAATTGGTGCCTAGGGGTGCCCTGCACTCATGAGGTGGGGTGCGAGGGGTTTGATGACCCCCTAATTGATAAGTTGTGGCATTAGGGAGGTCTGGAGGCCACGATGGAGAGGTGCAGAGATTGGGGCACCATTTCTTCCTGCACTGACCAGCTGAGCTCGTTAGTGCAGGAAATGAGCCTACGTGCGGTCTCGGTGAATGAAGCAGAGTCCCGTTCCGCCCAGAGTTAATGTTTCAATAATAACTTTAATCATACCTGGGAAAAATTAGAGATGTAATAAGTTTTAAGCAAGTAATGGGAGAAATGTGGAAAAAAAGGGTTGGTTTGTTAAAGATGGAAGACCAGAGAGATTAAATGGCAAAATGTGCTGGTGGTACGAAGCCAAAGGAATTGGTATTTAGACAAATACATATGGGCAGTAGCACAGTGGTTAACACAGTTTCTTCACAGCGGCAGGGTTCGATTTCCGCTTGGGTCACTGTCTGTGCGGAGTCTGCACGTTCTCCTAGTGTCTGCATGGGTTTCGTCCGAAAGACGTGCTTATTAGGTGAATTGGACATTCTGAATTCTCCCTCAGTGTACCCGAACAGGCGCCGGAGTGTGGCAACTAGGGGATTTTCACAGTAACTTCATTGCAGTGTAAATGTAAGCCTACTTGTGACACTAATGAAGAGTATAAATCGGAAGCAAATTTGTTGACATTTTCCTGGGATGGTGTCAATAGTCAATAGTCATCAATCTAGCAGAAGAAAATGTGAGGAAGAGGATCTAAGGGGGACATCCCACAAAAGGCACAGACAGTGAGGTACCACGTGAGTACCCATAGCAACAACTTTATTTGGAGGAAATGAGTGGAGGTAAAGGTTGGATTGTTCAATGTGAGAATAAGTCCAGCCAGGCAGAGAAGTGTGTGTTGGAAGGAGAGTGTTTGGGTCTCAGCTCACGGAAGAAGCGGAGGGACAGGGCCATCCTAGTGGGGGATGGAGGTGTCGAGATTGGACATACATGGTGAAGAGGAGACATTAAGGACCAGGAAAGTGGAAACTGCTAAATTGACTCAACGCACAGCTCAAATAATGAAGCAGTTCTCGCCCACATGTAGCAAGACCTGGACTACATCCGGGCTTGTGCTTATAGATTACAAGTGACATTCACACCACATAAGTACCAGGCAATAACCATATTTAACAGGAGAATTCAGCCACCTACCCTGATACTCATTACTATCACTGAATCCCCCGTCATCAACATCCTGGGGGTCACCATTGACCAGGAGTTTAACTGGATCAGCCACATAAATACTGTTGCTACAAGGCTAGGTCAGAGGCTGGGGATTTTGTGGTTAATAACTCATATGAACATATGAGATAGGAGCAGAGTTAGGCCATTCGGCCCCTCGAGCATGCTCCGCCATTCAATGAGTTCATGGCTAATCTGTTTGTGTTTTGAGTTCCACATTCCTATTTATCGCCAATAACCATTGATTCCCTTACCTAACAAGAACCTATCTAACTCTGCCTTAAAAATATTCAATGAATTGCCTTCTGATTCCGAAAACCTGACTGGCATCTACAAGGCACAAATAAGGGCCGGGATTCTCCGACTCTCCGCCGGGTCGGCGGACCCCCAGGGGGAGGCTCGAATCCCGCCCCGTCGCCCCAGCGCCGGCTGCTGCATTCTCCGGCACCGTTTTTCGGGCGGCGGTGGGATTCCGAGCCCCGATAGGCCGAGTGGCCATCCGTTATTGGCCAGTCCCGCTGGCGTAAATTACTCACCTCACGCACGGCGGGACCTGGCAGGTGAGTATGCAGGGACGGTCCTCGGGGGGGGGGGGGGGGGGGGGGGATCCGACCCCAGCGGGGGACCCCACGGTGGCCTGGTCCGCGATCGGGGCCCACCAATCTGCGGGAGGGCTTGTTCCGCGGGGGCACTTCTTTCTTCCACGCCGGGCCATTCTAGGGCTCCGCCATATTGCCCGGGGCCGGCGCGGAGAACCCCCCGCACATGCGTGAAAATACGCCAGCCGGTCTGCGCGTGCGCAGAATCAAGGTGGCCGTTCCGTGCATGCGCGAGATCATGCCGGCCGTTCCGCGCATGCGCGAGGTCATACTGGCCGTTCTGCGCATGTGCGAACCCGCGCCGGCCCTTCGGTGCTGGCTGGTGCAGCGCCCACCCCTCCGGCGTCCACCTAGCCCCTAGAAAGGTGAGAATTCCTCACCTTGGGGGGCCGTTGACGCCGGAGTCGTTGGCTACAGTTTTCCCACCAGCGTGGTGACTTAGTCCCCAGAAGGGAGAATCCCGGTCGAGGAGTGTGACAAAATACTTCCCACTTGCCTGGATGAGTGCAGCTCGCATTTGACACCATCCAGGTTAAAGCAGCCTGCTAGATTGTCAGCCCATCCGCCACCTTAAATGTCCGTATCCCCTGGCACTGGTGCATCATGGCCACAGTATATATCATCTGTTAGGTGCATTGCAGCACCTTGCCAAAGTTTCTGCAGCAGCACATTGCAAACCTGCAACCTCTTCCACCTAGAAGGAGAAGAGTAGCAGACACGTAGAAAAAACAAAACCTGCAAGTTCCCCTCCAATGCAAACACCGTCCTGACTTGGAAGGCTTTTGTCGTTCCTTTCTCATCACTGAGTCAATATCCTGGAACTCCCAACCTATCCACTGCAGTGACTGCAGTGGTTAAAGAAGACAGCTCACAACCACCTTCTCAAAGCCACAATTAACACACAATGAATGAATGCTGACTTTGCCAATAACACCCACATCCATGAAAAAAAAATTCAGCAAATCTTGCAAATCTTTTCCTGTGCGCCACGCATATTTTGCAGCGGAAGGGAGGGAGCTAAAATCCACTCCTCCATCTTTTCTCTCAACTCTATTCCATGGAATCTTTTTTCTACTTTGCTCTGTTTATTTATTCGCGGTTTCTGAATTGTTTCACCATCACTTTGCTTGTCTTTTATTTTGCTTGCTCTTTCTCACAGCTTTCATCGTCTTGCCTGAGTTGATTTTGTTTTCCATTGCACCATTTTCCTGTAAGACAAAGATAATAAGCAAAATGGGCACTGTCAGAAAATTGCTTCCGAGGCGGTAGTAAAGCTGTACTGCCACTCTGAAACCAATAGCTGCAATAAACAAAACTCAACATTCCCTCTGTGCTGCTTGTTCCCGGCATAGCATTTTCCTCTTTGCTGTGCAGCCATGCAGCAATGAGGAATGTGCTATGCAGGTGAGAAACCAACAGCCTTTCTTTTAAGATGCGCGCATTTGTGTCCATGTGACAATCTTAAAGAGACCAGGCAGTGCAACTGCCCAGCTTCATACAACAAAGGAAGATTAGCGAGGATGTTCGTTACACTGGGCTGAATGATATGGCCTTGTCATGGAGAGGGTGGGTTGGTAATGGGACGAGCCATTTAAAAGTCCATTGACTTCGGCGGGAGTGGAACATCCCATTGGTGGAAAATTCCACCTGCTGGTTGCAAATTAGACTCTGGCTCGGTATGAGACATCCCTGTCAATGCTCACACATGTGTAAAAGATCTAGCCCAGCCAGTAAAAGTTTCTCAAGAGCAAAGGTAGGTACATCAGGACTTTCAAACATTTAAAGTTTAAAGAAAGAAGTGAAAGAAAAGCCTAAGCACCTTTTAATTCTAACTTGATCCAGTGTGCTGCCAAGTTCAAACCGAGTTGGAGGCCCTCCACTAGCTGCAGTTACATCCGGGTCTGCCTCTGAAGTCATTCTTTCAACATTACAACATGCTTCACTATACACATAAATCATAGTACAACTGCATTCTGAAATTAACCGAGAAAATGCATTCTGCTTGGCAATTCCTGAGATAACCATGGTGGGCAATTTCACAATTCACTGGGCAACTCAGAAAATCTATAGAAAGAGACATTTGCAAATAAATGTTTCTGGAGTTTTGTTTTCATCAGGGCTGCTGTACAGTATAGAATGCCAGTAAGGATTTTTAATCAGGCCTGACGAAATCCTATCCAGTTTACTGCACTGCAAATATTTCACGATTGATATTTTGTCAGTTATTGGTTAGACCGTCTCTACTCAATCATGCATGCGGTGCTTGCAAATGATTGCCCTTTCTTCCTCATACCAGGGAAGAATAATACATTGCCTTTGGTACAATGTTGCCTGAACACCAGCAGCAGCTGAGGTAATGTAGCAAATCGAAACAGTGCAGATTATTGCTAATTAGACAGTAAAGACCACAGCTTTTGCCACATGTCAAAACTGGCTGTGTTGCCAAAATCAGTTTTAAGCGCATGGCTTAGGAGCTGCAAAAACAGGAGTGAGTTTTTCTTTGATAAATCATTGTGAAGCTTAATTTTCCACTGCTGTTTGTGAAATTCTCCTCGCAGCAGCGAGTGTAAGACAGAACAACAAATGGTTCCAAGGCTGCATGATGCTGTCTTTACTGTGCATTTTACAGCAGTTCTCATTAGCCCTATTCAATGATTGATTAATTTATATGGGGCTGGCACAGATTTTGCTGATACTTTCCTTCATCATGGTTTCTCCAAGATACTGCACTTGTTGCTTTTCTGGAAGCATTTTCCTATCGTGCAGCAAGGATTTTGACCGCAAAGAGTGAAAATACCAATGAAATTGCAGCATTAACTGAGTGTAATAATTTCAAAGCTATGATTCAGTCTCAGGGCTCAGCTTTCCTCTCGAGGGTTGTGATAGCCATAGAGGCACAGACAAAGGCCATTTGGTCCATCAAGTCCATGTCGGCACGCTTAACAGCAACCCAATCAGTCCTGTTCCTCCTCCCCAAAGCTCTGCAAGTTTATTTTCCTTGAATGTCCATCCAATTTCCTTTTGATGTACTGATCAGATCCACTTCTCCCACCATCCTGGGCAGTGAGTTCCAGGCCTTTACCACACACTGTATCAAAAGATTCTTCCTCACTCTCCCCACTGCATCTCTTGCTCAAAGTCCAAGTCCTGGTACCATCAGCTCATGGGAACAGATTTTCATGGCATACTCATCTAAACCTGCCATAATATTGCGCACCTCTAACAAATTTCCCCTCAGTGTGCTATGCTTTAAGGAGAAAAACCCTCGCTTCATGCCTGAAGCCATTTTGCTAAATCTACTCTGTGCCGTCTCACTGACCTTCACCCTGTGGTGAGCAGGACTGAATGCAAAACTCGACAATCATGGCCTAACCACAGCCTTCTAACTGTTCAGCATAACCTCCCTGCCTTTGTATTCAATACTTCTATTTATGAAGCTCAAGACCACATATGCTTTGTTGACTACTCTCTCAATATGTCCAGCCTCCTTCAGAAATCTTTAAAACTGTGCCATTATGTCTATAATTTATTTCCTTATCCCTTCTGCCAAAATGTATCATCTCACACTTCTCTGCATTGAATTTCATCTGCCACCCTTCTGCCCATTATACTGGTTAACCTTTGTCCTGTTCTGTCAATTGGTATCATCCTCACTGCCTGCAATGCCTCCAGGTTTGGTATCATTGACAAATTAAGAAATATTACTCTGTATTCCCATGCCCATGTCATATATATATATATATATATATACATACAAAATATGTATTTTATATATATTATATATGGAGTGGTCCTCGCACTGAACCTTAGAGAACACTTACTTTTTTCTAGCCTATAAAAAACCAATTACCACCACTCTCTGTTTTCTATCCTTAAGCCATTTTTTGTTCAAACTAATATTGGCCCTCCTCTTCCATGAGCCTCAATCTCATTTTAGAATTAGAATTAGAATTTACAGTGCAGAAGGAGGCCATTCGGCCCATCGAGTCTGCACCGGCTCTTGGAAAGAGCACCCTACCCAAGGTCAACACCGCCACCCTATCCCCATAACCCAGTAACCCCACCCAACACTAAGGGCAATTTTGGACACTAAGGGCAATTTATCATGGCCAATCCACCTAACCTTTTTGGGTTAAATTTTCTAATCAGCCTTTTTGAGTGGTACTTCATTCAACACTTTCTTAAAACCCATATAGGCAACATTTATTGCTTTCCTCAGCATATAAAGTAGCATTGGTAAAAAGACTGAGAGAGATAATGAGCAGAATTTACCCAAAAATGGCAAAGTGCCTGGTTCAATCAGAAAACAGGCGTGTTTCTCCCCAGAGAAACAGATAGGCTTCCCAACTGGATTTTCCCACACCATGGGTTCAATCCAATGGCCACGCTGCACCTGAAGAGCTGCTCACTGCGGCACAACATGACCAATAAAAACCGGGAGACCCCACTCCCAGGATCTACCCGGCTAGCAACACCTTGCAAGATCCAACACGACCTTGCGAGACGTTGCGATGTAAATCCTGCACATTGTGGGCGGATCACATTTAGTCTCACTCTAATGTCAGATTCCCGAGGCACCTGAGGCTTTGAGATTCAGACCCTTCGCCGCAGAGACCTTGGGCCAGCACTGCTCCCCGCAAACAGTGACCAGACGGAGCAGCACTCATGAGGGTCTCCCAGGGAATCAAAGGCTGCCAGCTGCATGCCCTTTGGGCAGGCTGTTGCCCTGGCACTGCTGGTGCCACCTGGGCATCCTGGCAGTGTCACCTTGCTGCCGGCTTGGCACTTCCAAGGTGCCCAGGTGGCACTGACAGCTGGCATGGGCATTGCCAGGGTGCCAAGCTGGCATTTTTGTACATGCGGTGATCAGGTTGGGATGCCCTGCATGGTGTTGAGGGGGGCCTCCCATAGTGTGTTTGGGCTGGGGGGAGCATGAGTGATCACTTTGCGGGCTTCGGAGATCAGGGGTGTCATTCTCCGACCCCCCGCCGGGTCGGAGAATGGCCGTTGGCCGCCGTGAATCCCGCCCCCGCCCCCGCCGAAGTCTCCGGTACCGAGATTGGGCGGGGGCGGGAATCGGGCCGCGTCAGTTGGCGGGACCCCCCGCTCAATTCTCCGGCCCGGATGGGGCGAAGTCCCGCCCAGAAATTGCCTGTCCCGCCAGCATAAATCAAACCTGGTATTTACCGGCAGGACCAGGCGGCATGGGCGGGCTCCGGGGGGCGCGGGGCGATCTGACCCCGGGGGGTGCCCCCACGGTGGCCTGGCCCGCGATCGGGGCCCACCGATCCGCGGGCGGGCCTGTGCCGTGGGGGCACTCTTTCCCTTCCGCCTCCGCCACGGCCTCCACCATGGCGGAGGCGGAAGTGACTCTCCCCACTGCGCATGCGCGGGAAACTGTCAGCGGCCGCTGACGCTCCCGTGCATGCGCCGGGAAACTGTCAGCGGCCGCTGACGCTCCCGCGCATGCGCCGCATTTCCGCGCCAGCTGGCGGGGCAACAAACGCCATTTCCGCCAGCTGGCGGGGCGGAAATCCCTCCGGCGTCGGCCTAGCCCCTCAATGTTGGGGCTCGGCCCCCAAAGATGGGGAGCATTCCGCACCTTTGGGCCGGCGCGATGCCCGTCTGATTGGCGCCGTTTTTGGCGCCAGTCGGCGGACATCGCGCCGTTGGGGGAGAATTTCGCCCCAGGAAACAATTTTAAAATGGTGTCCCAATGTCTCGCTACACAGTATACAAAGAGGGGCTATGTGTGGCTTCAGCCAGTCGCGTTGTATGGCCGTGTGTGTCTTGGTACTGCAAGTGCCGGGAAACATACGGCTAATCACGCTTGCTGTGGGACTTTGTTCCCATTTAGTTGAATCGAACTCTATGCCACTTTTTTGAACAGGGACGTGCTTTGCGAGAGGCGGATTCTAAATGCAAAAAGAGTGCCCAAATCTCAAAATGAAATTTAAAGACCTCCTCCCCCCCCCCCCCCCCCCCCCCCCCCCCCCCCCCGCCACCTCCCACCCCCACTGGCCCTCTACCATGCATATTGGGATCCCCCCACTCTAAGGATCGCTGCCACCAGCTCCCTCCCTCCTGCCCGCCCCATGGATTGCAGGCATTGGGGCCCTCCCGATGGGTCTCTCTAGAGGCTCCGTCCTCTTTAGGCACACTCTTGCTGCTGCTAGGTTGGCATTGCCATGGTGCCCTGCCATGTACTGCCATCCTGGGGGCTACTATGGCCTCAGAGCCTCAGGTGGGCCCAGGGGTGCATTCGAGGAATCTTTCAAACAAGCCACAGAGCTCGGTCATAAAGGAGAGTGAAATAAAAAAATTGGGGGAAAACTGAGTTCAGCCAGGTGTGCAATGAAGCTCTTGAGAGTTAATGGGGTGTGAAATTCAAAGTAAGGCAGCTGGCTAAACCACCGAGGCTCCAAAAAGCCAATGGGGCATGAAATTGAATGTAAGCAAGCAAGTACAAAGGGATAAAACCAGGCATACTGCAACTGTGAAACTACAGAGTCCATTGAAGCTACAAGGGGAATGAATTGCTTCCCTAAGAAACAAGCTGCAGAATGGCTGTGTCCTGTGAGAGTATTTGGGGACAGACAGGCTGCAGCTGTGTTTTGTCCTGTTATGGGGTGTTAAACATGAAAGAAAGCAGACTTCAAGGCTGCACAGACCCACCGCTACCACCACCCCGAGGGAAGACCCCTGACCTGGCTCCCTCAAGCCTACATGAAAGCAGACGGCAAGCTTCACAGACCAACTGCTACACCCATTGCTAGAGGAGACTCCTCACCTGGCTCCCTACAGCCCAGCAGGACACCAACCCCCCCCCCCCCCCCCCGCAACCCCCAGCTCCCTTGAAGGACCCTCCACAGCATCTAGCCCAGTGACTGCTGTGCCCTTGTGCTCCTTGGATGTAAGTAGAGAGGGGTTTTCACCTCTTCCTCCCTCTCAGAATCCATCGTACCTGGTCCATGTTTGTAAGGACCATCGGTGCCACTGGTGGGCCGGAAAATTGTGGGCGGCCAGAAGTTCTGACTTCAGTCGTGCTAATGAGATTGAAATTAATTCAAATACATTTAAATCCGCTTCTGGGCGAGATCCAGATCGCGGCAGCGGGAAGGGCACGGGAAGACCGTAAACTGCTTTGCACCAGGTGTAAATCCTGTTTTTGGCCTTGTTTTCCAGAGACAGCAGGATTTGCCCCAAATGGCTCAGGTGGATGATGAGCCTTAATCAGAACTAACTAAACAGCTTAACAACTGTTGGAGGGAAATTGCTGGAATTTATTACTAAGGTGGCTATTGTGGGGCACATGGAAAATCCCAACGCGATCAAGCAGAGTCAACATGGTCCTTTGAAAGGGAAATCTCATTTGACTAATTTGTTAAAATTCTTTGAGGAAGTAACAAGCAATATGGAAAAAAGGGAATCTATGGATGTGTTGTACTTAGATTTCTAAAAGGCATTTGACAAGGTGCCACGGGAAAGGATATTGTGCAAATAAGAGCTCATAGTGTCAGGGGTAACATATCGGCATTGATAGAGAATTGGTTGGCTATCCGGTAGAAGAGAGTAGGGAAAATGGCTCTTTTTTGGGTTGACAAGGTGTGATGGGTGGACTACAATAGGAATCAGTGCTGCGCCTCAACTGTTTACAATTTATATCAATGACTTAGATGCAGGTGCCTAATTTTGCTGATGACACATATATAGGTAGGAAAGCAACTTGTGAAGAAGGCATAAGAAAGCCTGCAAAGGGACATAGATACATTAAGTGAGTGGGCAAAAAATTGGCAGATGGTGTATAATGTGGGAAAATGTGAACTTGTCCACTTTGGCAAGGAACATAGAACATAGAACAATACAGCGCAGTACAGGCCCTTCGGCCCACGATGTTGCACCGAAACAAAAGCCATCTAACCTACACTATGCCATTATCATCCATATGTTTATCCAATAAACTTTTAAATGCCCTCAATGTTGGCGAGTTCACTACTGTAGCAGGTAGGGCATTCCACGGCCTCACTACTCTTTGCGTAAAGAACCTACCTCTGACCTCTGTCCTATATCTATTACCCCTCAGTTTAAAGCTATGTCCCCTCGTGCCAGCCATTTCCATCCGCGGGAGAAGGCTCTCACTGTCCACCCTATCCAACCCCCTGATCATTTTGTATGCCTCTATTAAGTCTCCTCTTAACCTTCTTCTCTCCAACGAAAACAACCTCAAGTCCATCAGCCTTTCCTCATAAGATTTTCCCTCCATACCAGACAACATCCTGGTAAATCTCCTCTGCACCCGCTCCAAAGCCTCCACGTCCTTCCTATAATGCGGTGACCAGAACTGTACGCAATACTCCAAATGCGGCCGTACCAGAGTTCTGTACAGCTGCAATATGACCTCCCGACTCCGGAACTCAATCCCTCTACCAATAAAGGCCAACACTCCATAGGCCTTCTTCACAACCCTATCAACCTGGGTGGCAACTTTCAGGGATCTATGTACATGGACACCTAGATCCCTCTGCTCATCCACACTTTCAAGAACTTTACCATTAGCCAAATATTCCGCATACCTGTTATTCCTTCCAAAGTGAATCACCTCACACTTCTCTACATTAAACTCCATTTGCCACCTCTCAGCCCAGCTCTGCAGCTTATCTATATCCCTCTGTAACCTGCTACATCCTTCCACACTATGGACAACACCACCGACTTTAGTATTGTCTGCAAATTTACTCACCCACCCTTCTGCGCCTTCCTCTAGGTCATTGATAAAAATGACAAACAGCAACGGCCCCAGAACAGATCCTTGTGGTACTCCACTTGTGACTGTACTCCATTCTGAACATTTCCCATCAACCACCACCCTCTGTCTTCTTTCAGCTAGCCAATTTCTGATCCACATCTCTAAATCACCCTCAATCCCCAGCCTCCGTATTTTCTGCAATAGCCTACCGTGGGGAACCTCATCAAACGCTTTGCTGAAATCCATATACACCACATCAACTGCTCTACCCTCATATACCTGTTC